>NC_064922.1:575761874-576071147 GCF_023897955.1 Schistocerca gregaria
CCATAATTGTAAGCCTAGCATGAAGCCTTTCTGACATACAAAACAGTGAATCCCGTCTGTCGATCGTTGCAATTTATTGCTATGCCATTGTCAACAAAGTCTTTAATTTCTCTGTACATTATACTGTAATGTGGATTCATAGCAAATATGGAATATCTGTTGCTTATGCGGATTAAAAATTGTCATCCTTAGAATTCGACAGTTCGCTAGGTTACCTCTTTTTCTGCAAAACATCCACTGGACCTGTGAACGTCCTTCATACCATGAACAAATAGCGAAGAGTAAACTGCGCTGAACTCAGAGAGCTGTGCTGACCGAAAACTGCCACCCTAGAATGGCAAATGAAATGTCCCGCTGTTCCGGGTACTTCCGGGAAGGATCGAACAAAGCCGAGTAACATGCCGGGCTTTGACGTGCACGTGGCCTGCACGTGTTGTAGGTGTGAAGTTTGGCATGGCGTTGACGCCATTGGTCTAACTATTAGTATCGCATTGGCATGGCAACAAAGTTTTAGAGTGAAATGGTTGAAGGTGTGTTGTGGTACATGGGATGTCATGAAAACTGAGCGTAGCTGAACCAATTTGGAAAGTGTAACAAAATAAAATCAGAAATCTTAGAGTCTGAGCCACTATCATCTGTTATCAGATGACCCCTCCGTACACCGCATCCTAAATATTCCAGCAAGGAAAAAATTATATCATTGGATATTAGGTGGTCAAGAGGAATAGCAGATCATTGTCGTCAATCCCACACCGAAGCTGTTTTCATGCTAAGATCGGTTTGTGAATGAAACAAGGTATTCGACTAGAGACTGTGACGACATGGGTGATACTTGCAACACTCAGTTAAAGCATGAAACCAGAACCCTCTCAACTTTGCCGACTGCAACTAGAGCAACAAACTGAACGACACACACAAGTACAAGCTGATTCCAAAACCTGGAAAGAATATCAGCCATCACCTGCAAGCATCTGAAATACTGATATGAGAATTTGTCAAGAATTGGGACGTATATCTTATTCAGCTGAGTAACTAGTTCTACATTGTAGAATATGAAGTTAGTGCAGACATGTACAGATGGGGTATTTTTTGACACATTCTGCCTTCTTATACTGATTATGTACTACATAACCTTTGAATAGTTGCATCTAGTGTTTTGAACTTCTTGCCGTGCTATTTCGCCATTTCACCCAAAGCAGATGGGACAAATGGTGAACTCGGTCAGGGGTGATACGGTGAAGAACTTTTCTTCTGTGTGAAGTGTAAAGATTTTATTTTGGTACATCTCAACCAGGGTTTTTGACAAGTCATGAAATGTTAGCGTTTCCTATCTCCAATCGAGATTTATATTCTGTTTTATGCGACGTCTCAATACAATCGTAAATTAATAAATTTCTTTTTATAGTTTTTTGCGAGCAAAGTTTTGTTTGTCAGTGATTAAAAAAGTTAATGTTCTAACTACCGCCATTTTCCAGGCAAAGATTCCTACATTTTACAAAAGACAAAAAGGATATAGCCGTGCTGACTGGACAGAGAAACAACTTAACAATACCGTAAAAGCGGTGCAAAATGGACTGAGCCTGAATAAAGCCTCCAGGGAGTATCACGTTCCATGGTCAACGCGGAAGAGACGATTAGAAAACGGGTGCTTTATGAAAACACATATGGGTGGGCCGCCTGTACTACCACAAGAATGTGAGAAAAAGATTGTGAAACATATCATAAAATTACAAAACTTCGGATTTGAACCGACAAGGACATAAGTACGTATCATGGCATATAAAGGAGCTGAGAAATATAACCAACATCACAAATTTAACCGAGAAAAGGAAATTGCTGGAATGGACTGGCTACATTTATTCTTAAAAAGAAATCCGGAACTCTCAGTCCACAAATCGGAAGGAGTTTCACAAGCACGGTCAAGGGGTTTAAGGACGAAAAACGTTTCAGATTATTTTTGATTGCTGCAGAACATTTTGGTAGAGCATAACCTACTTGATAAGCCGGGAAATATATTCAACGTAGATGAGTTCGGGATTCAGTTGAATAATATACCGGGTAACGTGTTGGCAGCAAAGGGGTCTAAGAGCGTTCCAGCGATAACATCCGGTGAAAAGCGTATCCAAAAGGACTACCAAAGAAAATATCAAAAAGAACCAGCCTAAGAAACGAAAAGCGTCCACCACTGACACCGAATCCGACTCTGCGCTGGATACCCAATTGCAAGACGATGACGACAGCGCGGATGATGAAGAGTGTTGTGGTATAGGGTTCGGTGAAATTGGTAAAAATATTTATTTCACTTTTGCAGTGCCTTAAAGAGGGTGTGGTACTGTTAGTGTGTTACTTATGTATTTTATGAAAGGAGAGTGTTTTTATTTTGTTTAAATCAATAATGTATTGTCTTCTACGAGCCCCAAAATTTTTGTTAACGTATCACCATGATTTACCCTAAAAGTGGTTAAAGAGAATACAACTGTGGCGACGAGAACATTTCAGTGATGAAGAATTTGCTCGCTTCTCTTGTGTTTCAGATTCCAAGGGTTCTAACTGTAAATTTGCTGTCGTGTTCTAGCATGTATTCCTCGAGGGGACCTCCAGAACTAATCAAATTTCTCTTTTCAGAGGTTTTGTTCCTTTATTATGCTATAAATTATTTGTGTACACCATGTCTACCCCGTCCCTCCACCACCTTCCCCCGCCCTTAGCTGCAGACGGACAAAGTTTTTCAGTTTCAGCACCAACAAGTTACTGCCTTGCTGAATACAGTACAAGAACATCTGGTTGCACAAGTAACAGTGTCCGCACAACAGACCGACCGACACGCCCAACAACTGCCACAGTGTATACCTACGTTGAGGCAATTTAACAACGCAGAAGAGGGATGGCACAAATACCTGACACAGTTCCAAGCTCATGTGCGGTTCATCGCATTCAAAGTACTCTGAAGCCACAGTACTTTCTTT
The DNA here is from genome assembly GCF_023897955.1 of Schistocerca gregaria. NCBI lineage: Eukaryota > Metazoa > Arthropoda > Insecta > Orthoptera > Acrididae > Schistocerca > Schistocerca gregaria. The sequence goes on from NC_064922.1 coordinate 575,764,841, forward strand.
CGATTGCGAGGTCCCCAGTGTTCAGATAAACACAAAAAATACTCCCGACTAACTCAGTTATGAGAAAATAATGGCTGCATTAACTAAGTACTATGGCCAACAAGTTCTAGTAGCTGCAAACAGATATCAGTTTTTTTGTTTGCAGAAAAAGCCGGAACAGACATAGCGTCAGTGGTATACAAAATTAACGCTCATGACTATGAAGTGTAATTTTGAGTTAAGTTGTGGCTACTTTTACAGTGACCTCTGATTGCTTCTAACTTTTCAGGATCCGGCTGAATGCCTTCGGAAGAAATAATATGTCACAAAAACCTCACCTTTCACCTACCGAATTCAAACTTTTCCAAGTTAACTGTAATTCCAGATTCTGCAAAAATACGTAACACACTTTTGAGGATGCAATTAGTTTGTTTCCATGAGGCTTCTGCTATTAGAATATCGTCCACATTTAAGGTGATGTGACGTTTTAAGAACTCAGATAATATCGAATTTAGCCCACGAATGAATGCTGCTGAAGAAATATTCAAACTAAAAGGAAGTTTCCGGAATTGACAACAAACACCGAAACAAAGAAAAGCTGTGTATTTTCTACATTCCTGATGAACTTCGATCGGATAGAAGCTGGATCTGAGATGAATAGAAGACAACACTTTTAAACCATCTAAATTTTGAAGAAGGTCTACCAACGTTTGCAGACTGTCCGCTTCAGGAATAACGGTAGTATTTTTTTTCTCAAATCTACGACAAGCCTGATCGGTCCACTTTTCTTCTAAAGAACATGTAATGGATTGTTCTATGAGCTTACTGCAGGCTCAGTAATGCCCCAGTCAAGCACAGATTGTATTTCTGTTCTAACACTGTCCCTATAAAGTGCCGGAATTACGTATGGTCTAACACAAAATTTAGTATGTTCACCAACACGAAACTGGTATTGAAATCCCTTGATTGTTCCTGTTTTGTGAGTAAAAACTGTTGAATGTGGTTGTAAAATGCCAAAAAGGTCCTGCCTATCAGTGACATTGCAGTTCTCAATTGTTTGACTTTTATTGTGAATTAAGTTACAAGTATCAAATACGACGTCGATATCATCCCTGTCAATACTTGCAGAGTGATTGTTAGTGTCAAGTTCTGTCGAAAGTTCCGAACTGTTGTTTAACAAGAGGAAAAGCCAATTAATTTCCTCGTCATGGTTTGAGAGCCAATCTTCAAACTCAAAGCTATTGACTTACATTCTTTCTGCAAACTTGTTTCAGCATCGTGAAAGTACAAGATTGCTTTGTATTTATACAAAACGTCAATATCCAATATAATGTCTGTCGACAATAATGGATAGATAAGAAAGTTCATAGAGAATCTGTGGCTCTGACAAAAGAATTCTAAGTTAGTTTCCTGGCATACATCTACACTTTTCCAAAAATTGCGCCTTGTAATTGAATCTTACGTAAAGGAAGTATAGGGCAATCGTTCGATTTGTTGCATTTGCTAATAGCTGTTTCACTAATTACTGGAATGGGACTGCCAGAGACAAGTACTGCCGTAAATTTTACGTCGTTCCTGTAATATGAATTACACGATATGCAATGTTGTTCTGTTTCACGTTGTGTTTCTGGAGTAAGATGTCCCTAATGTCTTCCATTTTTACGTAATTAATAGCAACAGCAACTATGTCGTGAACTTCATAAGTACTTTTTGTGGCTGCCAGCGGTATGAGTCACTGTGTACTGTCTCTACGTTGTAGCGTGTCGTTATTGGGATTTAGAGATCTAACTCCTACAATTTCAACTTGTCGAGGGGGCCCTGCCCTGTTTTAATTCCCCCAGTTCTGATTAAATTCTGGTATGTTGTTAATATTATATCGTCTGTCGTCATGTCGGTAGTTTCTGTAATTTCTTCCTTTTTGGTCACGTTCTGGAGAATTTCTCCCTGAGTCGTAACTACGCGGTGGGCTGTTGCGTCTGAAATTATTCTGTCTTCCTTAATAATAATTGTTCTACATCCCATACTGTCTGTTTCTATGATTCTCTCTGTCATAGTCATTACCGCAGAGGTGATCTTTCCCTGAAATTATTATTACTCTGCCAACGGTTGTCATACGGGTGGTGTCTGTTTTGGTCACGATTTGCGTTGTAAGAATAGCCTTGTCGTAGCCAGTTATTATTTCTGTCGTCACGGAATTGTGACGGATGTGACCTGTAATTGTTTTTGTCCTGGTTTCGCGTCCCGCGATTGTCAGTGTCACTTTCCAGTTCTTGTAAGACTCCCTGAAAAGCTTCAAAGTCGTCTTTGCAACGTCCTGCCGAAATGATATGTCCTAAAAGTTCAGGCAATTTAACTAAGTAAATGCGAATAATATCTGAGGGGCTGTACGGATTTGTCAAATACTGATTTTTGTGCAACATGACTTCAAAATATTTTAAGGGCTGCAAAATTCAGATTGCTCGAAATGTTTCATCATTATGATGCAATGTTTTACTGGATCTTGAGAAACTTGAGACCTATATGCTGAGAGGAAGGCATGATAAAATTCTCCTTCACTGTGGCAATCGTGAATGACCAATCGCATTCTTACAGCTGGTTCATTCTCTATGTAGCCACACATAAATTCTAATCTGTGCTCTAATGACCATTTGGGAGGAAAACAATAAGAGAACCGATGAGGCCACGTTTGTGGATGAATGTCGTTGCCGGAATTCTTAAATATTTTGAATTTACCTGTAGCAACGAATAGCTTATAGTCAAAATCATCATGACAGCGAGTCGCATATCGGTCATCGCTACGTCGTGTCCGCGGTTCCATCTAACAATTCAGTGCACCTTGCTAATTTCTTTCAAAATTTCCTAAATTCCCTGTGTTATTATTTGGTGGCGTTTCCGTATTTCCAAATCCTTCTTCCCGTATTGGAGCGCGAGTGTCCTCTGAAATATGTAACTCTTGTATTATTTGTGCCAAGTGATCTTGTACTTCCTGGATTTCTCTTTTGTGTTGCGTATGAATTTGATTCTCATTTGGTTGGAATTTTCTAATTTGTTCGTACTCTTCTGTGTCAGTAAAGGCTGCCGGCCTTGTGTCATTCAGATTATCATCTACCTTCGTAGATAAATTATTTAGCTGAGCCGAGAGTTAGACTATTTTCTCTGATAATGACCTGATTTCCTCCGTGTGTCTTTCTGAACCAACTTTCTGAGTGTCCATTTGTGTCGAAAGCGTATTTAGTGTGTCCTGATTTTTTGCAAGTTGCGTAACCGAATCGGTAGATGTAACTAAGCCAATTTCAGCTTGCAAGGTGTCGTGATTTGTTCACAAATTTGTGTTTTTACGTCATTACAGACTTTCTGACATTTCGATTCGATTTTATGTAACCCAGCAGTTAAATATTGACGTGTTTGTTCAAACGTTTGCTCAATTGTGTTTAACTTTTGAAGATTTTGTTCCATTGTGTCTAACCTTTGTAGCTGATGCTGTGTACGTTCCTGATTTTCTTTCATTTGTTGCTGTGATTGTTTCTGATTTTGTTCCATTGCGCTTAACGTTTGAAGCTGTTGTTCAGTTTGTTGAATTAATTGTAATGGCAATGAACTGGTGTCTGAAACATGTTGCTATGTACTTTTCGGCAGTGCATTTGCACCGGCAACATTCTCGTTTGGGAAACAAGAGAATTTGCCTTGACTTGACTGTGAAAAGGGTAATGATGCAAAACCTGAATCTACTGTATTTTCAAGATTTTGTCCTCTCATATCGGATTCCTGGCGCGAGCTGTTGCCGACCGATCGATCGATATTACTACCATGTTCACTAACTGTTTCATTGCCTACACCATCATTTATTGCCTGTTCCATTTCCTTAAGCACAGTTACCAAATTACTTGTCTGAATATTTGTTAATTCATTACACGGTGACACAAACACACTACTCTCGTCTTCACTGTCATTTCTCAGTTTACTTTGCAGCCTAGTGTTACGTTTTTCACACTCCATAATTGTCAAAATATTTCACACGATAAAACGGAAAAGCCCAATTTGAAGATCAAAATAAAAAAACACATTAACGTAGCACTGAAAATAGTACCTCTCTAATTGCAAGCACGGCTGCGAAATTTTTGTTGCAGATCTACATGCATGCCTGAACTATTTTACTGTACAACAATGAAAACGTACCACTACAAAGGAAATTATATCTACAATTACGCGCCAGCAATAAACAGTAACTACACGAATTAGTCAAACTACTAGAAAAAAATCTGGATTCCAGTGAGGTATCCTCTGCTAAAGGTTGACATATGAAACTTCTACTTCAAAAATTAAGCATAACTGTGCTGGTGAACTTCTACGTTATTTGATTTTCAAACAGCTGAGCAAAACTGAACTTACATTGACAGTTCTCTCGTTACTTATGCTGATCATCACTAAACTGACACACAATATTTTTATCGCAACAATATCTTACTTTCAATAATCCCTGATTAACAATAACCTATACATTTCATGAATCACTTACCACAGAAAAATCTTCGTTTCTCGAACTACTGCCATACAGCGAACGCCAATACAGCCAGCTAAATAAAAGATTCTAACAGCTGAAGGCATTAACTACTGATAGGCATAGTTAGCAAAGGAAAGATTTTGGTAGTGAACAATGTATTTACCTTAATAGAATTCGAAAGTCATAATATATATGTATCAGTTGATGAGATCCAGTCTTACAAATTCCCTTTTTCTGATGGACACATGTCCAGATCGTCCACTCTCAAAACTCTGGTATCTCTCTCTCCACATCCACCACTGCTGGCGGCTCACCTCCAACTTTCCAACGCTACGCGCTGTTCATATCCAACTGCCCAAATCTACACAAGCAAATATTCCAACAGTGAGTCCAACAAGCCACAGACAGCACACAGCGAAGTCAGCGATTTTCATTCAGAGCACAAGGCGGCGTTGCCAACATAAAAACGTAAACAGTCTACTTACAATGTCGACAGATCTGCGAATTTGGTAAAGTCTTGCCCTATATGGCTTGCACGCCCTAGAAGACAGGATTGTCCATCACGTAACGCAACGTGTTGCACATGTGGGAAAAAAAAGGCATGTGCAAGCAGTTTGTTTGCAACGGCACGAAACCGCCAATGTGGCCCGCTCCCAGAAAAAAAAAAGGAAAGAAACAGGCTCGTTTCTAAGCACTGAAAGTTGCGTTTTCTAAATCTGCAACAGGTTCCGACAAACTCAAGATTAAGGTTGTGGCCCCTTCTCGCTCTAGCACTGCGGAAGGATGTTTCAATAAACTATTTGTCTCATTACGAATCGCTGGCCGTCTAGTGAAGTCTCTGTTAGACACAGGTGCATCACTTAATCGAGCCACGTACGAACAATTAGGCTTACCACACCTTTACAAATCTAGCAAGCACCTAATTAATTACAATGGACAGGAAATTCCAATGCTTAGATAGTGCAGTTTGCTTGCCACATACAAATATCACACCAGCACTGTGAGTTTTACAATGTAGAAATCAAGAGACAGTGAGAACATTTTTGGTTTAGCGGCCTTTGATTTGCTTTGCCTTAGCATACACGACAGTATACGGCTCGTCTCAACATTTGTACCACAAGACAGGGTAGATAACTTGAATAAACAACTACCTCAACTACTTCCCGAAATAATGTGGAAAGCTAATAACTTTGTAACGCACGTTGCATTGAAAGACAATGCATAGTCTACGTTTTTCCGGGCCCGGCCCGTTCCAGTTACATTAAGAGACAAAGAGGCCAGTGTACTGAAAGAATTTCAAGATAATGGTGTACTTTCTCCCTTACAAACTATTGAGTGGGCATGTCCACTAGTTTTGCTACTTGAAGCTTCCTGGTCACATTCGTATTTGTGTTGAGTTCAAGTCTGCAGTCAACCTCGCCCTGAGTAGCCCATGGACAGGCTTGGTGCAGTACGTTACTTCTATAAGACATATTTGCGTGATGCCTATTTGCAAATTCCACTGGATGAAGAACACAGAAAGTCTTTGTTTTAAATACACACTTAAGACTATTCAAGTATTGGCGTTTGCCTTTCGGCAGTGCTTCTGCATCCGTCATTTTTCTATGTCATTGGAACAGCTAACTGCGAAAGTGCCATTTTGCTCAAACTACCTTGACGATATTGTTGTCTCGGATTGTACACCATAGGAACACGCTGCAAATTTGCGTACTCTCTTTCGAGTGTTGTCAGAAGCAGGCTTCAAGTGTCGTCTCGAAAAGTGAGTTTTTTCAAAGTGAACTACAGTACTTAGGTCATGTGATAAACAGTCAGGATGTGCACCCCTCCAATCACATTTCCTTGAAATCCATGACCTGCCTGTTCCTCGAAATGTGTCTGAACTTCTGTCGCGGGCCGCTGTGGCCGAGCAGTTCTAGGCGCTTCAGTTCGGAACCGCGCTGCTGCTATAGTCGCAGGTTCGAATCCTGCCTCTGGCATGGATGTGTATGATTGCCTTAGGTTAGTTACATTTAAGTAGTTCTAAGTCTAGACGATTCATGACCTCAGATGTTGTAAGCCATAGTTCTTAGAGCCAACTGTAGTCAGAATTAGCAAGATGACATACTACAATAGGTTCATACCGAATGCCGCTCAGATCGCGGCTACATTCCATCGCTTACGTTTTCAAAAATGTGTCTTTCGTGTGGTCTAAAGATTGTCAAGATGTATTTCAGAAACTCAGACCTGCTTTGTTTGGTGTAGATGTTCAGTGCATTTTGACCCCGCCAAGCCAGTAGTTTTGCAAGTCTACGCTTCTTCTTATGGAATCGGTGCTGTACTTTCGCACAAAATTGGTGCACAAGACCGACCTATTGCTTTTGCCTCGAAGTTGCTCACTCAAACTCTGTGCCATTATTCTCAAATTCGATAAAGAGGCCTTCGCTATTGTGTATGGTGTGACAAAATTCCACCACTATTTGTATGGTCGAAAGTTCTGTTTAGTGACATTTGCAGTCCTTGTTTCATCCGTCAAAGACCGTTCGATACAATACTGCTCAAAAATTGCAACAATGGGCTTTGTTACTGTGGCAGTATCAGTATGAAACTGTGTCCCTGAGCTACACCGAAACTTGTCAACGTGCTGCTCAAAAATTTTAACAATGGGCTTCGTTGCTTTCGCAGTATCAGTATGAAACTGTCAATGCAGGCGCCCTATTTCGCCTTACGATTTGTCATGACTCTGAATTTAATGCATCTGCCGAATCGTGTTACTAAATCGATGCGCAGGCTCAGAAATGCTGGAATCTCTTCCCTTGAACTGTATAAGAATAGCACAGGCCATGTAAGCAGACCCGGATCTCAAGATCTTGTTGCATTGTATTGTTAGGTCTTGGCCTCGTTCATTGAACAGTATCCAGAACTCAGCTGCGTGCCAATATTTTGCACGGTGTCATAGCCTTTCAACTTAACAAGGAGTAATTCCACTTCAAAATGACAATGGACAGTCCCTTGTGCTTATTCCCAAAGTGTTGCAAAAGGATGTGTTGCGTTTGCTCCATCAAGGACATTGAGGAATCGTTCGCACTAAACAGCGTGACTTCACTGCACTTGGCAAGGCATGGACGTCTACACTGAACAGATGACGTCATAGTGTCGCGCATGTGCAGAGAACGAATCGGTTCCGCCACAGACATTTGTGTCTTGGCCTAAGACTCAATCTCCTTGGCAACGAGTGCGCATGGACTTTGCAGGACCATTTTGAAACACTCGTTTGATCACAGTGGCATACTCTTCTAGCAAGTTCACATTTGCGGAGCCTATGTCTTCTACCACATCACGTAGTACCATACACTGTTTTGTAGCGCGACTGGAAGGTGCGATCGTCTTCTCCTGAGATTTGAAAAATAGGCCGGTTGAAGGAAGTGAGTAGGAGCAGGTGAGGAACACCACTTGGGCATAGCAAGTAAAATTAAAACTCCTTTACTGCTTTATAAACATATACAAACACATTATTCAACTTTCGGTACAGATGAGTATGTAGGTTCGAAGCCGTTCATGTATCAAAGCTAACAGTTAGTAGAAGTTACAAAGTCTGTAATGGCAAGCCCCCCTTCAAGTAGAAGCTAAGTTGCTAAGTCGTCTGCTCATGATCATCTTGGATGAAAGCTCGTTGAGCTCCATAGCGTCGGCTAGAGGGCTCTGTGGTCGGCGTAGTTCGTGCGATCTCGTAGTACCAACCTATGAGCGTGCACCTACGCTGTGGCATCAGAACATTCGATACCACATATTGCATAGAAGGTTTGCCAGAAGTACTTGTGTCGGACGACGGACCACAATTCACGTGACTCCGAACAGTTTTGTGAAGGCAATGGCATTCGTCGTTTGACAAGTGCTCCGTTTCATCCGCTGTAAAATGGAGAAGCAGAACCTTTATAAAGCACTTTCAAGCAACATATGGGCAATCATCACACCACCCATACACGGGAACAGCCTCTGGAACTCTTTCTCGCTTCCTATCGCTCCCAACCTTGAGACAGACCATCACTGGTGGAGCTTCTGCACAGCTACCGCCATTGGACGCTGCCACACTTGCTACATCCAGTGCATTATAGGGTGCCGCCAATGGTCCGCAAGAATCGCTTTGCACCATGTGATGCTGTTGTTTTCAGGTTTTATCGTAACGCTGGGTGCTGGGAGCGAGGCGTGGCCCAGAAAAGCATTGGATCTTTATAAGTACTTAATTTCAGATTCCCGAGGATTTGCAGCGCTGCCACCAGAACCAAATTCGCGCATGTCATTTTCCCTGTCATTCTGCTGCTTTTTGTCCCCCAGGTTAACTGCTTCACTGTATCACGAGGCTTTCGGAGCTGCCTGTTTGTACCATCAGGGCACACCAAGCGGATGGACGATGCGCCCTCGCTCTGCCGATCCCATGGACCTGGACTCGCCACCGCGTTCGCCATCGCCGTCAACGCGCCAGGGCACGCCCTCAGACCTGGATGTCGGCCCTGCCAGTAGTTTTCCGGAGGATGTTTCTGTTTCTCCGCTAGCCAGATGGCGGGGTACAGTCAGGAGTATACTGTCCTCCACAGTAATGGCTCGCAGCCGATCACGACGTTCAGCGACGTGCCTCCCTCCCCACTGTCGTTCACAGCCTCACTACACGACAACAGTGCAGCATTTCGGAGGGAGGAATCAGCTAGGGAGCCCTTGGGCCAACACACTATGCGGCATACAGGTTAAAAGAGTACTGAAAGAGCCCAACGACAAGACTAGCAGGAAACTGGCCGCCAACGCCATCTGAGGCGCCAGTATTTAGCATATTCGCCATGGGCCAGAGGGCCAGAGTTAGCCTGTCACAGTTAGTTCGAGCTTGTTACGTCTGTGAATTCGAGTCCATACGCCGTGGAGTTCCAGGCTGTCACCGAGACGGAGTGCAGACTTTGCGTCTAGGACAGAGACAGCACATAGCAACATTACAACTTCTACAGCTTTGAGGCTACGTGGACTGTACAGAAGAGAGCTTGTACCACAGAACATGGAAACTTATCTTTAAGTAGCTGTTTCATTATGAATAAAGATACCAGTTACTAAGGTAGTAGCAACATTCTGGAATAGGTAAAATTGAACAAAACTGTTACTTTGCGTCTTCGAGAGAATGTGAGATGAAAGAAGGATCAATTGGTAACGCGGACCATTAACAAAAATAAAAAGTATGAAGAAAACAAAAGAGAAAAATTATATTAGGTAAATATCACATTTAGTCAGTTGAGGTGGCAGATGCTGCAGCAAAGAATAACACAGCTAACATTGTTCTAGATTTTCAAGACTTCTTTCAATACTTGTACAGCTTAAGAGGAGAATCATATAGACATGCAGTTAATAATTATGCTAGCATACTCTGGCGCCAACACACCATGCAGCGTAGAGATTATGAGAGTATCGATAGAGACTGACGACAAGACTCGCTGGGAACGGGCTGCCAACGCCCTCGCAGCTGCAGTATTTGGGATCGCTGCCGCGGACCGGAGGGCGAGAGTTATTCAGTTAGTTCGATCTTGTTACGTTAATTAGTTCGAGTCCGTACGCCATGGAGTTTCAGTGTGTGACAGAGACAGAGAGCAGACTTAGCGTCTAGCACAGACAGGCAGAACCTAGTAACCTCATAGTGAACATAGCAGGCCTCAACAGTATTGGAGCTACATGGACTTTACAGGACTTGCACCACAGCACAAGGAAACTTAATGCGGTAGTTTTTGTTGTGGTCTTCAGTCCTGAGACTGGTTTGATGCAGCTCTCCATGCTACTCTAACCTGTGTAAGATTCTTCATCTCCCAGTAAGTACTGCAACCTACATCCTTCTGAATCTGCTTATTGTATTCATCTCTTGGTCTCCATCTACGATTTTACCCTCGACGCTGCCCTCCAATACAAAATTGGTGGTCCCCTGTTGCCTCAGAACATGTCCTACCAAACAATCCATTCTTCTAGTCAAGTTGTGCCACAAACGTCTCTTCACCCTAATTTTATTCAGTACCTCCTCATTAGTTATGTGATCTACCCGTCTAATCTTCGGCATTCTTCTGTAGCAACACATCTCAAAAGCTTCTATTCTCTTCTTGTCCAATCTATTTTTCATCCATGTTTCACTTTATACGTGGCTACACTCTATAAAAAACTTTCAGAAATGACTTCCCGACACTTAAATCTATACTCGATTGTAACAAATTTCTCTTCTTCACAAACTCTTTCCTTGCCATTGTCAATCTACATTATATATCCTCTCTACTTCGACAATCATCAGTTATTTTGCTCCCCAAATAGAAAAACTCATTTACGACTTTAAATGACTCATTTCCTAATCTAATTCCCTGAGCATCACCCGACTTAATTAGACTACATTCCATTATCCTCGTTTTGCTTTTGTTGATGTTCATCTTATATCCTCCTTTCAAGACATTATCCATTCCGTTCAACTGTTCTTCCAAGTCCTTTGCTGTCTCTGAGAGAATTACAATGTCATCGGCGAACCTCAAGGTTTTTATTTTCATCTCCATGGATTTTAATACGTACTCCGAATTTTTCTCTTGTTTCCATCACGGCCTGCTCAATATACAGATTGAATAACATCGGGGATAGGCTACAACCATGTCTCACTCCCTTCCCAACCACTACTTCCCTTTCGTGCCCCTCGACTCTTATAACTGCCATCTGGTTTGTGTACAAGTTGTAAAAAGCTTTTCGCTCCCTGTATTTTACCCCTGCCACCTTCAGAATTTGAAAGAGAGTATTCCAGTAAACATGGTCGAAAGCTTTATCTAAGTCTACAAATACTAGAAACGTAGGTTTGCTCTTCTTTAAACTAGCTTCTGAGATAAGTAGTAGGGATAGTATGCCTGACGTGTTCCAATATTTCTACGGAATCCAAACTGATATTCCCCGAGGTCGGTTTCTACTAGTTTTTCCATTCGTCTATAAGGAATTCGCGTTAATATTTTGCAGCTGTGACTTATTAAACTGATAGTTCGATAATTTTCTCAAATGTCAACACCTGCTTTCCTTGGGATTGGAATTATTATATTCATATTGAAGTCTGAGGGAATTTCGCCTGTCTCATTCATCTTGCTCACCAGATGGTAGAGTTTTGTCAGGACTGGCTCTCCCAAGGCTGTCAGTAGTTCTAATGGAATGTTGTCTACGCCCGGGGCCTTGTTTCGACTCAGGTCTTTCAGTGCTCTGTCAAACTCTTCACGCAGTATCACATCTCCCATTTCATCTTCATTTACATCCTCTTCCATTTCCATAATATTGTCCTCAAGTATACCACCCTTGTATAGACCCTCTATATATTCCTTCCACCTTTCTGCTTTCCCTTCTTTGCTTAGAACTGCGTTTCCATCTGAGCTCCTGATATACATACAAATTGTTCTCTTTCCCCCAAAGGTCTCTTTAATTTTCCTGTAAGCTGTATCTATCTTACCCCTAGTGAGATAAGCCTCTACATCCTTGCATTTGTCCTCTAGCCACTACTGCTTAGCCAATTTGCACTTTCTGTCGATCTCATTTTTGAGACGTTTGTATTCCTTTTTGCCTGCTTCATTTACTGCATTTTTATATTTTTTCCTTTCATTAATTAAGTTCAATACTTCGTCTGTTACCCAAGGATTTCTAGTTGCCCTCGTCTTTTTACCTACTTGATCCTCTGCTGCCTTCACTACTTCATCCCTCAAACCTACCCATTCTTCTACTACTATATTTCTTTCCCCCATTCGTGTCAATTGTTCACTTATGCTCTCCCTGAGACTCTGTACAACCTCTAGTTTTTTCAGTTTCTCCAGGTGCCATCTTCTTCAATTTCCACCTTCTTGCAGTTTCTTCAGTTTTAATCTACAGATCATAACCGATAGATTGTGGTCAGAGTCCACATCTGCCCCTGGAAATGTCTTACAATTTAAAACCAGGTTCCTAAATCTCTGTCTTACCATTAGATAATCTATGTGAAACCTTTTAGTATCTCCAGGCTTCTTCCATGTATACAACCTTCTTTTATGATTCTTGAACCAAGTGTTAGCTATGATTGAGTTGTGCTCTGTGCAAAATTCTACCAGGCGGATTCCTCTTTCATGGTTTCCCCCCCATCCCATATTCACCTACTACGTTTCCTTCTCTCCCTTTTCCTACTACCGAATTCCTGTCACCCATGACTATTAAATTTTCATCTCCCTTCACTATCGGAATAATTTCTTTTATCTCATCATATATGTCTTCAATTTCTTTGGCATCTGCAGAGCTAGTTGACATATAAACTTGTACTACTGTAGGAGGCGTGGGCTTCGTGTTTATCTTGGCCACAATAATGCGCTCACTATGCTGTTCGTAGTAGCTTACCCGCATTCCTCCTTTTTTTAATCATTATTAAACCTACTCCTGCGTTACCCCTATTTGATTTTGTATTTATAACCCTGTATTCACCTGACCAAAACTCTTGTTCCTCCTGTCACCGAACTTCCCTAATTCGCACTATATCTAACTTTAACCTATCCATTTCCCTTTTTAAATTTTCTAACCTACCTGCCCGATTAAGGGATCTGAGATACCACGCTCCGATCCGTAGAACGCCAGTTTTCTTTCTCCTGATAATGACGTCCTCTCGAGTAGTCCCCGCCCGGAGATCCGAATGGGGGACTATTTTACTTCCGGAATATTTTACCACCCAAGAGGACGCCATCATCATTTAACTATACAGTAAAGCTGCATGCCCTCGAGAAAAATTACGGCTGTAGTTTCCCCTTGCTTTCAGCCGTTCGCAGTACCAGCACAGCAAGACCGTTTTGGTTATTGTTACAAGGCCAGATCAGTCAATCATGCAGACTGTTGCCCTTGCAACTACTGAAAAGGCTGCTGCTCCTCTTCAGGAACTACACGTTTGTCTGGCCTCTCAACAGATATTACTCCGTTGTGGTTGCACCTACGGTACGGCTATCTGTATCGCTGAGGCACGCAAGCCTCCCTACCAAAGGCAAGGTCCATGGTTCATGGGGGTACGAACTGAATGCTAAGTAGCTCTTTCTTTATGAATAAAGAACCCATTTATTAATTGTGTGCAGTTTCTGCTATAGTACCGGACAACCAGCATGCTCTCCTTGCTTCCCATGTTACAGCTCTACAGAGACAACGGGATGACATAACAGCGGCTAAAGAAAATACAACAATAAGTAATGTAACGAGATTTATATAGCCAGCTCAGGCATGAAGAAAGACAGAGTGCCAGGAATTGCGGTGCTTTAGCGTTAATGCTTCAGGAAGGAGTAAAAGACGAAAACAACTTTTAACATATTTTTCAAATTGCTTATAGAAGAAAAGAGTCCCACGAATCATGTGAAATTGATTTACCAGAGAAGAGTGCACAATACAAACGAAAATTATCGGCAGCCACATAGAAAAATACAGGCTGTTAATCGTGCGCAGGGATAAACTAGTTTCAGTAGTGCAAATAAAATAACTGAATAGTTGCAGGTTAAATGTAATTCGTATAATTTGAGAGATTTCTTGTCCTAGTTTAAAAATTGGTACTACTAATAACATTACGTTTATTGTCTTGGCTGCACATGTTGTTATTGGAGGGTTAGCGTCAGTCTGTACGTCCATCTTCATATCATTAGCTATTTTAATGAGGTTCTTTACTATTCAAGCAGTCTCATGCTAGTATATCATCGGGCCACTTTTTGTTGAATAGAATCAATCCATTTACCTGGGAGGAAGGTCTCTGAGGGTGAAGTCTCCATTCACGAAACATAAATGTTGATAAAAGGGAATGAAAACTTCAACAGAGAACTAGTCGTTATGTACTTGTTCCGTTTTGTTATGCCTACAGTACTAATTTCCATTACTACTGAAAGAAGACATTCTTCGATAACTGCTTGTCAACATTCGGAACAAGAGATGAAAGTTTCAGATAAGGATGGCGATAGTTGAAGAAAGATAGCGTTGTCAGAGCTTGAACGTTTCAGAGCACACATCCAAAACAAATAACGAAGATACCAAAACTTGCCCTGCCACAAGGAAGCCTGGCATCCAGATAGAACTACTGAGATATACGTACTCACTACCGTTCAAAACTGCAATTAGATACGAATGTAATATCCTAGGAATAATTTGACAGCAGCAGGACATATAAAAATAGGTTATTCAGAAACACGATGAGATCTGCCTGGACGAAGAGATGCTAGGATAGCACAAAGTCTGTGTAAGGTGGCTATAATTCCGCACTTTACAAGCATTCATTTACATACTTTGCCATGATATACAACCGGAACTAGGTTTCATTTCATAGACTGTACATTGTATATACGAGTATTTAGCCGGCCGCGGTGGTCTAGCGGTTCTAGGCGCTCAGTCCGGAACCGCGCGACTGCTATGGTCGCAGGTTCGAATCCTGCCTCGGGCTTGGATGTGTGTGGTGTCCTTAGGTTAGTTAGGTTTAAATAGTTCTAAGTTCTAGGGGACTGATGACCACAGATGTTAAGTCCCATAGTGCTCAGAGCCATTTGAACCATTTTGTACGAGTATTAAAGGAGACTGACATTGTCAGGTACACCTTGTAAATAGTTGTTAAGGCTTATTGCGAGAAAGGTGATGGTGTGTCTTTATTATCAAAACGGCATGATGTATGATTGCCTGTACTAGTAAAGGTTGGAACGCCAGTGGAAATGAAACCGCAGGCGCTGTGGGTGGGAAAGCCTGCACAGGGCTGTCAGTCTGCTTAACACAGGAAGTAGCCATAGCCGGACGGTTGGGGCACCTGAGCGCTGGTCACATTACAGCAGCGACCAGCCGGCGTTTTAGTGGGGCCGGAAGGATAACCGGATAATACTTCGGAAACTCTGTAAATCTAGGACACCACAGAGAGGAACAAGGAAGCGTTACGTTGGAGATCTCGCAGGATAGGTTATTCCCGATGATTTTTACTCTGAGAAGCGTACCATTGTATGAATTCCTAATTAACAGGTTTAGGTATTTTCTCGCAAACTTTCCACGCTGGACGACAAAAGTCTAAAATATGATTGGTTGGCCTTCGGAAGAATCTTTAGAGAGGGAGAATATTTCGTGATTTCGAGAATATGATTCGCCTTCTGCAGTTACGAGGGAGGGGAGTCGCTCTTTGCTGGGAAGCTAGAGGTGGAGAGAAAGAGGTCTTCCGTTTCGAGCGACAAGGTCTGACGGTCGCTCATTATCAGCTTTGTTGCTACAGGCAGACTTGCTGTCTTTTCTCTAAGGAGACTTTATAGTTAGAACAGTTAGGCTCTGTAATTTTGCGAACTTATACGATTCTGGACTTCGTCTCTGGGTCTCTGAGTCGGAAGTGGTCCTTGTGTACGCAGCGTTCAGTGATTGAGAGCACTTCTTCTGTCTATACTCATGTTGAGACGTTATTTGAACTCCGTCTTTTTGGCTGGGAGTTCGCGTTTCTCGTCTGTAGAACACAGAGAGGAGAAAGTTTAGATTATATTAGTCAGAGGACCGTTTTCTGCCATCCTACTGTTTGTATGAGTTTTTTATTTTATAGTTGGTTGCTGATGACCTTACATCGTCGCAGAGCACACTCACTCCGATGCATCGGACGCAGTACATACGGGTGATGTTGCTAATTGCTTCGGCGTATTAGGACTATAAAGCTAAACAGCTATGAATACGTAAATTTTATTTCCACTGAGGTTGCAAACCACTATAGATCAACTTTGAAAGTAGTGTCTTCTAGTTTTTTGGACGTAGATGATGTAAGTCATGTCGTGTTATTAATATTAGATCGCGTAGCCATGTGAAACGTCCCCTTAGAAAAATTGTACGAGACTGTGCTTAAACTGACACACAATATTTTTAGCGCAACGCAATCTGACTTTCAATAATCCCTACAAAAGAATGGCCCTGACTAGCATTAACCTATACCTTTCACAAATCACTTACCTCACAAAAAATCTTCGTTACTCAAACAAACTGCAATACAGCGAGCGCCACTACTGCCAGCTAACTAAAAGATTCAAACTACGGATGTCACTAACTACTGATAGGGACAGTTAGCAAATGAAAGATTTTAATAGAGAACAAACCATGTATTTACCTTTATAGTCATAATATATATATCAGTTCATGACACCAATTCTTACAAATTTCAAAACTCCGCCATCTCTCTCCCCACGTCCACCACCGCTGGTGGCTCGCCTCCAAGTGCGCAACGCTACGCGCTGTTAGCATCCAGCTGCCTCTGCTCAACACTACAATGGCAGACAACAATGCAAACTAAACACAGACTGCGCACAGCACAGCCAGTGATTTTTCATACCGAGCACTAAGCGGCGTTACCAATAAGAAAACCTAAACAGCCTACTTACATAGCCCCCATGCTCCCCACAAAAAATTTTTACAAATTGTTTTGGGCAGTGGCCAATAATGATTTGATAAAATTGTTCATAATTACTATAACAAAGATATCAAATGCACACACTTATTGATACAATGTTAGTCAGAAGCTAAAATTCTCTCACAGTCCATGAAGACACTCCTGATCGTTCATCACAGTAAAATTGCAGTGTTTTTTTTTTTTTTCAAAGTCTGAGCAATAAAAGAAATTGCACTTGGAAGTAGTGGATTTCTAAGCAGTCTTGAAGAAGTAGTGTTGTCCTTCCAATGAAAGACAGTGCTGACTCTTGACATGCAGACAGGTAATGGGCCACAGCAGAGTCAGTCGACGTTGAAGACTATCGGTAGGTAGGTCATCACAGAGCAGACCCACTGTAGTCCTGGTAGAGATTACTATTGGTGGGCCACCAGAGGTGCAGACCCACTGCAGTCCTTGTAGAAATAATGGTATTGGTGGGTCATCAAAGATGTAGACTCACTGTAGTCCTTGTAGAGATGGCCAGTAGCCATCTGTTTGACAAGTAGGCTGTTTAGGTTTTCTTATTGGTAACGCCGCCTAGCGCTCGGTATGAAAAATCACTGGCTGTGCTGTGCGCAGTCTGTGTTTAGTTTGCATTGTTGTCTGCCATTGTAGTGTTGGGCAGCGGCAGCTGGATGCTAACAGCGCGTAGCGTTGCGCAGTTGGAGGTGAGCCGCCAGCAGTGGTGGACGTGGGGAGAGAGATGGCGGAGTTTTGAAATTTGTAAGAATTGGTGTCATGAACTGATATATATATTATGACTATAAAGGTAAATACATCGTTTGTTCTCTATTAAAATCTTTCATTTGCTAACTGTCCCTCTCAGTAGTTAGTGACATCCGTAGTTTGAATCTTTTAGTTAGCTGGCAGTAGTGGCTCTCGCTTTATTGCAGTTTGTTTGAGTAACGAAGATTTTTTGTGAGGTAAGTGATTTGTGAAAGGTATAGGTTAATGCTAGTCTGGGCCATTCCTTTGTAGGGATTATTGAAAGTCAGATTGCGTTGCGCTAAAAATATTGCGTGTCAGTTTAAGCACAGTCTTGTACAATTTTTCTAAGGGGACGTTTCATATGTCGACCCTTAGCCAAAGATACCTCACTGGAATCTTCTGATTTTTTCTTGTAGTTTGTGTAATTAATGTAGCTTTTGTTTATTGCTAGCGCGTAATCATAGAGAGAATTTCCTTTGTAGTTGCAGTCTTTCATTTTTGTACAGTAAAACAGTTTTGGCATCCATGTAGTTTTTGCACGAAGTATTTCGCAGCTGCGCTTGCAATTAACTAGTTATTATTTTCAGTGCTATGTTAATGTGTTTTCTTATTTTGCTCTTCAAATTGTGCTTTTCTGTGTCGTCGTGTGAAATATTGTGACAACAATGGCGTGTGAAAAACGTAATACTAGGCTCCAAAGTAAACTGAGAAATGACAGTGAAGACGAAAGCAGTGTGTTAGCGCCACCATGTAATGAATTAACCAATGTTCAAAGTAGTAGTTTGGTAATTGTACATAGGGAAATGGAGCGGGCTGCTAACAATGGTTTAGACAGTGAAACAATTAGTGAACAGGGAAGCATTATCGATCGTTCGGTTGGCAACCGCTCGCCTCAGGAGTCCGAAATGACAGGACACATTCTTGTAAATACTGTAGATTCAGGTTTTGCATCCTCACCGGTTTCTCAAATAAGTCAAGACACATTTTCTGTTTTTCAAACTGCGAATATTGCCGGTTCAAATACATATCCGAATAGCACTAAGGAACATGTTTCAGACACCATTGCACTGTTATTACAGTTAATGCAACAAATGGGACAAAAGCTTCAAAAGTTAGACACAGTGGAACAAAATCAGAGACAAACACAGCAACAGTTGGACACAATGGAACATAATCTTCAAAAGTTAGACACAATGGAACAAAATCAGAGGCAAACACAGCAAAAGCTTCAAAAGTTAGACACAATATAACAAAATCAGAGACAAACACAGCAAAAGCTTCAAAAGTTAGACACAATGGAACAAAATCTTCCGAAGTTAGACAACACACTTGAACAAACACGTGAAGATTTAACTACTGAGTTACATAACATTGAATCGAAATGTCAAAAAATCTGTAATGACGTAAAAACACAAATTTTTGAGCATTTTCAACCTATTTTTTCGCGGCATGAAAATACATTACAGAATCACGAATCAGCCATAAAAGAACTGCAAACTATTGTTCATGAAAATCATGAGACCTTGCAAGCTAAAATTGACTCAGTTGCACCCACCGATTCGGTTACGCAACTTGCAAGAACTCAGGAAAACTTAAAGGACACAGTAGATTCGATTTCAACACAAATGAACTCTCTGAAACTTGGTTCAGAAAAACACACTGAGGAAATGTGTTCACTATCGGAGAAAGTAGCCGAACTTTCGGATCTGTTCACTAATTTATCTACGAAGGTAGATGATAATCTGAATGACACAAAACCGGTAGTCTTTAATGACACAGAAGAGTGCGAACAAATTAGGAAATTCAAACAAAGTCTGAATCAAATTAGTACGCAACACCAAAGAGAAATCCGGGAAGTACAAGATCAGCTGACACAGGTAATACAACAAATACGTATTTCAGAGGACACTCGCGCTCCAATACGGGAAGAGGGCCATAGAAATACGGAACAGCCACAAAATAATAACACAGGGCACTTAGGAAATTATGAAAGAAATTGGCAAGGTACACTGAATTTTGAGATGGAACCGCCGAAACGACGTAACAATGACCGACAAGCGACTCGCCGACATGATGATTTTGACTATAAGCTGTTCATTACTACACGTAAATTCAAAACATTTAAGAATTCTGGCAACGACATTCATCCACAAGCGTGGCTCCATCAATTCTCTCATTGTTTTCCTCCCAACTGGTCATTAGAACACAGATTAGAATTTATGTGTGGCTACTTGGAGAATGAACCAGCTGTAAGAATGCGATCGATCATTCACGATTGTCACAGTGAAGGAGAATTTTATCATGCTTTCCTCTCAGCATATTGGTCTCAAGCTTTCAAGACCGAGTAAAACATAGCATAATGATGATGAAACACTTTGAACAATCTGAATTTTCCAGTCTTGTCAAATATTTTGAAGACATGTTGCATAAGAATCAATATCTTTCAAACCCATACAGCCCTTCAGAACTGATCCGCATTTGCTTAATGAAATTGCCTGAACATTTAAGGAATATTATTTTGTCAGGGCGTTGCAAAGACGACACTGAAGCTTTTCAGGGACTCTTACAAGAATTAGAAATTGACACAGACAGTAACGGGATGCGAAAACAGGAAAACAATCACTACAGGTCACATCCGTCGCAATTCCGCGATGAACGAAATAATAAATGGACACGACAAGGCTATTCTTACAACGCAAATCGTGACCAAAACAGACACCACCCGTATGACAACCACTGGCAAAGTAATAGTTACAGAGAAAGATTGCATTTCCGTAGTAATGAATATCACAGAGACAATCAGAGAAACAGACAATACGGAAACCAAAATAATTATCATCAAGGGAGACGGAATAACTTCAGATGCAACGGTCCAGCGCGCAGTTACGATTCAGGGAGAAATTCTCCACCACGTGACCGACAAGAAATTAATTACAGAAATTATCGACATGACAGACGATATGATCGTAACGACGGACCTGAATTGCATCAGAACTGGCGGGATCCAAACAGAGCAGGGCCCTCTCGGCAATGTGAATTTGTAGAAGTTACGTCTCCTAATCCCAATAACGACGCGCGCCAACAAAGACACAATAGGCAATGACTCGCACCGTAGGCAGCCACGTGCGCCCGCTGGCTCCGAGAAAAATAACATAGACGCTAACCTTGAGAAAAATTTTAGCATTCTTTACCGACTTATACAACATGATAATTGCTTTGCAGTTTTGTGATATTAAAGATGACTTTGCATTTGGTTTCTTTGATAGCTACAAGATTATATCACGACGCTACTAATGTGTGACACAATTTACGTTGTGCTTTTGCGGTGTATATGTTTTATATCTGCACAGTTTTTCTGTATTATTCTGGAAAGTAAAACATGTTTTAGTAGTAACTTTTGTGGTATAGCTACAATGAGACAGCCTTTATCGTAGCACAACAATACGTTACATTATAGTACTTTCTAGATCACGGTAAGGTACGTAATAACTACCATATCTATAGGGCAAGCATTTCACCTTCGTTTATGATGAAGTAAGTACATCGGCTTCAGCAGAACTTTGCTTACAGAGGACGACAACTACGACAGTTCCACAGAATTATCTTACAGCAAAACGCACATTTAGCACTACAGGGCACGCATTTGAGTGATTAATTTGGTACTTAAACCATTTATTTATCCATATTGTTGAATTAAAAAGAATGTTTTTTGTTATACATTTCATTCCATTGCTGTAATCTGCAACACCTGAGGGTAAAATTGCATTAATCCTCAGGGGGGTACCCGCTTACTTTGTGTACCATGTGTTTGGCAAGCACAAGGAGCCCTAGCTAACATGGTATTTGCTTATACAACTTTACACATCGGTACCATATTTATCTCACACATAAATTACACAGCTATCTGATCATTTAACTGAGAGAAACAAACATTTATTATACTACATCAGTGACAGATTTTAACGTAATTACACAGTTGGATAACTTCACACTTATGAAATTGTATTTTGTCTGCGCTTTGTGAAATGTTCATATTGTTTTGGAACCATTGTGATAGTATGAGAGCTTTGAATGACGTATTTGGTATGGGATCACGATTTTTAAAGTACGTTTGAGACAGATGACACTTTTGACATGAGCAGAGAATTTTTTTTTATGTTTTGAAATTATTGGAGGAAGCTACGGAGATTTTGAGAATTTGACTGTGGTGTTATGATGTTATTATTACGATGACGATGTGAATTATGCTGCTGAGGTATGTTTAAGCTGATGCTATATGAGTTATTTGGTTATGCTACGTATCTGTTATGATGAAATATTCAAGAAGTGTCGACGAATATATATATATATATATATATATATATATATATATATATATATATATATATATATATATATATATGTAATAAAGCAAGGAACAACAAGTAGTGGTTAGGGACTCTGGTTTGTGAAAAAGGTTGTTGGAAACCAAGAATTGTACTTTAAGAGTTATGAAATGTATGTAAATGCGTGAATGTATTACAATGCCGATGAAAATTTTTTGGACACTATTATATTTAAAGGATTTTGTTTCTATAGATTTGTAACGCAAATTCTCAACCTGTGAAAATATTTTTATATGTGACTGTCACTGTAGTGGAAACTGACGTCGTAAATTTTTCAGTAAGAAAGGTAAGTGACCACCTGCACGTAATGCGTCGTGGGCACCCAGCTGCGTGACAGGGGCCTGGAAAAAAAAAGCCATTAGTGTGTACCTTTCAGAGGCACAGGTAAAAAAAAAGGGAAGCCATTATCCTCGCTATTGACATTTCTTTGTTGAAAGCGTCTCAAATACGACATGCTCATTACTTGGAAACATTCTGACATCTGCACACCTGATTAACAAGTGCCTTTCTACGAAAGTTGAGAGAACTTTTACTGACTTATGAAATCCCACATAGCTATTGAATGATGTTTTTATTCTTTGCTTTGCATAATTGCTTATTTCATTTGATATCTGTTTTCCAGCTGTGTTACAGCATTGGTTTTATAAAATAAAATGAAATGCATTTGCTAATGTGAAAACTTTCTGTCAACAGATCTGTTAAATAATAATTTTATGATCCACATTCTTCAAAAAAAAAAAAAAGGGAGCACTTGGAAAGGAAAGAACAATAAGAAGGGACTAGTAACAGGAACTTCATACATAATTTTCTTTTCAAGTACTTGGTAATTTATTTAATAGAATAATTTGTGGTGCACCACTTTAATTGCATAGACATTAAGATGTGAATAGACATTGTCCTTATCTGCATTGTTGTCTTTAGTGTAACATTTTTTCTGATTGAGCTTTGTCATGTTTAGGTATAACTTATAGCATTTGCTGCGGCTGTTTGCCATTCATAGTGCTACTGAACGTCACTTTGTATTACTAGGTTAAGCCAATTTTATTACTGATTTATTTTTCTTGTTTGCTGCGCATTGCCTTATATTAGTTGCAATATTGCTGCCTTTTTTTGCCAATTTCCATTTTTTTATCATTGCTGTTTGTGTTAATTGTTTTGTGCTGCTGCATTGCCTCGTCCCTTAGTTTAGTATCTGAGCTCAGTACATTTAAGTTAGCTTAAGAGGGGGTAGACTATATAAGAAACTAACTATGATGAATTGGAAGCATTGAGAAGCTATAAGAAAATGGTTTGGCCAAAAAAGCAGTGTACAGTGGAGAAAAACTGTTTTTGAAAGAGGGTGTGAACAGAATACAGAAAGCAGGTTTAGATAGGACTTTTTGGGAATAATGATGAACTAAGGGAGATCTCTATGCAAAATACTGCAGTAAAACAAACCCTGTCCTTTCCTTTCGTATTATCCCTCTATGTGTTTATGTATCCTTGTGTATTTCTCTTTTTCCTGTCTTTATGTGTTTAGCTAATAAGATTTATGTTGTCGAATTTTTCAAATACTATGTTATTTTCTTTGTAAATATGTTCAGACATTATTTATTGTGTTTTGTTTTAATGCTCATGTGTGAAGTTGATGTTTCAAAAGGTATTCTGATCTTTTATGTATGTACTTATGTAGTAATTTTTGTAACACTGATCTATTTGCTATTTCGATTCTTTTGTAAAGCCTATACTACTGCAAATGTTATCTGTATTGTTATGTTCTTTAAAGATGTATTTTGTACCTTTGTTATTGCATTCTTATGTTATAAAATTGTAATTGACACCAGTTCATCAAATTAAGTATCTTGTAAATTACATTTCACTGCACACGTTTCTGTTGGTCATAGTATATGGACAATATGTGAGAAATAGGGACTGTTAGTGTTTGCACATGTGTTAATAATTCAGCAAGGGACTGGACAACAGCATTGCTGGTTCTAAGGACATTTCAAACAAATTCTTTGTGATTGGACAAGTGGTGGTTTATGGACTTGCTATATTCTCTGCAAGACTCTTCGAGGGTGATTGTGCACCTGCACATTCGCAACAGATGGCTGTTGGCCATCTCAACAAGGACTGAAGTGGGTCTGCACCTTCGATGGCCCACCAATACCATTATTTCTA
This sequence comes from Schistocerca gregaria, assembly GCF_023897955.1. Lineage (NCBI taxonomy): Eukaryota > Metazoa > Arthropoda > Insecta > Orthoptera > Acrididae > Schistocerca > Schistocerca gregaria. The sequence goes on from NC_064922.1 coordinate 575,788,989, forward strand.
CATGGACTGCAGTGGGTCTGTACCTCTGGTGGTCCACCAATACCCTAATCTCTACCAGGACTACAGTGGGTCTGCTCTGTGATGACCTACCTACCAATAGTCTTCAACTTCGACTGACTATGCTGTGGGTTTGCTCTGTTGTGACCCATTACCTGTCTGCATGTCAAGAGTCAGCACAGTCTTTCCGTTGGAAGGACAACACTACTTCTTCAAGACTGCTTAGAAATCCACTACTTCCAAGTGCAATTTCTTTTATTGCTCAGACTCTGAGAAAAACACTGCAATTTTACTGTGATGAACGATCAGGACTGTCTTTATGGACTGTGAGAAAATTTTAGCTATTGACCAACATTGTATCAATAAGTGTGTGCAATTGATATCTTTGTTATAGTAATTATGAAAAATTTTATCAAATCATTAATGGCCACTGCCCAAAACAATTTGTAAAAATTTTTTGTGGGGAGCATGGGGGCTATGTAAGTAGGCTGTTTAGGTTTTCTTATTGGTAACGCCGCTTAGTGCTCGGTATGAAAAATCACTGGCTGTGCTGTGCGCAGTCTGTGTTTAGTTTACATTGTTGTCTGCCATTGTAGTGTTGAGCAGCGGCAGCTGGATGCTAACAGCGTGTAGCGTTGCGCAGTTGGAGGTGAGCCGCCAGCAGTGGTGGACGTGGGGAGAGAGATGGCGGAGGTTTGAAATCTGTAAGAATTGGTGTCATGAACTGATATATATATTATGACTATAAAGGTAAATACGTTGTTTGTTCTTTATTAAACTCTTTCATTTGCTAACTGTGCCTATCATTAGTTAGTGACTTCTGTAGTTTGAAACTTTTATTTAGCTGGCAGTAGTGGCGCTCGCTGTATTGCAGTAGCTTGAGTAACGAAGATTTTTGTGAGGTAAGTGATTTGTGAAACGTATAGGTTGACGCTAGTCAGGGCCATTCTTTTGTAGGGATTATTGAAAGTCAGATTGCGTTGCGCTAAAAATATTGTGTGTCAGTTTAAGCAGAGTCTTGTACAATTTTTCTAAGGGGACGTTTCACATGAAAAGGGGCAGATTTGGACAATTGATCAATAATATTAGTTAGGAAATTTTTTTGTATCTTTTTATATCCATTGGACATTGATATATAATTACTTTTAATATATAAACGGGTTTTAATCTGCAATAAATGTATAAGCAGACGCAGCATTTATCATGTTGTAGTTAGTAGTTCCCTTAATCATTAATTTACGTTCATATCGTATTTTTTATGTCAAAGAGCAAGAAGGATGAGATACTATGACCATTAAGAGATCCCAATATCTGCTTCAGGGGATTGTCAGACAGGGACAAATCTTCATTTAGGCATTAAGTATTTTCCGCTGCTCACAGTCATTTTACGCCCGCCTGGAGTAGCATTTTCGATGTGGCTTACCCTACCATAATCTTACTTACAGTCTTCTGATAGTAGTAATAACGTGGTTTGAAACCTCGGAAATATTGAAAAAATTTATCCCCTTTTATTGTTGGAGAGTCATTCATGTTTTGAATCAGTTCATTATTAACACTATTCTAAATTTCAGTATTAAAATCTTAAACATAATGTATCTTTAGACGACTATGTTGGCTCTACATTCCGACATATTGGATGAGCCAGAACTTCACCGGCAAGCTTCCAGAGGTGGTAGTATAGACTAAAACACGAAGAAAATAGTTTTGTAAAAATCGGACCTAAATTGTATATCTTAAGAGTTGTGAGCACAAGTTCAGCTTCGATACAACTAAACACACCTCCTCTTGCTTTGCATATTCTTGGGCGAGATAATGTAGAGAAAAACGAGAAAAAGACGTCCAGTAAACACATGCTGTAAAACGTGTGCCTCAAGAGCTATGAATAATTGTTGGGTAGAAGACATTTAGTTCACTGTCTAACACTCCCCGACATAACTACTTAGTTATCAGTGTATATTGATTTTATACTTCTCTGTTGTGCACCTTACAGACATCCGAACTAAGGGTACCTACCAGTGTATTAATTGCACACTTCAGTTTTTGAAACGCCGTTTTAAAAGGTAGCTCAGTAAGTCATAAATACCCCACGCAGGAGATGACTATAGCACTTATTATAGATAACATTATCCCAATAAGAATACCCTGCAACCTGAACTCTTCCAGTACATTGTGCAGATCAATGTGAGGTTAATCAACCATTCAGCCTCGAGCCCTGTTGACGACGATCACATACTTACTCAGTAAATCCTTAACATATGAACAAATTAAATGATGGAGTGTTAACTATGCTTCTATTGAACGGTTCTATTCTACTTTGACATACAATTTATTTGGAATATAGGCCAATAATAAACGTAAACAACAAGTAAGGTACAGAATGTCCAGCAGACACATAAAAACATGAAGTGACTGCAATAAACTAATATTGATTATATTCGATTTAATTCTGCAGAGTTGCGAATATCTTGTACATAGAGTGACTGACTTTGTTTTCATGCTGAAAACCTAGAAGAATCAACTCCATTTATGTGACTTGAAACCTCAGTGAATAAACTATTGCAAGTAATCCCAGCAATTTAAACTATATGCCTCGAATGCCAGAGCGGGTGTCTATTTCACTACCTCAGACAGCATGCTGGGGGCATGCAATGACAATTTTAGAAGTGTCGTGAGCTGCGAGCAAGGCTGCGGTGTCGCTAAGTTTTCAATGCTTAACCTTAAATACCCAGACAGCAGAACACTGCAAAAAACCCGGGAAGTCCTAGTCCTGTCAAAGTAAGTCCATTGCCAACAACCAGTTTAAGACGTGAACTCACAGCAAACAGGTGAAATTCAGAAAGACTTAACCAGAAGTTTCCAACACAGAAAGAACTTCCAGAAAACTATATGCCTGACCCAAGGCGGAAACTCCCAAAAAGGAGGCGAAAATCGGAATCGCCTTAAACGAAAGCATGTGTCTCTACACGGGCTAACACCTGTAACAGAGGTTCTATCTGTAATACCGGAGCCAAGGTAGCCCCTGAGGGCCGGCAACCCATATTACACCACTGAGGACGAGGTTGTCTATGCCCAAGGCATACATAAAACACCATGGTAAACACCGGCTATTTACTTATAAGATAATGGAAACAGACATTCCGAGCACCATTTCCTGCAGGAAGAGCTCGAGCCATGGCCTGCAGGAAATATCACTACGCCATAACCTGATTGGCTGGAGACAGCTATTTAGGGGCTAGAATCAGCCCCAAAGTTCAGATCACGTCCGATGCAGACCTCGTGTACTACGACCGTTGAAGATTACATCTTCGTCTCTGATTTTGACTGTTACTGATTTGTGAGTGTGTAACGACGAACGTTTCTGAGAAGTTAGAAGTTAACTTTTGTTTGCCTAAATTAGGAGACTTTTACTGGAGTCGTTATTGTTACCTTTCGTTTCTATGTTCAGTCACCAACCTTGTAAACTTACATAAATAAAAGAAAAGTTGTCTTTGTGAAAAATTGCGAATTGTCAGTCCCAACACTATCCAAGCAAATGGCTGTGACCCAAGTCTGCCCAGCTCAGAGACTGAGACGGGTTTCCCTTTCCTAAAACCTATTGGCTCTCCAACTCCGATTACCTCCCGCATAAGTAGGAGTGAGGGAACTACAGTCTTCTATACTGTGTTTGTACTCCAAAGTTTCTGAGTCTGAAAAGGCTCTGCCTCCCCTCGATTCTTACAAATATACCAATGGGAAACGTTCACTTTAATAACTACGGGAAACAGTCTGGCAGAAGCGACTCCTTGCTAAGGCTGGTGGCACCGTACGACAGCCCGAAACATTCCAGGCGGCTTTTGTGTTGTATGAAGAAATTTTCCTGCCGTCATTTTACGCTGCCTGCGCTCACATTTTATTCCGGCCGCATCCTCTTAGAAGCTGCACCCTTCGGCATTTATGACATCGGCAACCACTCGATTACAATAGGTGTCAACTGTTGAATCCATAGAGTACCCTTTTGTGGTGTGCCGCCTATTAAATGGTCTTTGTACTTCCAGCTGTCGACTGACTCCACACTGTCTTTCCTTTTCGCCCGATTCTTGCTGCACTCCGGCCGAGGTGCTCTAGTACTGCCCTGAACCGAGCTTCCCAGCCGACATGCCTGATAGATTCAATTACTAGTGTCAAGGTGTATTTGTCGATGTCAGTCATTTTCTGCATTCAAAATAAAATGTCCGTGATCAGCCTAAGTGGTTCATGGTGTGGGTTCCTGTAGTCATGTCCTAGTTCATGAACCACGGGCAACGTATGAGTGGCCAAGTAAGTGGTCCCGACAGTCAGGATACCAGTTACCTTGGAATAAGGCTGGGCATCTCAGACATATTCTGAGTCGTGGTCACCTTTGTGCTCATACGGCAAAGACTACCAAATCCACCGGTTAGTCCCTTAGCCGTTAAAGGTAAAACACAATGGGACTCGGGACAAGAAAGGCTACCAATCTGATTCCCTGGTACTTTTAATATGATGCTGGCAACAATCCTACCTCTAACTGACAGACCAGGGACTCCTAAGATACGACTTGGCAAACAAATGGTAATGAAATGGGGAGCTATTAATATCAATGGGGGCTACTCTGGGAAGAAGGTAGAACAGTCAGAGGCTGCAAGTAGGATGGGGCTGGACGTTTTAGCGGTCAGTGAAATTCAGGTAAGGGGTGAGAAAGAAGACGAAGTGGGAGAAAACAAGGTCTACCTGTCAGAAGTCAAAGCAGGAATAGCATAATCGGGTGTAGGGCTTTACATCAGGAAAGAAATGGAACCCAGCGTAGTTGCAATAAGGTATGTAAACGAACGACTGATGTGGATAGATTTGACAGGGTCTAGCAAGAAAATTAGGATTGTGTCAGTATATTCGCATTGTGAAGGGATGGATCAAGATAAGATGGATAGTTTTTATGAGGCATTCAGTGAAGTAGTTGTTAGAGTAAAGGACAAGGACAGTGTTCTGCTCATGGGTGATTTTAACGCCAGGATTGGAAATCGAAAAGAACGGTATAAAAAGGTTATGGGTAAATTTGGAGGGGATATGGAGGCCAACAGGAACGGGAAACAACTCTTGGATTTCTGTGCCAGAATGGGCTTAGTAATCACAAACTTCTTTTTCAAACATAAGATCATTCACTGGTATACTTGGGAAAGCTGGGGAACCAGATCTGTCATTGGATATATAGAAACACATCAGGAATTCAGGAAGGCTGTGAGGGACACACGTGTATTCAGCTGATTCTTTGATGACACTGATCATTATTTAATTGGAAGCGAAATTGTGAGGCCCAAAGTGCAGGAGCTCAGGTCCATATGTAGGAAGATAAGTGGAGGAACTTCAGGATAAGGAAATCAGGCACAAGTACACTCCTGCAAATTGAAATAAGAACACCGTGAATTCATTGTCCCAGGAAGGGGAAACTTTATTGACACATTCCTGGGGTTAGATACATCACATCATCACACTGACAGAACCACAGGCACATAGACACAGGCAACAGAGCATGCACAATTTCGGCACTAGTACAGTGTATATCCACCTTTCGCAGCAATGCAGGCTGCTATTCCCCCATGGAGACGATCGTAGAGATGCTGGATGTAGTCCTGTGGAACGGCTTGCCATGCCATTTCCACCTGGCGCCTCAGTTGGACCAGCGTTCGTGCTGGAAGTGCAGACCGCGTGAGACGACGCTTCATCCAGTCCCAAACATGCTCAATGGGGGACAGATCCAGAGATCTTGCTGGCCAGGGTAGTTGACTTACACCTTCTAGAGCACGTTGGGTGGCACGGGATACATGCGGACGTGCATTGTGCTGTTGGAACAGGAAGTTCCCTTGCCGGTCTAGGAATGGTAGAACGATGGGTTCGATGACGGTTTGGATGTACCGTGCACTATTCAGTGTCCCCTCGACGATCACCAGAGGTGTACGGCCAGTGTAGGAGATCGCTCCCCACACCATGATGCCGGGTGTTGGCCCTGTGTGCCTCAGTCGTATGCTGTCCTGATTGTGGCGCTCACCTGCACGGCGCCAAACACGCATACGACCATCATTGGCACCAAGGCAGAAGCGACACTCATCGTTGAAGACGACACGTCTCTATTCGTCCCTCCATTCACGCCTGTCGCGACACCACTGGAGGCGGGCTGCACGATGTTGGGGCGTGAGCGGAAGACGGCCTAACGGCGTGCGGGACCGTAGCCCAGCTTCATGGAGACGGTTGCGAATGGTCCTCGCCGATACACCAGGAGCAACAGTGTCCCTAATTTGCTGGGAATTGGCGGTGCGGTCCCCTACGGCCCTGCGTAGGATCCTACGGTCTTGGCGTGAATCCGTGCGTCGCTGCGGTCCAGTCCCAGGTCGACGGGCACGTGCACCTTCCGCCGACCGCTGGCAACAACATCGATGTACTGTGGAGACCTCACGCCCCATGTGTTGAGCAATTCGGCGGTACATCCACCTGGCCTCCCGCATGCCCACTATACGCCATCGCTCAAAGTCCATCAACTGCTCATACGGTTCACGTCCACGCTGTCACGGCATGCTACCAGTGTTAAAGACTGCGATGGAGCTCCGTATGTCACGCAAACTGGCTGACACTGACGGTGGCGGTGCACAAATGCTGCGCAGCTAGCGCCATTCGACGGCCAACACCACGGTTCCTGGTGTGTCCGCTGTGCTGTGCGTGTGATCATTGCTTGTACAGCCCTCTCGCAGTGTCCGGAGCAAGTATGGTGGGTCTGACACACCGGTGTCAATGTGTTCTTTTTTCCATTTCCAGGAGTGTAGTTCGTACTAAGTACCATGGACAAAAAGGAACACTGTTAATAATGAAATTCAAAAGATGCTTGCATGGAACATCAAAGAAACATATGTCAGTCCCTATCCGAGCCCCTTACTTGTTGGAGACAAACCAAAAGGACAACTACGACTAGTTCTCGACCCAAGACAAATCAATAAAACTATAATAGTGGTGAGAACCAGGCCCGAGGGAATAGACGAATTGATACAGAGATGTCATGGCGTAAAATATATATATTTTCACATCTGTCAGCACCTGCTTTCTTTGGGATTGGAATTATTATATTCTTCTTGAAGTCTGAGGGTATTTCGCCTGTCTCATACATCTTGCTCACCAGCTGGTATAGTTTTGTCATGACTGGCTCTCCCAAGGCCGTCAGCAGTTCTAATGGAATGTTGTCTACTCCGGGGGCCTTGTTTCGACTCAGGTCTTTCAGTGCTCTGTCAAACTCTTCACGCAGTATCGTATCTCCCATTTCGTGTTCATCTACATTCTCTTTCATTTCCATAATACTGTCCTCAAGTACATCGCTCTTGTATAAACCTGCTATATACTCCTTCCACCTTTCTGCCTTCCCTTCTTTGGTTATAACTGGGTTGCCATCTGAGCTGTTGATATTCATACACGTGGTTCTCTTCTCTCCAAAGGTCTCTTTAATTTTCCTGTAGGCAGTATCTATCTTACCCCTAGTGAGATAAGCTTCTACATCCTTACATTTGTCCTCCAGCCGTCCCTGCTTAGCTATTTTGCACTTCCTGTCGATCTCATTTTTGAGACGTTTGTATTCCTTTTTGCCTGCTTCATTTACTGCATTTTTATATTTTCTCCTTTCATCAATTAAATTCAACATTACTTCTGTTACCCAAGGATTTCTAGCAGCCCTCGTCTTTCTACCTACTTTATCCTCTGCTGCCTTCACTACTTCATCCCTCAGAGCTACCCATTCTTCTTCTACAGTATTTCTTTCCCCTATTTCTGTCAATTGTTCCCTTATGCTCTCCCTGAAACTCTGTACAACCTCTTGTTCTTTTAGTTTACCCAGGTCCCATACCCTTAATTTCCCACCTTTTTGCCGTTTCTTCAGTTTTAATCTACTGGCTAACCTTCGTAAATCGAAGTTTGCACTAGAGAAAATAAAATTTTTGGGCCATATGGTTGATTCGTATGGTATCCTTCCAGATAGTGAAAAATTAAATGCTATAGCGAAATTTCCAGTGCCCAGAACAATACGGCAAATAAAAGCTTTTGTAGGATAGGCGTCATTCTATCGCCGATATGTTCCAAATCAAATTCTAAATGCGGAGCCGTTGTTACGTCTTCTCAAAAACAATATGTACTGGAATTGGTATCCGGTATGCCAGTCGGATTTTGAAAAAATCAAAGAGGCTTTATTAAATGCAAAATTACTCTATCATCCTGATATTAGTGTTGAATTTTGTTTGAATGCAAACGCATCCATTGTGGGATTAGTATCATGTCTGTTCCAAGTTCAAAATATTGATGGTCGACCCACCTTTTGCACAATTTCATTCGCGAGTAGGACCTTAACCACATGCGAACGATCTTACTATAATACAGAATTGGAACTACTTGCCATTCTGTGGTGATTCCGAAAACTCCATTATTATTTAGCTGGTGGACATACCGAAGTCTATTGCGATTATAACGTGCTATTCTTTTTGCATAGTTGCAAACTGCTACATGTACGACTTGCCAGGTGGTCTCTTGCTTTGTAAGAATACAGTTACGAGGTAGTGTATATCAGTGGTAAGGACAACATTGTTGCTAACGTCCTATCTCGGATGTCCCAACGACTAAACGAACATTCCCCATCCTCAGATCTAACATTGGAATTTAATGTGTTTCTAATGAAAGATGAGGCAAATAGACAGTGTTTTGTTGACTTAGGTAAAAATATAGCAGCATTGCAAAATGCTGACTTGGTTAAATAGGAGCTATTGAGAGGTCGTAATCAATAATCAGCAACCTTTATAGACTTGAAAACAGGTTCTATTTTGTAGGAAGAATCCTGCATCTGAAAAGTGAACCATATGTATTCCAGTTGATTGTCTACACCGATTAATATGGTATACCCATGACACCTGGGGGCACTTTGCGATTGTTAGTGTGCTAATAAAATTGGGAAGTTGTTATTTCCCCAGTCTTTCAACGAAAGTCCAAAACATGATACACATTTGTGTAATTTCTCAAAAGGCAAAAGCCATAAATATATGTAGAAAAGGTGAACTACAACCAATTTTACCACACTCTCCATTGCAGATATTAGCGGTCGATGTTTGCGGACCATTACCAGTAGCCAGGGGTGGTGCAAAATTCTTAGTGGCACTTTTTGATGTTTTTACAAAGTACCTCAGAATTTATGTTATTAAGTCACCCAAAAGCTCTTCCATACTACGAAAATTAATTGCTGATTTTATACCACATGTGGGAAAACCGCAAGTGATATTGTCAGGCACTGCGGCCACATTTACCTCATCCACGTGGAAAACATGTTTGGCCGCTCTACAAATTAGGCAAATACTTCTGTCCAAATATCATCAGGAAGGGAAACCCATAGAAAGGGTATTTCGTGAGTTTAATGGATTTGTAAGGACGTATTGCCATAACAACCATACTGCTTGGGTCAGTTATGTAAAACCCTGTCAGGAAATTGTAAATAATATTATGCATTGGACGACAAACCATAATCCAGAAGAGATCATGTTTAAAAAGCCGGAACAAAATGAGTAGACAGAAATTTGGCCGAAATTTGCAAATCAAAGCATCTCTTTCGACGAAAACATCAGGCAGGTGACCATTTTTCTACATCACCAAGCACAATTGAGGAAGAAATATTTTGATAGTAGACTAAATGGGAAAATAACATTCTTAGTCAGTGATAAAGTCCTGATTAGAAGTCATGTTGCTTCAAATGACTCTGAGCACTATGGGACTCAACTGCCGTGGTTATCAGTCCCCTAGAACATAGAACTACTTAAACGTAACTAACCTAAGGACATCACACACATCCATGCCCGAGGCAGGATTCGAACCTGCGACCGTAGCAGTCGAATGGTTCCGGACTGTGCGCCTAGAACCGCGAGACCACCGCGGCTGGCAGAAGTCATGTGAAAGTGTCAGTATTGTCAAAAAGAATAAAAAGTGGCAGCTATTATGTACTGGACTTTTTAATAGAGAATATACCCCAACCCTGGTGTGTATCTTTTAGTGTATCCCGGTACCCTTAAACAAAAAGGACTATATCCTCCATCAAGGCATTGAAAAGTATATAGGAAAAAAACAGAATGACTGTACAGATAACCATCTTGGAATGAACATGGTATGATGCTACTAATAAATTTGCTTTTCCACTGTTTTACTCAAAATTTTCAGCTAAACACGTTAACTGTCTAAAGATGTTTCCTACACTCGTAAGAAAAAAAATTTTAAGTACAAAACCTAAAAATTGATTATATTATTTGATATGTGAGAGTACAGGAAGTTATAACGAAATAATGTACAATCGAGGTAGGACGTTTTCTATACAAAATTTAAGTGTGTTAAGAAGAATTTTGTAAAGATGATTCTGGTAAACTGTTGATAAAACAAATTTTCTAATGCAAAAGAATGAGGATAATGTAGTGTAAGGAACAACATAAAATGTTTTTATTTTCTTTAGATAAGTACTACATAAATATAATACCAACTGTAAAATTGTTCCTGATATAACAGGACAATTAGATCACAAATAATGGAAACATACCATGCGACCAAATCTTATGACAGTTACGGTTCTCTATATGCACATCAATATGAGAAAAGACTCGGAAGAGTCAAGTCCTTTCAACTTGTAATTCACGAAAGATAAGTTACTTGCACTCATTCAGGAATACTTTTCTCTCCTTTTTTTCTTTTAATAGATATGAATATGTCCTATTATATATATATATATATATATATATATATATATATATATATATATATATATATATATATAGTTTGATACTAGATATGAGATGCAAGAAATAGAGAAAAAAAAGAACTGGAGTTGTGTGAATATAAACTTGACTACAATAACGATGCTGACTATAGCTAATAGTTTTGTGGAGATAAGCAAAACAACATGATAACTGTTGCACGAAATTCGAAGCCTCTATAATTGGTAGTACTTGCATTCTGAGTAGTGATAAGTCAAAACGGGCAAAGATACAAAGAAATATGTATAATGTACATAAAATGAAAAAAGTTTTTAAGTTTTTATGTCTAAACAAAAGAAAATACCTTAGTCATAGGACAGGTAAACTATTAGCCCTATCAACAATGAGTGATACACCATTGCTTGACCTAAGAACCTTAAAAAAAGGACAATATTCAAAATTTCTAGGTGCTATTGGACTATTTCTTTAATCACACACAAACTATGTCAATAGCCAGTAAATTTTAAAGGATAAGGATATACAAATGGAAACATATGTCTGTTGAATATCATTACTCGAAGGACTCGGATAATTTGGGGTCTTTCGATCCAACCTTACATATATTCTTTTTGAAAGCTAACTTCTCGATGGTGATTTCCCTAAATCACTCCAGGCAAATGCCGGGATGGTTCCTCTGAAAGGGCATGGGCGACTTCCTTCCCCATCCTTCCTTGATCTGATGAGACCGATGGCCATGCTGTCTGGTCTCCTTCCCCAACCAACCAACCAACCAACTTGTCGATGCAAAAGATTGGATATATATGTGTGTGTGTGCTATATATTTCTATTCACAATTTTAAAGTAGTACCTTCGAAGTTAACGAAGTACACTAAAGAAAAATTTCAAATACAAAAAATATTTCCAGACGTTCCTATGTACAGTAGATGTCACAATGTATATACAATGAATTTTGAAACAGCATAAATGCCTGTTAATCATTACAGCTTTTGTAGTTAAATAAAACCTGTAAAATAATTAAACATTTACACCAAAACTTCAACCGAAATATTGTACAATACCTTCTATTCAATAGATGTAGAAGAATATATAATAAAATGTTTTATATTATTGTCGTCATACTTTTGAAATATGATAAAATGTTTTGTGTTTATATCATTATATGTGGTAATCAATGATTATTTTGTGAACCATTGAATGTAAAAGTAGTAGAAAAAAGGATAGTAATTTGAAAATTGAAAGTAAAATTTTGCAATCAGAGTAAACTGACAAAAAGAGTCAGGTACTTAATAAATTAACCGCCTTCCACATTGGGGGCCATGTAACATCATATATTAAGGATCGACCTGCGACAGCAATCGCACAACTTGCGCAGGGGCCGCTAGACGCCGCCTTGAGCACTAAGCGTGCATTGCAATCGCAGGCGCGCGTGTTGTGTACGGGCCGCGAGGTGCAGCCACGAGCGCAACCGTATATAACTGCCGACGGAGTTCAGCCAGCTCTCATTCTGTTGGCAACTCATTTATGCCTATTCTCTTATTTGCTTAGTTACTTAGCTCTTATTGGTTTATGGCTCATGTTATTGTGCTCTCTTTCAGCATTCTGATTGTTTTGATATACTCTCAACTGAGAAGTGCTCATTTTGGCATTTCGCTTTTGCATATTTCTCATTTTGCAAATAATATGCTCCTTTGCTTTTTACAGTTGAATTGATTAACATAGTCTCATGTACTGTTTGTTCATTTCAGCCTGTTCATATTTTGATGTTCTTTAAATACTGTAATAATTATCGGAAACATTTCTTCCCTTAAACTTCTGTAAAGTATTCTCTATGTAGGATTTGTTCTGTGACACAGGTGTAAGGTTTTGAATATAAATTAGACGAAACTGTGCCTTAAAATTAATTTATTTTTTCAACCTGTGCTGCATCAGACGTTAATTTTGTGATATGAGGAGAAATTTTAGGGGCTAACCCATGGAAATAGTCTTAAGTTATCCCCTTTCAAAATAAAAATTTGTGTGACACTGAAAGACGTGGCACTGTAGGCACCGAAAATTTATTTATATAAAATTATAAGTCATACCTACCAATTTTAATTGTATCTTACAGCACTGAGGATGGTCATTAAGTGACCGAAAATCAATTTTGCTGAGAATAAAACAATAAAATATTGCCAATGCTGATTTTCCTTCCAAAATCAAAAACATTTAGAGCAGTTTAAACGAACGTCAACAGAGACGTGTAGGAAGTGCGCATACAATCGGAGGACGTGAAAAACCTAGTCTGCGCAGCTGCAGTGACGTTTGAGATTTTGCATGATGAATAAATGAACATGTGACAAAAGGTCAGATGAACCTGTGCTAGCCACAATGCGTGAAGAACATACAGCAGACGATAAAAACTAACAGTATCCGTAATAACAGATGTACGCTTATCCTAATCCTTAGATGGACAACCAACTAATAGGTAAAATAAAAATATATGCAAAAACTTTCCCTTTCATGTCTTTGACACCACAATTTACGACGTGTCTTACACATATGGAATTTATGCATTTCCTAGAAGCTGCTAAGCACTACTGAGAAGTGTCAAAGCAGTAGGGCTCATCACTTCTCATTCTACAATACGTCTTTGGGCAAACATGCCCAGGTACGTATTTACACGAATGTTCTGTTTGTCCATCTTCTACTTGCTCCTTTCTCTGTCCATTTCCAGTACTCATTCTCTCTGCCCACCTCCTCCACACTCCACTCTCTGTCCATCTGTTTCAGCTCCTCTCAGCGTCCATCTCCTTTTCGCTGCTATCAACCAGCTCCTCTGCCCCCCGCCCCCAAACTCCTCTATGTATCTGCTCCTTATGCCTGAGTCCATCTGATCCTATCCTCTCTAATTCTTCTCATCATGGCCCTCTCTTTGTCAATCTCCTCCTCCCTCTTTCTGTCCGTTTCTCGCTCTTTCTCTGTCCATCACATTTTCCTCCTGCTCATCTGCTCCCCTTTCTTTTTAATCTTTGCATCACTGTCAATCTCCTCTTCTTGCCTTTCTCTGTCCATTTCCTCCTCCCCCTTTGCTCATCCTCTCCTCCGCTATCTCTCTGCCTATCTCTTCTTCCCCCTGTCTCTGTCGTCTCCTCCTCCTCCTTTTCCCTATCCATCTCTCCCTCTTGGTCTGCTCATTTCCCCATTCCCTACCTCTGCCCATCTCTTCCTCCTCTTATCTGTTCCCATGTTCCCCTTCTCCCTCGCTGTGTTTCTGTCTCCTCGACTCGCAGATATTTCGCATTATATTACGCATTTCACGCCTGTTTGTACACGTATTCCATCTAAATGGCTATAGAATGTCACCCAGGTGTATCATTCACACCCAGCTCAATGTATCTCGTGAGGTATAAGCAATGCAATGATATAATTTTGCAGGTACATCCGGTAGTACATGTCACTAAGGTCTGTGAAATGCGTTGTGAATGGAGTTAGAAGTAAAGAAGTAATAAACAGAAAAGTCATGCACGATGTGACAGTTCCTTCTCGCATCTCCTGCATATTTTTTTAGGTACGTTGAGTAGCAAACGTGGATTGTCTGCGGGAAGTGTTGAGAATAGAGTCAGTGGCAACGCAGTAATAGATTTAATCGTCTTTTATTTAATAGCTATTGCATCATATTTCGTGATCTAAATGTCGTACAAAGACGAAAGTTTTCTAGTACATGTGAATATTGTCTGTGAAATGTGTCACGAATACAGATATTTGTAACGAATTAATAAATTAAAACGTCATGCCTCATGTAGTAATTTTACTGTATAAACCGAGAAATTGCAATAAAGTATAAACTTGTTTTCTTTCGTCATTTTGTAATAAAGTTTCATGAGGGTTTGAAATTATACGTCAAGTTTGTTGCAAAACTCTAAGTGCTATCGTTCTCTAATATTGAATGAATAATAATATTCGCATGTCAGGTGCCACATTGCATTTTCATTCCCCTCCCTCTCCGCATCCCCCCCCCCCCCAACCCACAACCCTTTGATAGGTGGGTGGTCCTTACCACCCCCCCCCCCCCCCCCCCCACACTGATTATTTCGAGCAGTTAGTAAATGATAAGCTTGGTTAATATCGGCCCCGTGGTTTATAAGCATATATCCGACAGAGGTTAGTATGTGGTTTAGTGGGGGAGAAATCTAGACAGATAACTATCATTCATTCTTGCGCTAATTAATAGTGGGAGAGAGGGGGGGATTTGCAATACATTACATTCAGTGTGATCCATTAATACTTAAAACGGTAGAAAATAATGCATCACAAATAACTGAAGGTGTGCTATCGCGTTTTTCTATTTAATTGTAATTCAAGTATTCGTCGATACTTCCTTGACATACATTAACGAATGCAAAAACTACATTACTGTTCCAGTCAATATTTGTACTAAAAATAGTTCGAGCCAAAATTTTACTTCCCTGGTTACGATGAAACGATTGGCTAAATAGGGAACCTCGTAGAGAGTACGCGTGTAAAGCTTCACAGCAGCGGGGAGAGCGTAATCGAAGACAAATGTTAAAGATCCAGAGAAGAAACACTAGCAGGGTGATGATTAGGGAGGATTCGGCATTGAAGCGGGAGTGACTTTGAAGGTACGGGAGCTGCTGCCTTCGCTGCGCAAACAGAATGGGACGGCCTCCCCCCTGTCGGATGAGGATTAGTGCCACGACAGACAACAAAGCCAGCCGTGGGCTGTCAGTCGGCGGAACACAATGGCGTGTGTCGTCAGCAGAGCTCTAGCTTTGTCGGCTTCTGCTAACGTCACGTGCACCCCGCTTCATATTGCATGAACGCCAAGTGAGTACTAGGCACGTGCGTTTCTGTGAAATAGTTGTAGTTACAGCAACAAAGAATACCTGTGAAAAACGTCTGCCAGAAAATTTCACACTCCAATGAATTTTATATTGTATTGTATGGAGCTGAGGACCTAGACGGAGAGGCTTCCTCCCCGCCGTAGCTCTAAGTGGTTGACAACCCCACAACAGGCTACAGCAGCCCACTCACCCCACCACCGCCCCACACCAAATGTAGGGTTATTGTGCAGTTCGGCTCCCAGTTTAAATTAGAATGTAGGTATGTCTTGCAATAAAACAAATACCCAAAATTTTTAAGTAAATTCTACGATAAATAAAAAACAGAGAACATTCAAATCTCTCAAATATAAAAGGCTCCAAAATTTTAAAATTCTTTATCTAAAACTTTGCAATACATTAAAAATCCAAGACGTAACTTTATCAACAAATTTAAATAATTAAAAAAAGCAACGAAATGGCATGTAGGCTAATCCCTTTAACATCTCGTGTACATCACGCGCTTGGTTTGCAAAAGGAACGCCGGTTGCATGGAGGCCCTTGCTGTAGACTGGGTGCTCGACTCGTATCAGTTATACTTAGTACATCTATGACTTCAAGTTTTACATTACATCAGTTTTACTAAGCCAGCTTTAGGACATAGTAATAGCTCCCGTAATGCAACAAATTTTAAACTCTTACAATAATCTGGCAGCGCGAATAAAACATTTTACCTTGGAACCAATAGGTCCTGGTGAAGTTAAAAGATTTCACCGAAGGAATTTAAGTGACCTATAATGTTTACCACCAACTAAAGCGAACGTTAATCACTTTACACTTAAGGAAAGATCCTTCCGTCGCGTTACTACGTGAACACTGTAAGTAAATCTATGTCTGGTAACCAGAACGGCGATTTTAACAAGTATATTTAGAGGAGGGTAAAGCTTACCATTAATAACACTCCCACTGCGTCCTTCATCGCTAATGCTGTTATTCAATTCCCATATGCATTAGCCACAGTAATTCAATTGCCATATACATTAGCCACATTTAGAGTCACATCAAAATCTGACGGCGTCCCATACACTATCAGCAACAAGTTGATCTACAAGCTATATCGGGAAAGGTGCCTTGAATAATAAATAAACAGCAGCTGCATTTACTGAAGGAGCGATCCACACTTGGAACTCAGCCCAGCTAACAAGAGCCAAGTGCTGATACTGGCACGTCACATACTTCGTTCAGCCTGGCAGAACCCAACACCGGCACATACGATCGTCAGTTCTCACAGGGCCCAACACCCAACTCACCTCATACGGCTCGTTCGCGGTGGCTCCCCCTTCTTTCCCCGCAATGAAGTGCTCGCTCTCCCGCCTCACACGCTCTTCAGCTTCACCGTGCTCGGCACCTTCAGAACTAGCCGCACCAGGGCTCATCTAGGAATCAGAGATTCAATGTAGCGCAAGATACCGCGCCAAGATAACCACTGCAGCACGATCGACGGCGGCACGGCTCAACTATAAACTATAATCTTCTCGTTCCGGCTAACGACAAGCACCGGTACGAACATCCACAACGATACAACAAAGAGGGCTGAGAGGCGACGCCAGCCAACAGCACCATGACTAGGAAGTAACGGCAGGAGCGACCCCTGTAAGAAGAGAATGAAAGCGACGCGCCGGCCAGCCTCGGCCGCACTAGAGGAGCCGCACTACAAGAGCCGTCACTTGCGTCCCGTACCAAGTACTTCTATGGAAACTGTATATTTCGAAGGACACTGGTTATTTGCATGTCACAAATTGCTTTTCACTACCTTGTACATACGCAAGTTAAGTATTGTCAGTTCAGTTACTGTTATAAACTACACTAATATGATTTGCATGTATGTTTTCTAACTATCCGAGAAAACAGCTTCCTGGGCACCGTTTAAGAGACGAGTGGGCAGGATCCCACACTTCTTAAAGAGACTGATTGCTCAGAAAATTGAATTCACTCTTCATTTCAGATCATGTGCAATTTTCAGCTGTGGCATAAAACAGCATTAGTAGGAACACAAATCTTCTGAAAAAAAAGAAAAACATTTCTCAGGGAGGCAGAAGTGACAGTAACATAAACGTATATATCTCCAGTTTGATTGATATGTAGTGTGTCCTATGTCTGACGGACCGTCTAATAATCTTTATGATCCAGTCACATATCGCACTATTTATCAACGACCGTAGCTTCTTTTGGTATGGAAATACAGTATAAGCAAAATGAATGAAATTTTTTATCCACGCAAATTATTCGCCACCTTTACAATCTGTATGACGTTAAGCACCACAGTACTAAAGACTAATTTAAGTCTCAGAAAATTCTTCACCATCAAATTACATAAAATCAGTGAAAATATTCAGAACATAGCATTTTATTAAACAGTAGCAGTGTAACTAATTATGCGGAAAAACTCAGTATCTTCAGCAAAGTTTAATAGTTTACAATGCAATTTATTTGTGATTTGGCGATGAGATCTGAAGGAGAGAGAGAGAGAGAGAGAGAGAGAGAGAGAGAGAGAGAGAGAGAGAGAGTTATGTAGTGTTCAGGCATACATAGTTAATTTCATGAATTTTTTTTTTATGGACAGGGAAGATACGTCTCTGTCTAACTCTACCAGCGACATATGGCCACCATGCATGCGGCTTTATAGGTGCAATCTCAAACGGCATCTTCGCATCAGTATCATAATTCTATGTATATTATATCACTACCAGTTTGAGTTGCTAAGAACCATATGACGTGGTCCTACGTACTCCATTTTATTAAACAACACAGTCTGGGTACAGTGCACCGATCTCAACATTTAATTTGAAAGTAAACAAATGAAATACATACATCAAAAAAGTTTTGCATTACCTCTGTTCCCAGAACGCCTAAAGATAGACATTGACTGTGCATATTACATCATAGGCACAGTCCCTTTCAGTGTTCAGAGATGTACCTCAGTCCGCCAAAAGATGTAAACAACCATGCCTTAGCAGCGTCTGTTAGGCGGAAGGGTCTGACAGACAATCAGTTCCAGTCATTCCAGAAAGGAGGCCGGCCACGGTGGTCTCGCGGTTCTAGGCGCGCAGTCCGTAACCGTGCGACTGCTACGGTCGCAGGTTCGAATCCTGCCTCGGGCATGGATGTGTGTGATATCCTTAGGTTAGTTAGGTTTAAGTAGTTCTAAGTTCTAGGGTACTGATGACCAAAGCAGTGGAGTCTCATAATGCTCAGAGCCATTTGCACAATTTTTGAACCAGAAAGGAGGACGTACACAGCTCGTGTTGTCTGTAGTTCAACCATGCATAGACTGTCAATAACGCGGTCCGATCGCGTCCGAGTTGTTACTCTGTGCCAGGAATGTCTCTCAACAAGGGGAGGGTCAGGCTTCTCGGAGTGAACCAAAGCGATGTTGTTCGGACATGAAGGAGATACAGGGAGACAGGAACTGCCGATGACATGCCTCGCTCAAGTCGCCCAAGAGCTACTTGTACAGTGAATGACCGCTACCTACTGATTATGGCTAAGAAGAACCCTGACACAACGCCACCATGTTGAATAATGCTTTCCGTGCAGTCGCAGGACGGCGGGATAAGACTCAAACTCTGCGCAATAGGCTGCAGGATGCGCAACTTCACTTCCGATGCTCATGGCGAGGTCCATCTTTGCAACCACGACACCATGCACCGCTGTACAGATGGGCCAAACATGCCGAATGAACCGCCCAGGATTGGCATCACGTTCTCTTTACCGATGAGTGTCACATACGCCTTCAACCCGGTCATGCTGAACGCCTTAGACACACTGTCGAGCGAGTGCCTCAAAGTGGAACTTCCCACGCCTTTTGGGTTAGCATTATGTGGGGGCGACGTACGCCGCTGGTGGTCATGGATGGAGCCGTAGCCGCTGTACGATAAGTGAACGCCATCCTCCGACCGATAGTGCAACCATATCGGCAGCATATTGGCGAGGCATTCGTCTTAGTGGATGACAATTTGCGACATCATCGTGCACGTCTTGTGAATGACTTCCTTCAGGATAACGACATCGCTCGACTAGAGTGGCCAGCATGTCCTCCAGACATGAATCCTATCGACCATACCTGGGATATATTGAAAACGTCTGTTTGTGTACAACGTGACCCCACCAACCACTCTGAGGGATCTACGCCGAATAGCCGTTGAGAAGTGCGACAGTGTAGACCAACATTGCCTTGATGAACTTGTGGATAGTATGACACGACGAATACAGGCATGCATCAATGCTAGAGGACGTGCTACTTGGTATTAGATGTGCCGGTGTGTACAGCAATCTGGACCACTACTTTTGAAGGTCTCGCTGTATGGTGGTACAACATGCAATGTGTGGTTTTCATCAGCAATAAAAAAGGGCGGAAATGATGTTTATGTTGATATTCATTCGAGTTTTCTGTACAGGTTCCGGAACTCTCGGAACCGAGGTGATGAAAACTGTTTATATATATATATATATATATATATATATATATATATATATATATATATATATATATATATATTTCTTTTTGTGCGAAGAATACGTCAGCAAAGGAGACTGTAAATCAAGCGAGAAGAAAGAAAAAAATAACATTAGAGGTCAATCTCCCAAATCAAAAATGAAAAGCAGTACCTCCTAACGACTAAAGGATGTGTTCAGTTTTCCAAAAATATATGTTATAGCCGTTGTGAAATACGGTGGAAATCAACGTTCTGCACACTCTGATTGTCACGCCAAAGACCAGAACGAGAGATAGCATGCAATGTAGTATCACAATCAATCATTCTATTGAGAACAGGAGCGCTCTCTACCCAACATTGAATTCAGATATCATGATTGTGTACCTTACGTCAACATGTGCTCCGGACTGAGGTCGTCGCTTCGTAATGAAACAAATTTTGTTTCGCTCGAAAGTGCAGGTACCCTAACATATAGTTAATAGAACTAAGCACTTAGCACAAGTACATTTCAAGACGAGTTCGGAATCAAGTGAGTGAGTGAAACTGTCAAACTCGGCAACGGATGGGATTGTAGTATGAACATAAATACTCCATCACAAATAACAAGGGCTTATCTAAGCACCTGAATAAAGCTTATGTCCAGTATCTGTCACTCAATTTATGAATGTTTTATGTGTACTTCGAAAGTGACACCGACCAGAATCGTGTCCCGTTCCATCTACCAAAATGATTAACTCTTTTACGAATCAAATGTACAAGATATATCACTAATATAAACATCCACCGAACTTGGCTCAACTGAACTGAAACGATCTCCATCGATGAAATCAAGAAGAAAGTTTGTATTTTAAAAACAAGCATAACTATTTCCTTCGAAATCCATTAGAAATAGTATGGGCAGCAAGTGAGAGGATTGTACCAAATAAATTAACCAACAACGTAGCTGATCCTGCTTGGTACACAAAAAGGGTTAGAACACGGTTGCAGGAACAACGAAACAAACATGCCAAATCTAAACAGACCCAAAATCCCCAAGATTGGCGATGTTTTACAGAAGCTCGAAGTTTGGTGCAGACTTGAATGCGAGATGCTTATAACAGTTTCCACAACGAAACTCTCTCGAAACCTGGCAGAAAATCCAAAGCGATTCTATTCGTATGTGAAGTATGTTAGCGGTAAGAAACAATCAATGTCCTCTCTGCGCGATAGGAATGGAAATACTATCGAAGACAGTGCTGCCAAAGCAGAATTACTAAACACAGCCTTGCGAAATGCCTTCACAAAAGAAAACGAAGTAAATATTATAGAATTCGAGTCGAGCTCCCAACAGCTGCCAACATGAGCAACGTAGAAGTAAATATCCTCGGAGTAGTGAAGCAACTTAAAACGCTTAATAAAAGCAAGTCTTCTGTGTACCAATTAGCTTCCTTTCGGAGTATGCTGATGCATTAGCGCCATACTTAAAAATCATATACAACCGTTCGCTGGACGAAACATCCGTACCCAAAGACTGGAAAGTTGCACAGGTCACACCAATATTCAAGAAAGCTAGTAGTAGTAACCCACTAAATTACTGGCCCATATCGTTAACGTCGATATGCCGCTGGATTTTGGAACATATTTTGTGTTCGCACATTATGAATTACCTCGAAGATAACGGTCTATTGACACACAGTCAACTTGGGTTTAGAAAACATAGTTCCTGTGAAACACAAATAGCTATTTATGCAAATGAAGTGTTGAGTGCTATTGATAAGAGATTTCAGATCGATTACGTATTTCTGAATTTCCGGAATGCTTTTGACACCGTACCACACAAGCGGCTCGTAGTGGAATTCTGTGATTATGCAGTATCATCTCAGTTATGTGACTGGATTTGTGATTTCCTGTCAGAGGGGTCACAGTTCGTGGTAACTGAAGGAAAGTCATCTAGTAAAACAGAAGTGATTTCTGGAGTTCCCCAAAGTACCGTCATAGGTCCTTTGTTGTTCCTTAACTATATAAACGATTTCGGAGACAATCTGAGCAGCCGTCTTCGGTTATTTGCAGATGACGCTGTCGTTTATCGACTAATAAAGTCATCAGAAGATCAAAGAAAACTGAAAAACAGTTAGAAAAGATATCTCAATGGTGCGAAAAGTGGGTGTTGAGTCTAAATAACGAAAATTGTGATGTCACCCATATGACTGCTAAAAGGAAATCGTTAAACTTCGGTTACACGATAAATTAGTCAGATCTAAAAGCCGTAAATTCAGCTACATGCATAGGTATTACAATGACGAACACTTAAACTGGAACGAACACAGAGAAAATGTTGTGTGGAAGGCTAACCAGAGACAGCGTTTTATTGGCAGGACACTTAGATAATGTAACAGACCTACTAAGGAGACTGCCTACACAACGCTTGCCCTCCCTCTTTTAGATTACTGCTGAACGGTGTGGGATTCCTACCAGATAGGACAGACCGAGTACATCGAAGAAGTTCAAAGAACCGCAGCACGTTTTGTATGATCGCGAAATATGGGACAGGATTTGGGTTGGACATCACTAAAAAAAAGGCGTTTCTCGTTGATACGGAATCTTCTCACGAAATTCCAATCACCAGCTTTCTCCTCAGAATGCGAAAATATTTTGTTGACACGGACCTACATGGGGTGGGACGATCACCACGATAAAATAAGGAAAATCAGAGCTGGTACAGAAAGTTATATGTGTTCATTCCTTCCACGCGCTTCCGAGATTGTAATAATATAAAATTGTGATGGTGTTTCGATGAACCCTGTGCCATGCACTTAAATGTGATATGCAGAGTATCCATGTAGATGTAGATGACTAAAAATGATTCTAAGCACTATAGGGCTTAACATCTGAGGTCGTCAGTCTCCTAGCTGTAGAATTACTTAAACCTAGCTAACCTAAGGACACTACAATCATCCATACGCAAGGCAGGAGACAGCCGCGTGATTCCGGACTGAAGCGCCTAGAACTGCTCAACCACAACGACCTGCCGTTATTAAAGTAAATAAAATTTCCTGAATGAGTTCACGAACATTCTGTGCTCAGAAATTTTAAAGCAACTTTCAGTATTAGTGTTGTGTTGGCAGAAGAGCCAACACCGTGTTACAAGAAGAGGCGGAAATGCACGCATTTTTGCTCACGCGGGCTGGCGTGAGCAAGGAAGGACTATACTGACATGAGGTCTGGAACATGACAAGAATTCAGAAAGCGGACGTAATTAGTTTGATACTTAACTTTAATCCATTAATGATGAACGTCGCTCTTGACGGTACATGATTCACAATATTATCTGTTCAGAATATATTCTTGAAGAATATGGCGCCTTGCTAGGTCGGTGCAAATGACGTAGTAGCTGAAGGCTATGCTAAACTGTCGTGTCTGCAAATGAGAGCGCTTATAGACAGTGAACCATCGCCAGAAAAGTCGGCTGCACAAGTGGGGCGTGTGCTAGGGAGTCTCTAGACTAGACCTGCCGTATGGCGGCGCTGCAGTCACTGATAGTGACGACATGCGGATCCGACGTATACTAACGGCCCGTGGCCGATTTAAATGCTACCACCTAGCAAGTGCGGTGTCTGGCGGTGACATCACATTCCTCCCCCGCAAATCGGCGGTGGTTGTGGTATAAGGCCTCCGCCCGCCGTAGGGAGGACCCCATGTTGACGTATGCGACAAGATGGGGAGTCGTTTTAGGCGAGGCCGTGCCACCCGCACCCTGCCATTCGGACCGCGAGGAGTTAGGGAAGGCCTGAAAAGCTACTCCAGGGTGCACGCCAACATGCGGTGTATGCGCCCGTAGAGAGACAGGAGGGGACGAAGGGTCGACCTCCATCGGAGCGGGGCACGCGACGGGTGAAGACGACATATGGTCCGGAGCGGGCAAGAGTTCCATGTCTGAGGACATCTGGTCACGGGGAGCGATCGGCGGCGCGTGACCCAGGGGGGAGCCCGGCGGCTGCAGTGACGCGTCCACTGCGGGCGTCACCGGCAGGAGAACATGCGGCGCCGGTGGTGGCGGCGGCGCCTCGCCATGGGGCAAAATGGGAGGCAGCGTCGGTAACACCTGGGGCTGAGGCGAGCCAATAATAAATGGGTCCCCAGGGCGCTGACCGGACGGCACCGTCGCTGAAAGTAGGCGGCGAGTGACTGATCCATTGCGACGACAAAGGCGCAGCTGATTGAGATGTAGGGGCACCTCACCAGAAGCCCCCAAAACCAGATACATAGTGCGTCCGAGGCATCGAAGAATGCGCCCTTCGAGCCAACGCTGTGAACCTCGGCAGTAGACAACGTCGCCTGGGGCAAAAGCAGGTGTCTGCCGTTTTACAGGAACCGGATGCGGCGGATGTAGCAAAGACATCAAGGTTCAATTATGGCGACCGTGGAGCAACTCAGACGGCGAGCGACCATCTTGGGGCTGAGTGATACATCTACATCTACATCCATACTCCGCAAGCCACCTGACGGTGTGTGGCGAGGACAAAAAGAGCAATAACGCGTCCTCCCGATAATGCGACTCTTTCAAATTCAACATCTGTGACTTGAAAGTCCTGACCAATCGTTCTGCGGCACCGTTTGATTGTGGCGAAAAACGGCGCGGACGTCAGATATTGAATACCATCGCCCATGCAGAATGACTGAAATTCTGCGGACATGAATTGTGGGCCATTGTCGGAAACAACTGTCTGTGGAAGACCTTCAATGCAAAAGATAAGATAACGCTTAGATGGTGGCAGATGATGGCGTGGAAGACATCCGGACAAAAAAGGGAAAATTACTGAATGAATCTACCACAAACAACCATCGAGCATTCCAGAATGGACCATCAAAATCGACGTGTAAGCGTTGCCAAGGGAAAGTGGCTTTTGGCCACGCAAAGAATTTAAACGGTGGTGCTGATTGTTGTTCGGCACACACCATGCAAGAAGAGCACATATTCATAATCGCGGCATCGATTCCGAACCAAGTACTGTGCTGACGAGCAAGTTGTTCCGTTCTCACTATACCTCAATGTCCTTGGTGGAGATGCTTTAAGACAGAGGAACGTAACGAACGTAGTACCACTACCCTGGACTGAACATTATTAGAACGCAACAGCAAAACACCATGTCGTACAAACAGTCTCTCCTTGTGAGCAAAAAGTCGTCGTACCAACGGGTCCCCGATCCGTGACTTGGACAAGGGCCATTGCGTAGCAACAAAACTCAGAACGGTAGCAAGGACAGGGTCGGCAGTTGTGGCTGTAGCTACACGACGAAAATCAATCAGAAACGATTCGACCACGTCTTCGGTTTCCGAATCAATGAACATGCAAGCAAGTTCGGAGGAATCGAACACCCTATCCTCAGCAACAGGCAAACGGGACAACGCACCGGCGTTTCCGTGCTTAGCAGTGGACCGATACAAGATATCGTAGCGGTACTGCGAGAGGAAAAAAGAGCAGCGAATGAATTTCTGCGCTGTACGTGGAGGTACAGGCTTGTTCGGATGAAAAAGCGATGTCAGAGGTTTGTGGTCTGTGATTATGGTAAAGGGATGACCATACAATTAGTCATGAAACTTTGTAACACCAAATACGAGAGCAATGCTTCATTCTCGATCTGTGAATAATTTATCTGCACAGATGAGAGCAATTTGGACGGAAAGGCAATAGGGCGATAGTGCGAGCCATCTTTGCGTGCAAGCACAGCACCGATCCCGAAATCCGATTGATCCACCATCAACAAAAGGGGCTTCCGGGGATCGAATGGCATAAGGCAAGTATTGGAAAGCAACGCCGATTTCAACTGGTGAAAGGTGCGTTCGCATTCACTCGTCCAGACGAACGGAACATCCTTACAGCTTAAGTGATTAGGGGGGCTGAATTGGAAGAGGCATCCGGCACGTATCTGTGATAATAGTTGATTTTTCCCAGCACACTCTGTAGCTGCTTCAAATTCTGTGGCGAAGGCAAGTCTTGTATGGCACAGAGGTGCGTGGGTCTGGGATGTATGCCTTGGGCATTTAGTACATCTCCCAGGTATGGCAAGTTACTAGAAAAATCACACTTTGTCCTTCCGTAAGCGAAGACCATTTTGTCGCAAGACCTGAAATAATGTTCTGAGATGGGCTAAATGTTCTTCTTCTGTCTTTCCGGAGATCACAATATCGTGCAGATAGTTTGCTGAAGTAGGGACCGATGCACAAACAGTTTGTAGATATTGCTGAAACAATGCAGGGGCGGATGCAAACCCGAATGGCACTCGTTTCAATTGATAGAACCCAAGATGCGTGTTAACCACGAAAATGCGTTGGGATTCTTCGTCCACCAGTATTTGCAAGTACGCATTTGCTAGGTCCTACTTTGAAAAATATTTGCCCGGGCACAGTCTGTCAAAAAGATCTTTCGAGCAGGGTAAAGGAAAACTGGCGATCACTAGTTGTGGATGCCTTGAAGTCCACACGAAGTCACAATTATCCCGAAGGTTTTGGCAAAATTACTAAGGGTGATTCCCAGAGAGAAGCCTGCACATGTTCAATTACACCTTGTGACTCCAAATCGTGTAATGTTTTTGCAACCTCATCACGCAATGCGTGGGGAACAGCGTGCTCTGAAAAATTTCGGTAGCGCGTTTACTTTCAGGTTCAAATGTGCTTTATAGTTCTTAGCGCAACGGAGGCCCGGTACAAAAATGTCTGCAAATTCTTCACATAGAAGACAAACACTGTCTGAAGGCACAGTCTGGTTCACTGATAGGACCTGATTTACTATAGACAAGTTAAAAGAGTGAAATAAATCGAAACCAAACAAGTTCACTGCAGGAGAAGAACGAAGGACGTAAAATGATACAAGTTTTGTTTGTCCTTTGTATGTTGAAAGAAGGCTGCACTGTCCTAACGCAGGGATCTCTTGACCTGAATAGCTAGTAGTTAACTGAAAATTTGCGCCACGCAGCGGAGGTGTGCCCAGCTGTTTGTAAGTGTCTTGATTGATCAGTGAAACTGCAGCCCTGGTGTCGAGCTGGAATGGTATCACTTTGCCGTTAATGTCCAAGTGTACAAAAAGTTTATTTTCCTGCTGACTACAAGAGTGACTGTCCCGAGCAACATGAAATGACACTGGTACATAATCACTTGCGACTTGACGGCAGTTCCGGCGATGTCGACGCACACTATTTGTGGGACGAACACAGTCACTGTTAGAGAGAGTGGCACTGGGCGGAGTGGAATGAATGATATGAATTTCCATGGGCGATGTTTCACGAGCCTGAGTATCCTTGTTCGATTCCGATTCCGAATCGAAGCGAAGGGCCTGGAATGGTTTTGAGTTTCCGATCTGAGCTTGTTCTGGAAAACACTCTGAACATGTACTTTTTTATTACAGTAAAAGCAAATAGCTTGGCGCGACGGGCAATTTGCACGCGAATGTTTAGTAGCGCACCAAGGGGATGATTTGATCACTGCACTTGCTTGCCGGAGCGGCACACGTTGCTGAGAGCCTGGCGGCAGCGGCGCGGCGCGGCCGGGTGAGAGTGCGGTTTACTGCTCCGTGCAGCTTGCCCGGCGGGCCGTTTAACCTGACACACGTTTGGAGAAGTTTCAAATGATTCCTGAGCAGAGTCAAGTGTGTCCTGCCGATCCAATATGTCCATCGCTTGTTGAAGGGAGGGATTGACTAGTTTCAAAATTTGTTCCCTTATACGAACATCAGAAAGGTTCTGTGTTATTGCATCACGTACCATAGTATCTGAATATGGGAGTCCACAATGACACTCAAAAGCACAATCCCTAGTAAGGCCTTGGAAGGTTGTAACCCACTCCCGATTAGTCTCACCTGTCATACATTTCGTACGAAAGAAGGTATACTGTTTTGCTACTACATTGACTGATTGTTTGAAATATGCATGTAATGCAGACAAAATTTCTTCGTAGGACAGAGTTGCTACGTCGCGTCGGGAAAATAATTTGGGGATCACACGGTAGGACTGCACACCGACGGACGACAAGAGAAAAGGCTGCCGCTCGTTACATTAAATTCTGTAGCGGTGAGATGGAATTCCAATTGGCATGACCACTCAGCTTTTGAGTGCAGCATCAAAAGGTCTGAAGGTCGGTGCAGCTGCTTGTTGTGGCTGCGTTAACGGTGGAGCGGCGGCTACCGCATCGTTTTGCATTGCACGTTGACCCTGGACGACCTGTCCAAGGGCATCCAGTAATCCCTGCGTCTGCTGACTCATTTGGACAGTACATCTGGAGAGTGTGGCGAAGCCATTATACAATTAAATCGCGGCAGTATAGATAGGAACACCGTTTTTACAGTCGTCGCCAATGTTGTTTTGGCAGAAAAGCCAACACCGCGTTACTAGAGGAGGCCAACATGCACGCGTTTTTGCTCACGCAGGCTGGCGTGAGGAGGGAAGGACTATACTGATGTGAGGTCTGGAACACGACAAGGAATTAGAATTCAGAAAGCGGGCGTAATTAGTTTGATACTTAACTTTAATCCATTAATGATGAACGTCGCTCTTGTCGGTACATGATTCACAATATTATCTGTTCAGAATACATTCTTGAAGAATATGGCGCCTTGCTAGGTCGGTGCAAATGGCGTTGTAGCTGAAGGCTATGCTAAACTGTCGTGTCTGCAAATGAGAGCGTGTATAGACAGTGAACCATCGCCAGCAAAGTCGGCTGTACAAGTGGGGCGTGTGCTAGGGAGTCTCTAGACTAGACCTGCCACGTGGCGGCGCTCGGTCTGCAGTCACTGATAGTTTCGACACGCGCGTCCGGCTGTACTAACGGACTGTGGCCGATTTAAATGCTACCACCTAGCAAGTGTGGTGTCTGACGGCGACACCACAGTTAGTATTAATGAAACCTACACCTAAGGAAAGCATCAGCTGTCAAATCCTGGACACATACTACAAATACTTTGTCACTCTATTAACAAATATGATAATTGTACTCCAGGAATTTTTATCCAGTAACTGACAGTTGACATTCGACATATTCACAGGTGCCATTGATAGTGAAACTGAATGATTTTTGAAATGTTCAAAGTTTTGACCTACTGATAGCAAAAGCTGAGACATAATTGCCGGTCAGGGTGGCCGAGCAGGTTCGAATCCTGCCTCGGGCATGGAGGTGTGTGATGTGCTTAGGTTAGTTAGGTTTAAGTAGTTCTAAGTTGTAGGGGACTGATGACCTCAGAAGTTAAGTTCCATTGTGCTCAAGCCATTTTTTTAAACATAATTATAAATGAAGACAAGTATTATGCGATGTACGCGGTTTCATACATGAAAAAACCCTTTAAAATCTCACGTCTATGCCGTACAGTAACATGAGAAGGATAATATCTAGGCGAAGCGCCATATATCGACGTGACTTGTCCAATTCTGAGCCTCTAACTCCTGCCGGGAGGCTGTTGGCTGAAGGACGCCAAACGTACCTTCCGTGTTTCGTACTTTACGAGAAGTACTGAACTATATAACTGCTATCGAGATTTGCTAGAAACTTTAAAAGCACAACCCGCATTTTGTGAACACTTTTGTGAATACTTTTCCCTAGACTGCCTTAAATTGCAAATAACTCGAACATATACATCTAACATTCGATCTATAGCTCACCACAAGTGTTTATGGTCCGCAAATTGATCTTTATATAGCTGTGCTCACACTTCGACGCTTATTACAGTCACACACAAAAATAAAGCAGACGATCTGTACGTATCAGGTAACGAGGGTTATTAAATTGTAACGGAAGCACTGATAATACTTAAGCTTATAACACAGTTATTAATCAGCTGTTCCACTACAGTTGTAGTTCTTCATGCTCGTGTGGACATGAAATCACACTTCCACTAAGTAATTGGCTGATTTTTCATGTGGATTATCGCCAAAACTTATTATTTCTTTAGTTTCGCTAGTTGTAATAAACGTCAATGCGTGGGTGCAGATAGCAACCGTTTTATCATGTATATGCCGGAGCAGTCTACGTTTGGGTATATTGCGACAATGACTATATTGTTCTCCTTAAGGAAACAAACCAGTCACATGCGCTAGCGTAATTTATGACCCTTAAGTGAACACATTGTTCACTTGGATGCATGTCTTGTTTGTTTAGGCCATAATTAATGGACAATAACCGTCGTGATGGCGGTAAATAGTGGTTATCTGTCATGACAATTGACATAATTTATAGGCAAAATGAAGACCTTGATTTATGTTTACCAAGGCGTCCAATGCCTTTAGCTTGACGTGACGACGGTCAGTTTTAATTATGGTAGCTTATAATCCAAGAACACGACGTCTTCCCGCTTCCACTGTCCTGCCAATGGTTTTTCCCCCACCAGCGCTGCCACCGCGCCTTAGAATCATACCGAGATAGGCATTCCTCATTTGGATGTCGCTGGAGCAGCAGCTACACCAGCACCACGACCAGTCAATTCAGGTGATATAGCTAATTTCTAGTTTAGCATATGACCTGGTGGTATTCCCCTATTTCTGACGAACATTCAGAACCGTTTTGTACTACATACGACAGACAATATTTGCAGTTTCGTTTCTGAGTTTTACTAATATTTTAAGAAGATGCACACTTAATTGCTATTTCCCATAATTTTGAAGAAGAGATTCGAAAATTGGGGTTTCTCTTGTACTTTCCCCCCCTCCCCCACGTTTTAGGAAGATGCATGTAAATACTGGATTTGTGACTGATTTTACCGTTTTTTTCAGACAAACCACATATGTATGCGTTTTGCTGCTATTTTATCGATTTTTGGGAAACACATACAATAACATGTGGCCCTAAATGTTCAATATTTTTTTCTAGTTTTCCAAAATAGGATCCTTTTTTGAGGAAGGCACACGTAAAAAAATCGGTCAAAGAATTACTACATCGACGTAATATAACAAATGGCTCTGAGAACTATGGGACTTAACATCTGAGGTCATCAGTCCCCTAGAACTTAGAACTACTTAAACCTATTTAACCTATGGACATCACCCAAATCCATGCCCGAGGCAGGATTCGAACCTGCGGTCATAGCGTCGCGCGGTTCCGGACTGAAGCGCCTAGAAGCGCTCGGCCACCGCAACGGGCCGTAATGTAACAAATTACACGCATATTCAGCATTAAAAAATTTTTGTTTAACAGCAATATACGCAACAGGAATCAATTTCCGTAAAAACCATACTGGCGTCACTTCCAGCTCCCAACCGCCGCCACCTTTGGTCTGCATTTTAAGGACGCAAAGTGCTGCTATGTTTGACGAATAATTGCCATGTCTATGTAAAACAAAGACCATACCGTTTAGTATCTTCCTTATACACCTCAGAGTACTGCAACGATGACGTCCTTATAGCTTCTGTCTCACAGCTGAATGGTCCAACAGCGCCCTACTGCTCCACCACTGGACCCAAGGCCAGGTCACAGCCTGCAACAAGGGTTCTCTTCTGTACTCTTTATGTTCACCTTCGCCACCCAGCCGCCGCCCACCGGGCATCTCACCCCCCCCCCCCTTCTCCACTCACCAAAGCGCCCAGGAGTGTCTGCCGCTGCAGCTAGCCTCTACGAGCGATGAGCGTCTCTCGATAAAATAATTAATAATGCACATCCTTTCCATTACCTCTACATATTCGAACAGACAACATGTACGCGAATTAGCATCCATCCTAGTCGCTTACAGTGTGATAAAAAGAAAATGAACACTTCTGCGGTCCGACTGCAGGTGATACGCTTGTGTATGTCACGCCTCTGCTTCCACGGATCGCTGCTCCACTGCATAGTCAGTCACCCACAGGCCTTAAATATTAGCACACACACACATACACACACACACACACACACACACACACACACACACACAAACAAACACAGAGACAAAGATATTAATAGTGTAACTTCATAGTTCTAAAGCGCTACTAAATTATTCACGTTTCCATTAGCACATACCTTTAGAATAATAAACGAGAGTACCTTAAGAAACAACTTCAGACATGATGCGTACAAGTTGCAGTAGAAGAAAGTAGATAGCTGAGATTGAATCAAGGAAGACTATCAAAACACTTCAGAAAAATTTTCACGCTGGCAAGAAGAAATAAATATTGGCAGACTGCAGACAGAACGGAGCATCAAACTCGGGAAATGAAGTAACCACTAAAACAACCAAAAGTATCAACTAATATCCCAATTGTCTGGTGACTGTGTAGTGTCAGCCATTAAATTCGTGTTCATCCTAACTGGAGGTTTGAGGAACTTCGTCCAATTACTTATGTAATTAAGTAGACCGCCCAACTCATTCCTGGTGATCAGGTAGTTGATGATGACGTGTGGATTGGCAGGACGCAGATGGCGTCTAGATTTAGCAGCCATTTTGAATGGATGTGACTAATCACGGAAATTGGTGATTGGCTACATATTAAGTTGACAAAATATGTAAGAAGTTAAAAATTGTTCCATGACAGATCTTCTCTTTTTAGTGTATTATTTCGATATACATCGTTCTTTGACTATCAGGTCTTTCACTTCGCTTTTGAGGCGTGATCAAAATCTTCGTCGCAATGTAAAGTAGTCAAAAACTCCACGCTTGTAAGTCTAGCCCCTGTCTAGCCCCTGTGTATCGGGAGAATGGCCTAAGCGTGGACTGTGACAGATGGTCTGAAGAGTGTTCAGTCGAGTACGTAGTTCCAATTTTTATCTGATAGAGGATAGTAGCGGACAGGACTTAACAGAAAGAACTGTAATGTAGTTAAGAATTTTGACAACAAGAGTCCAGTAGTGCACAAAGACATTCAAGAAACAGGTCAAGAGAATGATTTTGTGAATTGTTCTGTTTATTTCTTGAAGGCGTTTTTGTATATTTACGTTAAAAAATATTCAAATATGTGTGAAATCTTATGGGACTTAACTGCTAAGTTCACCAGTCCCTAAGCTTACACACTACTTAACCTAAAATATCCTAAGGACAAACACACACACCCATGCCCGAGGGAGGACTAGAACCTCCGCCGGGACCAGCCGCACAGTCCATGACTGCAGCGCCTTAGACCACTCGGGTACTGTATATGCTTTCAGTAGTGTGACTGATGTGTGAATGTGGTCTAAAGCACTTATGTATATCATTGTTCTACTGATGGACGCTTTACGAACTAGCGTGTGAAAGTTTTACGACGGTTTGAACGCAGATGATATGGAATTTTGTATAATAATATGTTAAGTAAGTTTGTGGTAAAAGGAAAGCTAATTCGAGTGCAAATTAAAGTAGTTAACAACTTAAATTATAAACAAAATATGGGAATCCAAAATATTTATTTCGGGAAAATTTACTGTTCAAAAGTGAGTTATTTGTTGATTGGTTAGTCATTAAAAGCGTTGACTAACGAGATAACTAATGTTTCTCTATTGGCCTTAAAGAAAACTAACTAGTCAGGACGGAGTATTCTTCGTGTGTCTTTTCTCTTGGAGATCTAGAATGTTTGCAGCAGTCTAATCGAGTCGGAGCCCGGCCTTTCTATGATACGGTCGTGTGTAGTATGAAATCGGACGGAAGTTATAGTTAGCCTGTTTTGTTTGTGCTATATGGTCCAAAGTGGTTTAAAGTGAGCGCATAGTTATTCGGTTATTTTTAGAAATTACGGAGTTTTAAAGTATTTTTGTGTACGAGAACAGACAGTAGCTCCGCGTGGCATATGGAGGTTTTAGAACAATCCTCGCTTAGTAGCTGTTCAGATTTCGAGAAATACGTTACCATAGCGAGCATGAAAGGGTCTGAGTGTGAATATGTTAAGATTAGCACGGGTGTGGCTGTGAACGTGTACATATCAAGGTTCAGAACATACCGAAGTTTGCCAGTATTTCTGTCATTCATTCAAAATTAAGACCTTTTCCCCATTCTTAGATTAGTTAAGTGGTATGCAGCCTCGTGCGAATTGCTGTGTGGTAGAGTTTTGCTAGGCTTTACTACTAACGATCTGCTGCAACGAGTTCACAGGTAGGTGCAGGGAACGGACGAAAGGTAGCCTCGGCGC
Organism: Schistocerca gregaria; assembly: GCF_023897955.1. Taxonomy (NCBI): domain Eukaryota; kingdom Metazoa; phylum Arthropoda; class Insecta; order Orthoptera; family Acrididae; genus Schistocerca; species Schistocerca gregaria. The sequence goes on from NC_064922.1 coordinate 575,823,083, forward strand.
CGCCGCCACAAGACTTCACCTCCTTACATTCCTGCGCGTGAGACAATATTTGTAATCTGTCCGTTCATACTGTAAGTGACAATGATACATAGGTAGTTAAAATATATGTTTCATTGACAGCAGAGTTCGTAGTTATGAAGTAAACACAATGAGCTGTACACTGACATACACGTAGAATGCAGATGAGGGTAAGGTATTCACAGGTTTCGATACCGAAACGCTTTCTGCTGCTACCTAGTTGTCCTGCGACCGTGGGACCCCAGCCGCTGCATCAAAGCGACGACTCTTGCCAGTGGAACTGCCTCCGCTGGACCAAAGTCTCAAAGGGCCCACCCGTAGCTCCCTGTCTCTTTGTGTGCTATTCGCCAGCCAGTGTGCCACGAAACCGCTCCGCAAACAGCACTTCGTTACAAGGATAGCTTGTGAGAACGGCCACCGTTTCTGCCGCCTCTTTGCATGATAAATCACCATGCCCATTAAAGATACATTAATACTCTGTCTTAAGTGCCACATTATTTACTCTAGGTACCGGGTGTGGACAAAAATTAGGAACCACCAAGGACACAACGCATTAACATGACCAGTATAGTGTATCAAAACCGTTGGCATTCAAAATAACTTAAAGTCGTACGAGAATGGCTAATTGCAGGTCCTATATAAGACGACAAGCGTCTGGTGCCGTTGTTAGATCCGTTACTGCCGCTACAATGGCAGATTATCAAAATTTAAGTCAGTTTGAACGTATTGGTATAGTTGGTGCATGAGCGATGGGACCCGGCATCAAAGCTATAGATGAAGTGGGGATTTTTCAGAACGACCACTTCACGAGTGTACACTGAAAGTCAGGAATCTGGTAAAAAGCCGGCCGCGGTGGTCTAGCGGTTCTAGGCGTCAGTCCGGTACCGCGCGACTGCTACGGTCGCAGGTTCGAATCCTGCCTCGGGCCTGGATGTGTGTTATGTCCTTAGGTTAGTTAGGTTTAAGTAGTTCTAAGTTATAGGGAACTGATGACCACAGATGTTAAGTCCCATAGTGCTCAGAGCCATTTGAACCATTTGAACCAATCTCGTAAAACATCATCTCTTCGACATCGCTGAGGCCGGAAAAAAAGATCCTGCAAGACGGGGACCAACGGCGACTGAAGAGAATCGTTCATGGTGATAGAAGTGCAACCCTTCTGTAATTTGCTGCAGATTTCAATGCTGGGCCATCAACAAGTCTCAGCGTACCATTGACAGGAACATCATCGATATGGGCTTTCGGAGCCGAAGGTCCACTCGTGTACCCTTAGTAACTGGACGACACAAGGCTTTACACATCACTTTGGCCCGTCAACACCGACGTTGGTCTGTTGCTGACAGGAAACATGTAGCCTGGTAGGATCAGTCTTCAACTGTATTGCCTACTGCACTATTCCTTATTGCTGTATCTATAGCGTTAGAGAACTTAAAACGTATCTCGTCATTCCTTAGAACTTCCGTATCCCACTTCTTAGCGTATTGATTCTTCCTGACTAATGTCTTGAACTTGAGCCTACTCTTCATCACTACTCTATTCTGATCTGAGTCTATATCTGCTCCTGGGTACGCCTTACATTCCAGTTTCTGATTTCGGAATCTCTGTCTGACCATGATGTAATCTAATTGAAATCTTCCCGTATCTCCCGGCCTTTTCCAAGTATACATGCTCCTCTTGTGATTCTTGAACAGGATATTCGATATTACTTGCTGAAACTTGTTACAGAACTCAATTAGTCTTTCTCCTCTTTCATTCCTTGTCCCAAGCCCATATTCTCCTGTAACCTTTTCTTCTACTCCTTCCCCTACAACTGCATTCCTGTCGCCCATGACTATTAGATTTTCGTCTCCCTTTACATACTGCATTACCTTTTCAATTTCCTCATACACTTTCTCTATCTGTTCACCTTCAGCTTGCGACGTCGGCATGTATACCTGAACTATCGTTGTCGGTGTTGGTCTGCAGTTGATTCTGATTAGAACAACCCGGTCACTGAACTGTTCACAGTAACACACCCTCTGCCCTACCTTCCTATTCATAACGAATCCTACACCTGTTATACCATTATCTGCCGCTGTTGATATTACCCTTTACTCATCTGACCAGAATTCCTTGTCTTCCTTCCACTTCACTTCACTGACCCCTACTATATCTAGATTGAGCATTTGCATTTCCCTTTTTAGATTTTCTAGTTTCCCTACCACGTTCAAGCTTCTGACATTCCACGCCCTGACTCGTAGAACATTATCCTTTCGTTGATTGTTCAATGTTTTTCTCATGGTAACCTCCTCCTTTGCAGTCCCCTCCCGGAGACCCGAATGGAGGGCTATTCCGGAATCTTTTGCCAATGGAGAGATCATCACGACACTTCTTCAACTACAGGCCACATGTCCTGTGGATACACGTTACTTGTCTTTAATGCAGTGGTTTCCATTGCCTTCCGCATCCTCATGTCGTTGATCATTGCTGATTCTTCCGCCTTTAGGGGCAATTTCCCACCCCTAGGACAAGAGAGTGCCCTGAACCTCTATCCGCTCCTCCGCCCTCTTTGACAAGGTCGTTGGCAGAATGAGGCTGACTTCTCATGCCAGAAGTCTTCGTCCGCCAATGCTGATTATTTATCAAATTTTAGGCAGTGGCGGGGATCCAACCCGGGACCGAAGACGTTTTGATCATGAATCAAAGACGCTACCCCTAGACCACGGGTATGCCTGTTCCTTGGGTTAGTTAGGTTTAATTAGTTCTAATTTCTGGGCGACTGATGACCTCAGAAGTTAAGTCGCATAGTGCTCAGAGCCAGTAAGTTTATCAATGTACAAAATATTAGGAAGGCGTAAGAGCCATAGCTAGGAAGCAGCCACGTAGGATCGCTTAGGGGCAGCGTACCAGGCCACCAGCCTATTAGGTCAAGTGATAGAGACCTAAGGGGTTTCATGTTAGGATTTTTCGTATGAGGACGATGTAGTGGTCGTGGGGTCTGACGGTAAAGGGTTTCGGCAGAGGTGGACGTATGATATTGGTGACGATCTGGACAAGATATCTTCCTTGACAAGTGGCACCAACGCATACTTTGTTGAGCCGTTCCGGCGTCATAGTACGCTAGTTTTTATGGAACTGTGTGGTGAATTAATGTGGGGTTAGATACGGCACTTGAGGTAGCCGACTTCGCTCATTTTGGTCTGTGATAGACAGGGCTACAATCAGCTGCAGCTTCCCTAGGCTTTTCCTACACCTAAGCAGGACTAGGAAGGGCAGACTGGTATAGCTGATTTACTGATTTATGAAAGAATCAAGCATGATTAAATACTTGCTATCATAGGAAGGAGAAGTGGGACTTTCTTTCGGATAAATCAAGAGAACAGTTTCTGCTTAAAAAAAGTATCAGCGGTAATAAAAAAATCTGAAATAATCACTTACAAAATTGATTCTAACATACAGAATGATACACATAGTACATGTCCTAAAGACAAAGAAGTCAAGATAAAAGTAACATATGCGACTACATATACTTAACAATGCGTCATAAAAAAATACGATCAGAATAAAATAAAAAAAACATTCATTTGAAGTTGAGCTCCAGCCTCCGAACTGCATAGTAATTTGTGACATTTAGAGGTAGTATAAAGACATAGAGTTAAAACATGTACTGTTTTCGTTAAGTGAAAGGACAGAATTTCATTGTAGCACTACTTGAAAGTACGAACGATCACGTATTTATACAAGTGAACAACCGTAGTTGAAATCAGGAATGGTCTTAGTACAGTAAATGAGAGTAACTGCTTTGTAATATCAAATATCAATTTAATAGGGATTGGCATCTACAGAAAGTCTGAGCTATAAAAGTCAAGATAATTTTGTGGAAAGACACAAATTTAAACATCTTCAGGGTTTTAGCATGTACTTATTGGTCAGTAGTGCTACAAATTTACTACAATGACTACCTCAGTAACTGATCATGTGGCCACAAAATTGGACACGGGAAAAATGTGATGCACCTATAAAATGTCATCGACTATTAGATCTTTCGTGCCAAATAATAGCAGTAATCCTGAGTGTGGAAGAAATTCATTAACTGCGGTCATATAAAGGGCATAAATCAAAAACCAGAGTGCAAGGTTATTAAAGAGAACTAGAAAACAAAAGTTGAGATGAAGAATATAGACAAACCAAATTTCTCAAAACGACGGAAACTGAATTTTGAACAAATACTTCCAAAAGGACCCATATTAGCATCTATGCCTGACAAGACAATGTGTCTTGTCTTCCTAGAGCCTATGATTAACTTAAGTGTACATTTCATTTGAATAGATCCAAGTGAGTTGATAAGCCAGCATGTAAAACAAATGAGAAAACTGGAATACACAATAAATGATTACAAAGAAAACAAATGCAAATATGTGTTTCACGTGTACCAACTTATGTGAACCTTGTGCATATGGAATAACTGAAAAATTCTTATCACAATCTCATTCAGAAACTAACACACATGTTGTCGCGATACATGTAAATGTTGAGTACACAAAGAAACGTGTAACGCCTAGTTTACTATAGCCATGCATCACCAGAGAATTTCTAGATGACAACTCCTTCTACTCATTGGCTGAATTTTTAGATAAAAAAACTTAATCATTAGTGTCATGCAATATTTTGTGTAATGTAATTTCTTGTACAGACATCTTTTATTAACCTGACACGTGCCACATCATTACGAAGTGTCGTATTCATGATCTATGGAACAAGTATTAATCTAATCTAATCTAATCTAATCTCAGACACAAAATTATTTTACAACACACACATTTACAATGATCACATTACTGCTCTGAATGAATAAAGAGATCGGATTGTACTTGCGTTATTTGATATTATCGGTAACATATGAACATCTGTGGGTCTACTAATACTCTGAGGCGACACAAGTCGAGGGCTAGCGATACGCACATCGACAGATGGCGGTAGCATCGCGTACGCAACGTATAAAAGAGCAGTGCATTGGCGGGGCTGTCATTCCTACTCAGGTCAGTCATGTGAAAAGGTTTCCGACATAATTATGGTAGCATGACGCGAATTAACAGACTTCGAATTTAGAATGGTAATTGGAGCTGGACACACGAGACATTCTAATTTGGAAATCATTATGGATTCCATTTTCCGAGATATAGCGTCAAAAGTGTGCCGAGATTACAATATTTCAGGCATTACCTCTGACCACAGACAACGTAATGGCCAATGGCCTTCACTTAACGACGAAGAGCAACGGAGTTTGCCCTACAGTGGTTAGTGATAACAGACAATCAATACCATGTGAAATAAGAACAAAAATTAAAGTTAAACGTGCGACGAACATAACCGATAGACCAGTGCTATGAAATGGGGCGATATAGGGCTACTGCTTCAGACGATCAACGAGAGTGCCTTTAGTAACGGCACGACATCGCTTACAGGGATTCTCATAGGCTCTTGACCAATCCGGTTGGACCATAGACGACTCGAAAACCGTGGCGTGATCAGATCAGGTGACTCCAGATTTCAGTTGGTAAGATAGGATGGATGACTTAGAGTGTGGTGCAGACCCAACGAAGCTATGGACCAACAAGGTTAAGAAGGCACATTGTAAGTTGGTGGCAGCTCCATAATGCTGTGGGCTGTGTTTACATGGGATGGACTCGGTCGTCTGGTCCAACTGAGCGGATCAACTACTTCAAATGATTATTTTCGGCTACTTGGACACAATTTGCAACCATTCATGGACGTCATTGTTCCCAAACAAAGTTGGAATTCTTAAGGATGACGGTGTGCCACGTCACCGGAGCACAACTGTCGGACATTGAGTTGAAGAATGTTGTAAACAGTTGAAGCGAATGAGTTTGCTAGCCAGAAGGCCCGACAGGAATCCCATCAAATAAATTTGATGCATAATGAGATCAGTTCCTCCACAAAATCCTGCACCGCAACGCTTTCGTAGTCTGGACGGTTTAGAGAAGTATAGCTAAATACCTTTTTGCAGAGGAGTTCCGAGAATTTGTTGATGCCATGTCACTTTGATTTGCTGCATTTCGCGGGGCAGAAGTAGGTCTGACACGATATTAGGAGATATCCCACGAGTTTTGTCATCTCAGTGTACATTCATCAATGGAGCAGATGTAGTTGACCACCAATATGTCCATTAGGCTGTTCTTATATTGAGCATAATTACTAGTTTACACTTTTTGGCTGCTGAGAAGCTACTGAAAATGTTATACTAAGTTGATGGCGTTAGGACAGCAACCAGCCACAAATTTACTTTGAGTTCCTTTATTCAAATGATACCGTTATCAGTTTCGAATCGTTGCAATTCATCATCAGACGGTTTACACGCTTTCCTTCTGACATTTGGTGTGTTTTTTATAGATTAATCGTCGTGAAACGTCGGTTTTGAGTGATTGTTTTCATAACGTTAATCCAATCGATGTAAATGCATTCCCATTGCATCCTCGTTGTTGCGCACGTAATAGTTCTCACTGTTCACTTGAGATTTGTCGCTGAGATCATTTCAACCACGCACCACATGTTTTGATACATGTCGTATCCGACGTTTCACGACAATTAACCTATAGAAAACACATAAAATGTCAGAAAGAAAGCGTGTAAAACGTCTGACGATGAATCGCTATGGTTGCTGTCCTAACACCATCAACATTTGTCTTCAAAAACAGCCACGGTCTCCATCATGTCATCATATGACCAAATTGCGTTATACTAAGTACCTTTCTGGACTAAAGTAACTTAGCTACTTTATATATCGGTAAATTCGTTCTTATTTGCAGTATTCATTCTGTGACTAGAACTGTTAATCTGAAAAAGAGATATTTATTTATTCACAAATATTATTAGGAATAAGCGTATTGTGATTTATTTGAAATAATATTATGATTTACTCAATCAAATGCAGTTGATATGTCACAAAATATACCACTAGTATGTGATTTATTTTATAAAGAATTAAGTACAAGTACATTCGCACTGTACGTGTAGATTAGCCATCTCAATACCGGAATCCTTTACAAATCCGAACAGTGATTTTGACAAGGCATTGATGTCACGTGTTTAAGAAGCCGACTATTTACTACTGCTCGTAAAATTTTCGAGAACTGCTGCGAAATAAAAACTGGAAGGAAATCTGATGGCGTTTCTTTGTCTCCTTTCTTTAACAACGGCTACACTGCAGCATATATGAACCATTCAGGAAACGTCCCACTGTTAAATGACTCATTGTACAGTGACATAACCCGGTGAGCAAATCTTGGCTGAATTTGACCATGCTCACTTTCTTTTGAAGTTGGCAGAAACTGGAGCTACGTTTTCGTGCCATCTCTCAGAAGACTGACCCCACGCAAGGAAACAAAGTCCGCGGACGCTAAGAGGACAGGTGCTGCATGCAGAAGGAAGTAGCAGTGAGAGAACGCCAAAAGGTTAATCGTAGCCCTTGCACAACCGCGATGTAATACTTTCGTCTCACTTTCAGATTTTACCAGAAATAGACGAGCGACCAGAAAGTAAGATACCTACATCATTGTAGAAGTAATTGGTGCAAAAATCATTCTCATCAACATGTACAGGCCCAGGCATTTAGGTATCTGAAATCAGCTTGATAGCAAGATCGGCAGTGTCAGATCTTGAACGCTCGAATCTGTTTTGCAATGAAGATGTGTTTATTATTCTCTTGACATACACAAACTCACAAATTATAAAAAGGGAAGCAGCTTGTGAAACGGTTGCAAATCAGTATTTTATGAACGAAAAGAGCACGACCCAACTAAAGGATTATACTGGCTTGTTGCAAATCGCTGGATTTTAGCGATCTGGGAGGCACAACACTGCTGACCTCTGGGCTTCAGGCAGTGCAGCGCTCAAATATTTCAGTCGACAAAAGAACGGCAGCGCTATCATTTTGTTTAGAGCTGTCTTCGTGTTGACGATAAATCCACACAGCAAGAAAGAAAACTTTTGTTCAACTTGCCACCAATATCTCATATACTTGAAGTGTTCGTTGAACTGCAAAGAAACCTATGCCCTAGGAAACTCAACAAGTAGTGTCAAACATTGGTCCTTTATCAAGCCATCCACATAAGTGCTACCATAATGTGTGTACGCTGGCACTAATATGTAACTTAAGTAATGCTAAAGATGATATTTTTTGAGTGCATGTATTATTGCAATATTTAATCATGTCTTTGCGTAATGGTGTGTTTTAAATAGTTTATTTAATAGTTAATTTGCAAGTTTACCTATCATCATTTGTTAAGAAATACCAATAAATAGCTAACACTTTGAATGAGATACAGAGCCATCATCGCGGGGTTAATTTTACCAAATTCTAAATCTAGCTGTTTGAGTAACTTCGTTAATGTTGCTAGATGGCAGTTTAGGCCCTGCTGACATGCAACGTACATTATATTGTAATATGCACAATTTAATAGTCAGTGTAGTCGGTAATTTAACGCTGCATCACATCTGCACAAGAAATTCTCATTTACCAGTAACTGTACAGCTAATTACTTCTTCTGCTCCATTCCTTTTACTATGTTAAGTTGTCCTGTTTGAAGTAGATCTGTTATTTTCTTCGTGATTGGCAGCGCTTTGTAGCTGACTCTGGTTATGCAAATTAACTTAAAAGAGCCAGAGATTCATAAATATTTTGGAATTGAAAGCAACTCTCCTGAGCACCTGGAAGAGAAAGAATTTGCTACGCTCCGTTTCCACACAGCAAGTGCCTCGAGGGCGCCCGGCCTACCATGAAGCTACCTTCTTCGAGACGCTAGGAGTAATACTTTTAGGGAAGACAAAATGTAAGAGCCAGGTGTACACTTCAGAACGGGAGAACTTGGAACTGGCATTTTGTCTGCGATAACAGCAAGAAAGAACATTTGTTTACCATCGTAGTAATATAACTTAATATAAGTCTTACTGTCTCAGAATTATTGTGTGTACTGAAGGTGAAATCCCATGCGTAAGTCTACAAGTACAGCTTTTGGTTGGTTAGGATCAGGAAACTGTCATGGAATGGGAGAGATCTTCTGCCTCCCTCCTTATGCCAGACAATTATTTGTTAACAATGACAAAAATCGCGAGAGCAGGAGTTTCTTAAATTTATTAGTAAGTTATTACTGGGTAATCTAACAGTAGCTTCTTGCTGCCAAGATTTCGAGCAGAAGGATGTCGCCGTATTAGAACTGAGTACAGCTGAACTGGGAATTTCCAGCCACTTCTACCATCGTGTTCCACACTCAAAACCATTTAAGAATGGTCAGGATGAGCCAACGATGCCATCGTGGAATCTAGGGGGACGCCACGTTCCATTCGTACAGCTTTAATGTTCACAGACAGATAGTTGTTTCAACCACATTCTTTGGTATTCCTGTTGCTGTTCGCACTCATTTTTCCGGATTCTTTCTTCTGCCCTCTTTCTTTAACTACCAGTCATTTTCACAGTCATTCATTGTATCGATGGTACAGTTTCACATTACGGTTTCCTGCTTCCACCCATCTGTACGAAGCCTATATTTCATAATTACGAAACTTTTGTCGACTTATTGCATGTTTATGTTCTTAATTAAATGAATAATTTATTTTTTTATATTTTACAGCAACAAGTTAAACTGTTAGAGTGACCACTAGTTTCTTCTGTAGTTAGATGAGCCCCTCCACGTATTGGTACACCATTAGTGGCTTTCCTTCAGCAAGACGTTGCTGTTGCAAAATTGCATTTCTTTAATTTGAATAACCTTATGCACCCATGGTCTAGGGAGAGCATCTTTGACTAAACAGTGAAAACGTCCTCGGTCCTGGTTTCGAACTTCGCCACTGCTTAAAGTTACAATATGAAGCCAACACCATCGGCGATAAAAGACTTCCAGCATAAGAAGTCATCCTCGTTCTGCCAATAGCTCCGTCAAAGAAAGCAGACAGAGATTCAGGACACTCTGTTGTCCTCATGGTGGGAAACTGACTCTAAACGGCAGAAAAATGAGCAATGATCAACAATTTGAGCATGCAGAAGAAATGTAAATCATTAAATTAAAGACACATAATGTGTATCCACAGGACATGTAGTCTGTAAGTAAAAAAATTGCATTGATTATCTCTCCTTTGTCAAAATCTTTCGGACTAGTTCCCCATTCGGATCTCTGGGAGTGGATTACAAAGGAGGAGGTTACCGTGAGGAAAAGATGAAATAACTGACAAAAGGATAAGATACCACGATTCCAGAAGTCACCTGGTAGGTAGGCTAGAAGATCTGAAAAAGGAAATGCTGAGGCTCCGTCTATATATACGGGGCTGACAGAAGTGAAATTAAAGAAAACAATAATAAGCATAGTGTAATATCAACAGAAGCAAAAATGGTATAATGGAGTACGATTCGTTATGAATAGGATCGTAGAGCATAGAGTGAGTTACAGTGAAAATCTCGGTGGTATGGTTGTCCTCATCAAAATCAACACCAACAACAATACTTCAAGTATAGATCCTGGCGTCCCTAACCGAAGGTGAAGAAATAGTGAAACTTTATCAGAGTACCGAACAAGTAATTCTGTGTATAAAAGAGGATGAAAATATAACAGTCATTGTCCAGTGGAATGCGAGTATAGGGTGGGGGAAGAAATAGGGGCAAGAGTTACGGGAAAATATGAACTTGGTAGTACGAATTAGATAGGAGAAAGTCTCATAGAGTTCTGCAGTAAATTTCACCTAAAAAAATTAAAACTAAACTCCTTCAGAACAGGCCCTAAAGGCTCAAAGGTACCGACCGTCCGCCGTGTCATCCTCAGACCATAGGCGTCACTGGATGGGGATATGGAGGGGTATACGGTCAGCACATCGCTCACCCGGCCGTACGTCGATTTCCGAGACCGGAGACACTACTTCTCAATCAGTTAGCTCCTCAGTTTGCCTCACAGGGGCTGAGTGCACCCCGATTGCCAACAGCGCTCGGCAGACCATACGGTCACCCAACTAAGTGCTATCCCAGCCCGACAGCGCTTCACTTAGGTGATGTGACGGGAACCGGTATAAATTTCAGCTAGTAATGCGAAATAGTTTTTCAAGATACACAAAGGACGTAGTTACAGTTGGAAAAGTTAGATTACATCATGGTGAGCCAAAGAGTCCGAAATCAGTTATTGGATCGTAAGACAAACCCAAGAGTAGATACAGAACCTGACAAAAAAAATTTAATGATGGAGAGTAGACTGAAGTTTAAGAGACAAGTCAGAAAGAATCAGTGCGCAGAGAAGCGGGATATGAAATTACTAAGGAGCGAAGAAGAAGGCATGTGTGGCTATAAATAGAAAGGTAATGAGGAGCATACTGGGCAGTTGGGTTGAAGAGGAACAGAAATATCTCAAAGGGCAACCACAGAAACCTGAAAGAAAGACATAGGTACAAGGTAGGCAGCTGCAAAGAAACTATGGGTAAAAGAAAAAAATACTTCAGTTTATCAAGGAAAGAAGGCAGCATATAAATTCTCAGAAAATTTCAGGAACACAGAAATACAAGTCACTTAAGAATGAAATAAGTAAAAGCACAGGGTAACTAAGGCAAAATGGTTACATGGAAAATGTAAGGAATTCGGAAGAGAAATGGTTGCCAGGACTCATATCATACACAGAAAAGTCGAAAGAACCTTTGCTGGAATTAAAAGCAAGTGCGCAGACATTAAGAGTGCAATGGCAATTCCACTGATAACAGCAGGTAGGTGGAAAGGGTACAGTGAAGGCATCTATGAGGGAAAGGATATGTCTGATGAGCTGGTGCCAGAGGAAGCAGGAGTCGACAGGGAAGAGCTACGAGATCCAGTATTAGAATCGGAATTTAAGAGCGCTTTGGAGGACTTGAGATCAAATAAGGCAGAAGGGATGGATTAAATTCCAGCACTATTTCTAAGATCTTTCGGGGAGGTGGCAACAAAGTGGTTGTTCACGTTTGTGTGTTGGATCGTAGAGACTGGCGCGATATTACATAACTTTCGGAAAACAATCATCCACGCAATTCCGATGATAGAAAGAGCCAACGGTCAAAGAATAATGAGACAATCAGCTTAACAGCTCACGCATCCAAACTACTGACAAGAACAATATGCAGAAAATTGGAAAAGAAAATTGAGGATCTGTTAGGTGATGGTCAGTTTCGCCTTAGGCAAGGAGACAGAGAGATAGGTCACATGTTGCGCCTGATAATGAAAGCCAGCCAGAAAAAAAAAAAAAAAAAAAAAAAAAAAAAAAAAAAAAATTCGAGATAGGTTCAATAGTTCTGTCGACCAAGAAAAAGCATTCGACAATGTAAAATTGTGCAGTATGTTAGAACTTCTGACTAAAATAGGGGTAAGCTACAGTAGAAGGCAGGTAATATACAATATGTACAAGAACCAAGAGGAAAATATGAATGACGAACAACGAAATTCTCGGATTAAAAATGTTGTAAAACAGAGACGTAGTGTTTCGCCCTACTGTTCAGCCCGTACATCGAAGAAGCATTGATTAAAATTTAAAAAAATGGTCCAGAGTGGGATTTAACGTCAAGGTGAAAGACTTTCAATGATAAGATTCACTGATAACATTGCTATCCTCCGTGATGAAGGGTTACAGGATGCGTTGAATGATATGAAATGTTAAATAAATACAGAATATGGTTTGAGAGTAAAATCGAACGAAGACGGAAGCATTGAGGAGTAGCAAAATTGAGACAAACGAGAAACTAGGCGGGTGACGAAGTAGACGAGGTTCATGAAATCAGTTACCTAGGCAGCAGAATAAGTAAGGAGGACGGAAGAGGCTGACTATCACTGGCATAGGGAGCATTTGTGGACGAGAGAAATCCTCTAGCCTGAACCAAATTGCCTATGTTTGTGATACTGCAGTTTTGGTAGTGAAATATTGGCTGTGGGAAAATCAGAACAGAAGAGAGTTGAAGAATTTAAGACGTGGTGCTGCAGAAAATGCTGAAATTTATTTCGAGTGATAGGCAGATTCGGCGATGAAAGGAATATATGGAGAACACTGACAAGAAGAAAGGATAAGATGATATTGCATGTGTTAAGAATCGCAAAATAACTTCGATGGTACTAGAGAAATATACAGATTGGAATGCGTCCAGAAAAATAGCTGATGATGTACGGTCCAATTACTACTCTGAGATGTAATGATAGGAAGAGAAGAGAAATTCGTGTCAAGCTGAAAAAAAAAAAAAAAGGTCAGAAGAATCATGAACAGAGAGAATGAACATGGAGAGCCTTATGTCACCGGGCACCGGACTTATTTCTCTAGCACCTTATGGGTATTCTAAGCAGCTCAACCAGTACCTCGCAAATAAATTTGACGACTCCTGTGCTGGATTAACTTCCGAAATTACGTCGACAAAATTTTAGATCAACATGTCTTAATTTTCAAATAATTTGCCATTTCAATGGATTTTAGTCGGAAAAGTAAAGACGAATGACTTTATAGTGGAAGAAAGTCTAGAATTTAAACTAATGATACATTGTTTGCGCTGTAGTATACGAATTTGTCTTTCTCTTACAGGAATGTATGGTGAGTAAATCGCGTCGTTGTTCTGTGTTTCTACGTTGCAGTTTTGGGGATCTTTTAAGCGTGTTTGTGTTTTTGGTACGTTTTTATTGTGTTGTGTGTCTAGGTTAGGAATTCGATTATGAAGGAGATGTGGTCGCTTTGCTCCAATTATTGGTTACGACAATGTTAACCTGTGTTAATTCATGTAGTTTAGAAAAGGTTAGTATCATTGATTGAGAAAAGAAAGTCTATCATAACTGTAGACTGCGAACTTAATCTGTAACACGAGGAAGATAGTTCACAAAGTACTGTGTTTCATGATAGTCGTGAGAGTAATTTAGAATGGTCATTAGCGATGCATAGCCTGTAGAGTAACGGAGAGCAAACTGAAGCTGAAACGTTACGCGAAGAGGATGTGACAATGTCACCGGCAATGGGCAACCCTGTGGTTGCTGAACGCAACGTCTTGACACGGTGTGTTGGCGATCGTGCGCCAACTCCTTCTCCAACACGACGTTTTGTCAATAGTCAGATAATCGAAATGACATTAGAAAGCAGGAAGCAGTACAAAATAGTAGAAGAACACTCCAAAAAGTGTTAACAGCATAATGGAATTTCTGATTAGCGTTAGAAAAATATGGAAAAATTTTTGAAAAAGATACACGAAAACTTCAAATTGGAGGATGGGAAAAGTGATGCGGTTTTCAAAAGAGGTCATGTGCAATGGTGTGCAGAAAGGATGGTGAAATTGGACAAAAAGATCACGGTAGAAATTAACAAAGCAGAAAAGAGGACGAAAAAATAATTGAGGAACAAGCCTGCGGTTGGGAAAATTAATTTGGCCCGTGACTCAACAAATAAAGAGCACAACAGATGAATTACACAATTGTGTTAAAGTCAAGAAATAGGAAAGAGATGGAGTCACGGACGACGTATCTCATGTGAGAAAACCGGTAAGGGAATTATCGTTATGCAATGATACAGGCTGGGATGGTGCCGTTGCTGTAGACTTAAAATATCGCTACGAAATTAAAGTGTTGTTCCATTTAAAATAAAGGCAAGCAGCTGAGAGACATTTATGTGTGAAGAAGATCGGCGGAAGAGTTAGGAGCAACTATGTGATGTAACAGACAGGCAGCGATCTTGTACCACCATCTGTGAATATATAGTCAGCTGTACTGGTAGCAATAGGTTACCAGGACGTCGAAGAGGACGAAAATGGAAAACTATTTGTTTTTGTTCGTAAGTACGCATTGTCCCCAGACAGAACGAAAAGATTGCATTCTACAAAGTGGATACAATAGTTCCAGCACGGTAATCAAAGGTAATGCTTATGAAATCAATTTCATTTAGGCGTCTCTATATGAAGAACCAGGCGCAATCATGCGAGTGACCGAGGCAGTGTACAGAACTTACGTGGAGTAGAAACATGTTTGCCTGTACGAATTTTGGACGCAAGGGAACAGGATCATGTCAAACTAGGCAGTTTTTGATAGAGCCTTATGTAGTACAGACATTTCGATATCTGACAAGGGTTTTTAATGAAATGGACAAAAGAATGCAGTCCTAGGATGCAGTGTTTGAGCAGTGAGGGCTAATGCTGACCAGTCACATTGTATTGGAACTTATGCTTGTTCACAAACATGGGTATTTGTTTTATTTTTTCCATGTATTTTTATCCTTTTATTCGCCTAAACAGTCTAAGACAAAGATTAAAACGGAGTAAGTCTGTTAGGAACCAAGTCTGTGCAGCTTGCGGGGAAAGATGTAGAACTTTAATTTTCTTATGTTTGTAAAAACTCCAGTCGGATGTATCTGCGCTCTTATACTGTCAGTGTTTTCCTGTCCATGACGGAGAGAGGATGTGGTTTTCTTTTTAGTTGACTAACAATGTGAAATACACTCCTGGAAATGGAAAATGAACACATTGACACTGGTGTGTCAGACCCACCATACTTGCTCCGGACACTGCGAGAGGGCTGTACAAGCAATGATCACATGCACGGCACAGCGGACACACCAGGAACCGCGGTGTTGGCCGTCGAATGGCGCTAGCTGCGCAGCATTTGTGCACCGCCGCCGTCAGTGTCAGCCAGTTTGCCGTGGCATACGGAGCTCCATCGCAGTCTTTAACACTGGTAGCATGCCGCGACAGCGTGGACGTGAACCGTATGTGCAGTTGACGGACTTTGAGCGAGGGCGTATAGTGGGCATGCGGGAGGCCGGGTGGACGTACTGCCGAATTGCTCAACACGTGGGGCGTGAGGTCTCCACAGTACATCGATGTTGTCGCCAGTGGTCGGCGGAAGGTGCACGTGACCGTCAACCTGGGACCGGACCGCAGCGACGCACGGATGCACGCCAAGACCGTAGGATCCTACGCAGTGCCGTAGGGGACCGCACCGCCACTTCCCAGCAAATTAGGGACACTGTTGTATTGGCGAGGACCATTCGCAACCGTCTCCATGAAGTTGGGCTACGGTCCCGCACACCGTTAGGCCGTCTTCCGCTCACGCCCCAACATCGTGCAGCCCACCTCCAGTGGTGTCGCGACAGGCGTGAATGGAGGGACGAATAGAGACGTGTCGTCTTCAGCGATGAGAGTCGCTTCTGCCTTGGTGCCAATGATGGTCGTATGCGTGTTTGGCGCCGTGCAGGTGAGCGCCACAATCAGGACTGCATACGACCGAGGCACACAGGGCCAACACCCGGCATCATGGTGTGGGGAGCGATCTCCTACACTGGCCGTACACCTCTGGTGATCGTCGAGGGGACACTGAATAGTGCACGGTACATCCAAACCGTCTTCGAACCCATCGTTCTACCATTCCTAGACCGGCAAGGGAACTTGCTGTTCCAACAGGACAATGCACGTCCGCATGTATCCCGTGCCACCCAACCTGCTCTAGATTGTGTAAGTCAACTACCCTGACCAGCAAGATCTCCGGATCTGTCCCCCATTGAGCATGTTTGGGACTGGATGAAGTGTCGGCTCACGCGGTCTGCACGTCCAGCACGAACGCTGGTCCAACTGAGGCGCCAGGTGGAAATGGCATGGGAAGCCGTTCCACAGGACTACATCCAGCATCCCTACGATCGTCTCCATGGGAGAACAGCACCCTGCATTGCTGCGAATGGTGGATATACACTGTACTGGTGCTGACATTGTGCATGCTCTGTTGCGTGTGTCTATGTGCCTTTGGTTCTGTCAGTGTGATCATGTGATGTATCTGACCCCAGGAATGCGTCAATAAAGTTTCCCCTTCCTGGGACAATGAATTCACTGTGTTCTTATTTCAATTTCCAGGAGTGTAGATTAATTTTTATGGTACGAATTCAATTTCATATACTATTTCCTTGTTTTTCACCTGATCTATTTCCTTAACATTGTCTTCAAACAAGAAGTGGGGGTAAATAACATCAAGGCTTGAAGAACTATCATCCAATAAACAAGTAACTGAAGCACAAAGAACACATTCACAAGAAACCCACGACCTTGTATATCATCCTCTGTATTTAAGAATACAATGTATTAAACACGAATAGTCTTCGCTGTCACGTCACAAACAAGTAACCAGCTTTGTAACTATTTCCTAAAAGAGAAATAAGTTCTCAACTAAAGGCAAGTCGTTCGAATGCCCATCGTTTTTGAGGAGACAAAACAAGGAATGCTTCTACAGTCACAATTCGTTCTCCACTAGTCTGACTACCAGACGTTTAAGTCCTCTCTATCCTTCAGAAGAGCACATTGGAACTGATCAACACTTACAGATCGACACTTTGGTTAAGATCGGCGCGAGTTCACAGTTTCTACAGGTATGCCAATGTCTGACAGAATACGAACAGATCGCGAACATGTTTCCGAGGTCCCTTGGCAGTGAAGGCGGCGTGCGGTCGAGGCGGCGCTGGGCCTGGAGCGGACTTCTTCTCTTGGATGCTGCATCGTAACTGTCATGATCAACGAGGAGGTAGCCATAATAAACGCACGGCGGAGGTACAATTCCTCCTAATTGGCTGCACGTGACACTGATGGATGCAGCAAAAGGTTCGTCGCAGGGGCGACCTCTCTTGTTGATTTTGTCGATCTCTGTGCTTTGGTCCGGTGTACGTGAAGGCCCTCTGCAGGTCACGCTGCAAATGGCGGAGCCGGAACGTCTTGTACTCGCAGGGGCTGAGCAGGCAACGAACGTCATGGCAGTCGTGGCCATGTGGATTCGGTGCTTGATTGCTTTTGTGACACGCCACGCCTCTTCCCCCCTTCCCTAAGTAGCAGAGGCCAGGCGAAGACAGGTGTCCCATTGGGGTCACTGGCGTCTTCTTGGCTCAGTCAAGGAGGTGAAGGTGGACTGGGATCAACTTCCATTGGAGTGTCGGGCTGTGGCATTGGGAGTCTCCCATCCCACTGAAGAGAAGCATTGACATCAGCATTCCCAGAGAGTCAGTTATCATGCTATGTGTGTGGAACAGAACACTGAGATTAGTTTTCAAACAATGTAACAGAGTTATGCCATGGTCGGACCTTACTGACGTCTTTGTGACAGCGTGATCTATCTTATAATATAACTTCCAACATTGCACAGCCAAGGACTCTGTAGCAATATCAGGGTTGGCCACAACGAAGTTCATTGCCCACACTGGGTGTAGCAAGGGGAAACGGTGCCATCTGCATTAGGGTGGGCAGCCCTGCTGTTCCAGAGAGTGAAGGACAGAAAGAAAGGAGAGATGTGGTCAACCATGTTAGCGTTTTACTGGGAGGTATTTTCCTGTGGAGAGCCACTGTATGATGCAAAAAAGTGAACAAGTGCGTCATCCATGGAGTGGTGACTGCACAGGAATGAACACAGTTTAGCCATTTGGTTCTTGAATGGGCAGTCAAACTGCTCAGAAATGCCATTGGATTCTGGATGTAATTGTGCCGTATGAATGAGAAAGATTTTATGCGTGGCGCAAGAGGAAGACAATTTTGCGGAGGTGAACTGAGGTCCATTGTCTGTGAGAATGGTTTCAGGGAGACCTTCTAAGGCAAAAATGTGTGTTAGGTTTTTGATAGTATGTGTGGCAGAGGTAAATGTCATTTTAATTAGAAATGGAAACCCCTTACAGCATCAATGATGATAAACTACGACGAATCAAGAGAGGGACCCTCAAAATCGATATGGATGTAGGATCAGTGTGTGGTCATAATGGGCCAGGGGAGTATCACCAAACAGTTACCACTTGCTTGCTCTGGTACATGGAGCAGCCAATGACCATGTGGATCATTGAAATGCCCATTGCACTCCAGTATACATGGTGCTGTATCAGCCTCCTGCTGAGGACCCTCCCTCCCCATGGCCCTAGTGGAGAAGATGGAAGACTCACTTGTGGCAACAATGCACATTAAGCCATTGCTGCCCTGGATAAAGATGACTTCTTGCTTTGCAAATAATTCGAATTGGTGCACACAGAACGCCTGGAGGTGGAGGTGTGCCAGTGGCTTACAGTTGGAAGGCCAGCTCTAGTTGATGTAGTGGAAAACTGCTCAGAGGATGGACCGCTGACTGTGTGCTGTTTGACATGCGCTACATCCAGTGGCAGCTGGGCGACTGCGTCTGTTGTCACCAACCCATGTGGAAACACACCTCTGTATCTGTGTCAATGTCTGGGTCTTGTACAATGGGCGGCCGGGAAACGAAGTCTGCAATAGCATTCTGTGCTGTGGAGTGGAAGTGGATTTCACACATGTAGCTCTATAGCCTGTTTGGTAGGGATGGGTATGATGGACCAGAGCAATGGGATCAGAAGCATGTGGCCATTCATAAGGGTGAACTGTTGGCCTTAGATGTAGTCATGAAACTTCTCAATTCTGAAGGTGATCGCCAAAGTCTACATCTCGAGCTGACTGTAGTTGCACTGTGCAGCATTCAAGCTCCTCGAAATAAAAGCAACTGGCTGTTGTGTGCCATCCACCACATACGTGAAAGGACTGCAGCCACAACGTAATCCGATGCATCAGTCGCCAAGATGAGAGTCTTGGCTATGTCGCATGTGATCAGGCAGGTTGGCTGCAGGAGTGCTTACCATAGGGCAGAAACTCTGTCACATCGGAGTGACCAGTTTTACGGAAAATGTTCACAGAGCAGGTTTGGCGAGTGCTGCGTCATGTGGAATAAATCACCTGTAATAATGGTGCTGTCCTAGCACTGACCTCAGTTCAGATTTATCTTTGGTCACCGGCAGTCTTTGAGTAGCCTCTACACACTGAGGGGTAACACGAATTCCAGAAGCAATAAGCACATGTCCCAAGTAATCCACTTGTCGAACGAAGAGAGTACATTTGTCCTTGTTACACCACAACTGAACTTTATCAAAGTGTGAGTAAAGAGCATCCAAGTTGAATGCAAATTGCTCAAGAGATGTATCGGAGACCAGGTTATCATCCAGGTAATTAGCTGTACCAGGGACATATCAGATTATCTGTTCAAGATGTGATTGAAAAAAGGTATGCTTTCTTGTGATGTCAAATGGCAGCATATTTTATTGAAAACACCCAAAAGGCATGTTGATCACAAGCACTTCTAAGGAGCTGAGTCGAATGGCAGCTGTAGGTAGACCTCCCACATTCACGGGCAGTGCGGCACTATTGTTTCGAACTTTTTCAAACTGTTGTCCTTGAGCCCCACGATCGTGATGTATGCCCCCTCACCCCCCCCCCCCCCCGCCCCCCGCCTCCCTCCCGGTTACAGAGGTCAGGGATCACCCTTTATTAATATTTATAGTACAAAGTAATATCTCCAGTGACAGTTATATTTTCAGCAAGTACATCAAGTCCTTTCATCCATACATGTATTTGTTCATCATTACTAACTTTTCTACAAGAGTGTTTACACAATGTAAATGACATATTACTACACTCCTGGAAATTGAAATAAGAACACCGTGAATTCATTGTCCCAGGAAGGGGAAACTTTATTGACACATTCCTGGGGTCAGATACATCACATGATCACACTGACAGAACCACAGGCACATAGACACAGGCAACAGAGCATGCACAATGTCGGCACTAGTACAGTGTATATCCACCTTTCGCAGCAACGCAGGCTGCTATTCTGCCATGGAGACGATCGTAGAGATGCTGGATGTAGTCCTGTGGAACGGCTTGCCATGCCATTTCCACCTGGCGCCTCAGTTGGACCAGCGTTCGTGCTGGACGTGCAGACCGCGTGAGCCGACACTTCATCCAGTCCCAAACATGCTCAATGTGGGACAGATCCGAAGATCTTGCTGGCCAGGGTAGTTGACTTACACCTTCTAGAGCACGTTGGGTGGGACGGGATACATGCTGACGTGCATTGTCCTGTTGGAACAGCAAGTTCCCTTGCCGGTCTAGGAATGGTAGAACGATGGGTTCGATGACGGTTTGGATGTACCGTGCACTATTCAGTGTCCCCTCGACGATCACCAGAGGTGTACGGCCAGTGTAGGAGATCGCTCCCCACACCATGATGCCGGGTGTTGGCCCTGTGTGCCTCGGTCGTATGCAGTCCTGATTGTGGCGCTCACCTGCACGGCGCCAAACACGCATACGACCATCATTGGCACCAAGGCAGAAGCGACTCTCATCGTTGAAGACGACACGTCTCCATTCGTCCCTACATTCACGCCTGTCGCGACACCACTGGAGGCGGGCTGCACGATGTTGGGGCGTGAGCGGAAGACGGCCTAACGGTGTGCGGGACCGTAGCCCAGCTTCGTGGAGACGGTTGCCAATGGTCCTCGCCGATACCCCAGGAGCAACAGTGTCCCTAATTTGCTGGGAAGTGGCGGTGCGGTCCCCTACGGCACTGCGTAGGATCCTACGGTCTTGGCGTGCATCCGTGCGTCGCTGCGGTCCGGTCCCAGGTCGACGGGCACGTGCACCTTCCGCCGACCACTGGCGACAACATCGATGTACTGTGGAGACCTCACGCCTCACGTGTTGAGCAATTCGGCTGTACGTCCACCCAGCTTCCCGCATGCCCACTATACGCCCTCGCTCAAAGTCCGTCAACTGCACATACGGTTCACGTCCACGCTCTCACGGCATGCTACCAGTGTTAAAGACTGCGATGGAGCTCCGTATGGCACGGCAAACTGGCTGACACTGACGGCGGCGGTGCACAAATGCTGCGCAGCTAGCGCAATTCGACGGCCAACACCGCGGTTTCTGGTGTGTCCGCTGTGCCGTGCGTGTGATCATTGCTTATACAGCCCTCTCGCAGTGTCCGGAGCAAGTATGGTGGGTCTGACACACCGGTGTCAATGTGTTCTGTTTTCCATTTCCAGGAGTGTATAAAGATAGCTAGGTGTACTTTGCATCTTCGGATCAATACCACAATGCCAAGTCCTGTAGGCGGTGACATATCAGCGAAAGATTCATTGAAGCACGTCGACGTGTGTATCGTTAACGCTGCCTGCACATGCCTGTCTACAAACATATTATTAGCCTCGAGAATAAACTTGGAGGAAATGGAACAGACCAAGCAGTTATATTATTACTAGCCACCTGAGGTGCGTGCAGAGGCCACAATTAAAATTTGCGGAACACATTGACTACCTCGGACAGTTCTATAGAAAGTTCGTTGAAATCCTCATCGCCAACTGAAGTATGTCTATCTTGGAACATTTCTACGAGAAACACACAGCATTTGGTTCATCCTCTATATTCAAGAACACAATAAATTCAACACAAATGACTTCGTTGACTGCCAAAAATAAATAACCAATGTCGTTATTATTTTCTAACAGGGAAATATTCCCCTCCAGTAGCTGAATGGTCTGCGTGACGGACTGTGTATCCTCTAACCCGGGTTCGATATCCGACTGGATCGTGAAAATTTTCTCCTCCCAGGAACTCGGTGGTGTTGTCCTCATCATCATCCTACCGTCCTTATCGACTGCTGGTCGACGAAGTGGCGTCATATTGAGAGACCGGCACTCGACAAACGATCTGCGCGACGTGGGGCCCTATCCAAACGATTTATTAAAAAAAAAAGGTAAATAAGTTCACAACAAAATGCAAGTCACTGGAATACCCGCTGCGTCTGAGAAGACAAGGACAATACAAGGAACGCTTCTACAGTCAGAGTTCCTTCTCCAGTAGTCTCACTCATTAATCAAACGTTTAAGTCCTCGCTCTTCTTCAGCGCATCACATTGGAACAGACTAACACTTGAGTTACAATCAGTAGGGGTTCACTGTTTCTACACTTTGCCAAGTGAATCTGACAGTCTGTGAGTTCGTAGATAGTTACTGGCGCGTCGCAAAGCTGTCAGGCGCAGACGCCACGTGGCAAAACACCGCCGTTGGGTTCGTTGCCGCCTCAGCCCTTGCGACTACACTACGTTTCGGCTCCGCCATCCACAGCGTTATGTGCAGAGAGCTTCGCGTACACAGGATCAAAGCAAAGAGGAAGTGTAAACAAGCACGTGAGCAGCGGGGTTTTGCCATGAGACGTCAGCCGTTTACAGCTTTTGCGAGACGACAATAACTGTCTATGAACCTATTATTGTACTACTAATAACCGTACAGGTCTGGCAACCACGACTAAAAACAATTCCACATAATGTGAAGCACAATCAAACAATTTAAAAGCAGAGCCGGTAAAATTGTCTGTATTAAACTGAGAGGAAGTACAAATCCATAATAGCTGTTCGTGTCTTTTCTCTGTGTTGGCTACCTGTATCATAATTTGGAGGCATATTTTCAGATCCCTTCTGCATATAGAATAAAACTACAGAAGTAAAAGCGTTAATAGTCAACATAACCCACCGAACAAAGTAGTCAGTAAAGCGTTGTATTCACACAATTAGTACTTAATTAGCTACGAGTTCCAAGGTGCAATTGCGCATAGAAACCTGTCATTCCTCGGTAAAACTTTGGATGGAAAGGCAGAATGGCATCCGATCCAAACCATTCATGATCGTACATCTCAGAAAGACAGTCAAAAGACGAGCCCGGAAAGGACGTGATAATCCATGTATGATAGGGCCAACCCTATGAGTACAAAACCTTGCTGAATGAAGGTAATGTAAATGAAACCACAGCACGAGGTGTGGGTACAGTATATGAAAGGAGGGACCTAACATCGTCGTCCTTCACATAACGAGTACATAATATGAAGTACTATCAAACAACATAACAAAATTCTCTCTTTTTTCAGTCTCTTTTTTTCAAAGATGGTAAAATAGTCTCTCAAGAAAGAGACTAGTTTACCATCTTTGATTTTAAATTGTAAGATTATCCTTCACATTATGTACTTATTAGTGTGCTGCCCAGTAGGTCATGCCAAAAATGTAAACAATAGTTATTTGTGAACTGTCTCGAATTCTTGTGTGAATATCCTCTTCAACATTGATACATGTGATTTAGATACATTCATGTGAAGTTGACTTCGTTGCTTGCGGTTGAGAATGAATGCTATCATGAAACCGTCCCCAGCGTCAAGTTATTTGTGAGTCTACTGTATACACTTTTACTATTGCTCAATAACTAAGTGAAGAATGGTCAGACATTAAAGCTGGGACGTTGTGAATTTCGATATGATTCTCACTGGATGTAATGTGAGAAGAAACCAATTGTCATCACAAGGAGGTTGCAGGAAAGTCATTTACGGTAGCCAGCTCAATAACTGCGGTCGAGGTATACCGCCAGTTACGTAGATGAGATGTACGGAATACTGTCGGCAGTTATTATGCAGTGTTAAAGATAATCTACAATAACTATTTGGCTGTGCTTATTGTAATATTGTATATGTTGAATGGCAGTTTGCGAAACAGTGCTCTTACGATGTTTCATGTTCTTAACTTGGCACCAGGTTAACATGGCCAGGATAACATGGCATGAAACTCATCTGACTAGAAGCATGCGAAAAGAAAAAAAAAAAAAAACAGCACACGTAGTAGAGCAAAAATGGCTTATGTAAACGTGTGCAACAGATTAGTTTCAGCACAATTTCGCTGTAAGACGCTTCAAAACGCTCAAATGGCTCTGAGCACTATGGGACTTAACATCTACAGTCATCAGTCCCCTAGAACTTAGAACTACTTAAACCTAACTAACCTAAGGAAAGCACACAACACCCAGTCATCACGAGGCAGAGAAAATCCCTGACCCCGCCGGGACTCGAACCCGGAAACCCGGGCGTGGGAAACGAGAACGCTACCGCACGACCACGAGCTGCGGACTCCGAGACGCTGAGGTGGTGATGTTACTAGCAGTTTATAATCACACTGCCAATCATTTCTTCTGCTCCTTTTCTTTGATTACAGACAGGGGGATATAGTATTTTCTGCAGCATTGGGAAACCTTCCTAGCTTTCTCTGAATATGAAATGTAGCTTAAGAGGACCGCAGAGTGATAAAGCTGTTCGGAGCTGAAAGCTTGCCGAGCAGACAAGAGGACAAAGAAATCACTGTGACCCAATTCCACACAGCTGGCACACGCCGTAAAATTGCTGTGCATGCGATACTAGGACATTTCCTGTTAGAAAATAAATATATAAAAGGAGAGTGTCAGACAAGCCGCTATTCTGTGGCCAAGCCGCAACAGAATATTCGTTTATAATTCTGATAACAGACTCTCTGAAAGGCTTACATTAATTATTTATGGAGAAGCTCCATTTTTCCACACGTGTATATGCAAGCATTTTGGTTGGGTGGGGCTAGAAACCTGTCACATAGTGGGAGAGATCTTTTGGCTTCCTCCCAGCGCCAGACCATTGGTGTATAACCACCCTTGCGACCAGGAGTTTCTTAAACTTATTTATGAAATTAGTATAGGCTGGAACTTTCAAGGTATGTTACTTTTGACAGCAAGGTTCCTCTACTGGGAGATCCAGACAGGAAATGAAGAGTTAAGTCAGAGGATACTATCTTCTTAAAGATGGATGATACACGTTTATCCATGTGAAAGCTGGGTACAGAGGTTGAGCTGGACTGATAGCCGTTAGCAAAACCGTCTTAAGCATGCGCGCTATTTAGTAGCGATAAGGATGAGCCAGCTATACAATCCACAAGTTTCTATAAATAACTGTTTAAATGCACAGTTTTAACGTTTGCAGCCAGTTAGGAGATTCCATTAGGCAATTTGTCGATTCTGCTGGTTTTTTTGTGGATTACCCTTCCAACGCTTGTCCCAGTCATTCATCACATCCTCGATATATTCTCAGTTTCACGTATACATCATGGGATATACAGGGTGATTAAATTTAAAGTTAAACTTTCAAACTACTGTAGAAATAACACCGCTTTCAAAATGACGTTAAATTGCAATGGAATAATTTACAAAATGTAGCAGTAGTTCGCGCTGTAAGCATGATAATCTAATAGGGTTTACTGCAAAAGACAAATGAATCATACAACAATGCCTAAGGTGTACTTTTGATGTTAAGGAAACTGTACTTCTCAGTGTGCATAGATGTACACGTCTGATACTGTTAGTTACGTAAGCCCATTCACCACGGCAAGGTCATATCACACCGGATGTAAAAAAATCGGATTTCAATTGTGCCGACGCCAAAACCCGCATACAATGCATCAATGACATCGGTTTTTCATTGTTCTGCGGCCAAAACCGGCATAACAAGCACCAAATTGGATTATTAATTTCCGTGTGACTGGTGCAAGACATGTTCAGTATCCTGTCCAACAAGTTGAAACTGAGATGCAGCATGGTCCATAAGTGATCGAAGTGTTTCCAGGGTCACGCTCAGAGTGTGTTGCGCAATGCGTGCCTTCAGTGCAGCTAAGTTTGCAGTCGGGGCACTGAACACAACATCTTTCATATAGCCCCACAGATCGAAGTCACACGGATTAATACCAGGTGATCGGGACGGCCAGGTTGTAGGGAAATGGTGGCCGATAATTCTAGCATTTTCGAAATGGCGCTTCAGCATCTGCATAATTGGATTTGCAAAGTGCGGAGGTGCACCATCTTGTATAAAAATGATCCCCTCCACACATCCACGCTGTTCGAGAGCTGGAATGACGTGGTTTCGCAAAAGACACTCATAGCGCTTACCAGTGATCGTACAGGTAAGAAGACCGGAAGCACCTGTCTCTTCGAAATAATGTGGCCCTATCATAAATGATGCCACACAGTGACCTTTTCAGGATGAAGTGGTACTGGTTGATATGCGTGTGGATTTTCCGTTGCCCATATTAGACTGTTCCATGTATTGACGTATCCTGTCAGGCGGAAGTGGGCTTCATCTGTCCACAAAATCTTTGACTGCGTATCGTTGTCCACTTCCATGCAAGCTAGAAATTCTAATGCACAGATCTCTCCTGTTGGCAGGTCAACAGTAAGCAACTCGTGCACATGGATAATTTTGAATGGATCGCAAGGAAGGATCTTTCGTAGGATTTTATGCACCGTGTTCACGGGTATGTCGAATTTTTGGGCAATTCTCCGTGCACTACACATTTTCACATCACGACTCGTCTCCTCCTGCATTGCTATGGTCACTGCTTCCCTGACGTCGAATCAATTCGATTCCTCCCTCCACCAGGTTGCACACCAAAATACCCGTCTTTTCGAATTTCCGAATCATTTTCTCCAGACCCACTGCAGTCATCGGACCAACGTCTTTCTTTCAAACCTTTCAGTGGACTGAGTGAGCACAGTATTCATTCTTGTAATACAGCTTTACAAGCACAGCGCGATCCTGCGTTGAGGAGTAGGAGGGGATTAGTGTTTAACATCCCATCGACAACGAGGTCATTAGAGACGTAGCATAAGCTCGGATTAGGGAAGGAAGGGGAAGGAAATGGACCGTGCCCTTTCAAAGGAACCATCCAGGAATTTGCCTGAAACAATTTAAGGAAATCACCGAAAACCTAGATGAAGATGGCCGGAGACGAGTTTGAACTGCCGTCTTCCCGAGTGCGACTCCAATGTGTTAACCACGGCACCACCTCGCTGAGTCCTGTATTGAGACAGCCATGACGAACGTCGCAGTGTACGCCGCGCACTTGTATCAGCTTCGGTGGGATGTGCGCATGACGTGTGCTTTCATTTACGTGTTCTGACAGATACTTCTCGATCTATTGGTCAACTTTCACCCTATTTTTTTTCTTCTCCCATACGTTTTCCGCCTTCTCCAATAACATTCCGTTGCAATTTTACGTCATTGTGACCAGCGTTTCGAAAAGTTAAATGCCCGCATCTCGTGGTCGTGCGGTAGCCTTCTCGCTTCCCACGCCCGGGTTCCCGGGTTCGATTCCCGTCGGGATCAGGGATTTTCTCTGCCTCGTGATGGCTGGGTGTTGTGTGATGTCTTTAGGTTAGTTAAGTTTCAGTGGTTCTAAGTTCTAGGGGACTGATGACCTAAGATGTTAAGTCCCATAGTGCTCAGAGCCAGTTTTTTTTAAAGTTAACTTTAATTATAGTTACCCAGAATTTCACAATTGCCGACCTTTCATCCGTTTGTTAAACATTTACATACCTAATTCCATGGGTACTTTTATGTGTGTTTGCTGGTAGTAAAGTAAATTGTTGTAGCCATCAGTTGTCTGTTTTGTAGTTAGATTTATTTTATTTATATATTTACTCGTCAAGTTCCTTAGGACCAAATTAAGGAGCAAATCTCCAAGGTCATGGAACGTGTCAGTACATGAAATTACAACATAAAACTAATAACAGATAAAAATAAATGTTTATGGACCCGAAAAAAGTCAGTCCATAAGTTTAAATAAACGCACTCAACAATACAACAAGAATTAGCTTAATTTTTCAACGAACTCCTCGAAAGAATAGAAGGAGTGACCTATGAGGAAACTCTTCAGTTTCGATTTGAAAGCGCGTGAATTAGTGCTAAGATTTTTGAATTCGAGTGGTAGCTTATTGGAAGTGGATGCCGCAGTATGCTGCACACCTTTCTGCACAAGAGATAAGGAAGTCCAATCCATATGTAGGTTTGATTTCTGCTGACAGTAACGAATGGATATATTGAGAGGCCATGTCAAAATACCCAGACTTGTGAGCAGGGGTCAACAAGAGGTGCGTGATCTCACACCACTTATTGCCCGAACCGCCGGTATCTGAGCCAAAAATATCCTTTTACAATGCAAAGAGGTACCACCAAATAAGAGGGTAGGAAATTTAATAGTGGCAAGTATTTATTTACAACTCCTACTAAACAGATACGTGTTTCAAAGTTTGACTGACCTTCAAAGTACTTATCAGCATTATGTATAACTCGTTGCTAGTGATGTGGAAGTCGTAGGATACTCTTAGCAGTGCCAGCTGTGTTGTCAGTTCGAGTGGGACGGTGTATTGCAGTTCTGAAGCGAATGCCGTAAACTGTTTTCTTCTGTTTTAAAATCGAGTTGAACTCACGACGGGGTAAGTCAGGGGGAGCAGTAGATGGTATAGCACTTAGCAGCCCCATCAGTCAGACAAATCAGTAACAGCTTGCACTGTTTGTGCTTGAGCATTGTTCGGCAAAATGAAGGTGATATCCTGGAGAAAGTGTCACTTCTGTGTGTAAGCTGGTCGTAGGTTGTGTTTAAGTCACCATATGTGACTTATTTCTGGTACTTCCTATAAAGTGAATCAAGATTCCTCTGTAAGTTGTACAGAAATAGGGGACCTATAAACAACAACTTATAGAAGTTTACTTTCACTAAAACTACATGAGCTCCTTGAATAATGCATTCCTGTGTGGCGTCTACCCACGCTATATTGCTTAATTCGGCCACCCCTATAGCTGTATGCAGCTAAGATGGATGGTGGTGAAGCGATGTGTAGTAGGAAGGGATAGTGTACCACGTGAAACACAGCCGGTCAATAGCGTCATTCCGCCACTTCATTCTGTTTCGCGCGTTCATCTGTGTGCTTTAAACGTGTAGTGGTTATTTCATCTCCAATAAACATTTGTGGACGTTTGTATTGTTAGCGAAATGTTCCTTATGCCTGACGGATCAGAAAAGCGACCAGAGATGCAGAAGGAAAAAAGAACTGTAATATTCGGCGTGTACAACCTCTTCAAAAGAGAAGCCAAAGCAGACGGCCCTCCTCCACGTGGTGCTCGTGCCAACATTGCCCACACCCAGATGGAGGCAGCTGCGGCGTGCGGTATGGGACCTGTGAACTGTGAAGCCTATGTCCAGCGAAGCAAATGCGTCTGTTAAAACCAGTGGGTCGGCACCTTTTAAAAGGTCAGAGAAGCGAAGAAGGAAGTAGGCGATCTGTATTATTTCTCAAAGAGCGTTTCATGTCTGACTATATTTGGCATGCACTAGACAGGAGAATACCTGGCTATGGAAAATTTAGTTTCCCAAATGAAACAGAAATTAAATTTTAACGGCGGACGATGGACAATACTATGGTATTATTGGAACTCAGCTTCCGATATGGTAGGATGGACGAAGGAAAACTCCTTATGGAGAGAAGTGATATTCTGGGCGAATGGGCATTACTTTTAATACGAATGTAAGAGATTCGAGACTGTAGGACATCTTGTACTTATTATACTAACAAAATGTATGTGAACCAAAACCCCATAAAATGTAAATTGAGTGAAGGATTTGGTGGCCATAAGTTCCTGAATGGCTCTGAGCACTATGGGACTTAACATCTGAGGTTATCAGTCCCCTAGAACATTGAACTACTTAAACCTAACTAACCTAAGGACATCACACACATCCATGCCCGAGGCTGGATTCGAACCTGCGACCGTAGCAGTCGTGCAGTTACAGACTGCGTAAGTTCCTGTAGGTATGGATAATCGACTTATTATCATACATGAAGGGACAGTGGGACAGTTGGTTATTAATATTTAAGGCTTAAAAATTAAAGAGCTCTGAGGAATACCATAGCGAGATGACGTACAGTGTATTTAAACAATGGTTTACAAATTATTCTTGCTAAAGCTCCAACCAAATTCAGTAACTGTGATGGACAACGCCAGTGTCCACTCAGTCAAACTCAATAAAGTCTC
Source organism: Schistocerca gregaria (assembly GCF_023897955.1). Lineage (NCBI taxonomy): Eukaryota > Metazoa > Arthropoda > Insecta > Orthoptera > Acrididae > Schistocerca > Schistocerca gregaria. The sequence goes on from NC_064922.1 coordinate 575,853,608, forward strand.
TTCTACCCATACCAGAAAATCAAATGATATCTTTTTGTTATCCAGTAATAATGTCCCAAACAATTCCCTAGTCTTGGGACTACCTTCATACAAGCATATTTTGTTAGTTGTGGTTTCCTACATCTGGGGCAGGTAGCAATGAGAGGCAAACGTTTTGTTCTCCTTTGATTGACAGGTACTTAACCTATTGTTCTGTTACATGGTTATCCATGTCAGCTCCATTTCCTCTTGACTGAAAGGTACTTATACTATTGTCTCCTCGCTCCTTCCCCTCCAACAACGACCCAACGCCCCCACCATCGCTGCTATAGGTCACTTTCAGATCTGAGTTATTGGAGTAACTGCTCTCACTCTCTCCAATTTGATAGACTACATAATTAAATTTATCAATTATTTAGCCTATCACCCACTGGTAAACCCCCTCCCATCGCCCCTCCAGAAAATGTCGATAAGTTCAAATTCCATCAGGATAACGCAACACATCATGTCTACCGCCACTTCGTCCTAGGAAAAGCCAGGAGGAGCATTCGAACTGTGCTGGACGTGTCTTTATTTTCGGCCTTTATTTAAACAATTTGAGGCGGTACAACTTTCAAGTGTGTTCACCCCAAGGTCCAGAGTCCAACTGACCTAGTACACAGTACTGCCGTCAGAGGCCGCTGTTGTCGCTTCCGAGACGTAATCCAAGATGGTGGTCTAGTGGTGGAGGAGAGGAAGGATCTCATAACAGGAAATTCAAGGGTATATCGTTTATTAATTAAAAAATCTGTTTGTGAGGTAGGATTTCTCTTGCTCATCATTCCCTGCTCTTTGAAAAAATGTAGGTCTTGTAAGAAGCAACTACATGAGGCAAACATGTTGCATAACCTAATTTTAGGCACTGTGCACTGGATGTCTTAACCTATTGTTCTGTTAAGTGGTTTTCCATATAACCCCCATTTCCTTAAACTATTGTACCACCTTTGGCACCAAATTAAGTAATTAGTTTTTTCCTCCTACCATTTTGTGATGCACTTTTCGTTTTTCACATGCTTTTGAACGCCATTTCTGGTGCATTTTCCCTTGTCACCCACCCCTTGTACAATTGGACTGTGTTTTACACAAAAGTTATGCAAATTAACGTATTGTTCTGCTCCATGTCATCTGCTCACACATACACTCCCCTTAACCATTGTACTGCTAACACCACGTTGATATAAAAAGTTATGCAAATTAATTACATCGGTATTCTTCACATGTATGGGGTAGTTTTTCTTAATTCACATAATCCTATTGCTCAGTGAAATCGATGGGTTATAGTTTAAAAGAAAGATTGCTAATAAAAAAACATCCGTCAACCCGATGCCCAATGCTGACGCCGGAGTCCGGGAGCATTGGCAGGCCCCGAAAAGTGGTGATGCGGCCGTCAGCTGCCCAGCGATGCACAGGTGTCAGTTTGGTACCCACAAGTATGAGGTGGCTGTATCCCTTTCATACTTGACACCTGAGAAATTCCTGGTGAAATACGTCTTTACCTAGGCATCGTTGCTGGCATGATGATGCATGTAATTTCTAAGACTTTCCCGGTGATTTGTTGACATCTCGTAAAATCGGGTGTACTGCCGGTGGTCTGCGTCTTCCCAACACGATATTTCGACGTCGTAACTCGGCGTCTTCATCAGGTGTTCCCTGAGACTGGTTGGCGAGCTGACCTCGTCCCATATTTATACCTGGGCGGTGTGTGGTGGTCCCTATGCCGTCCGCGCCCGTTGTGGCCATTACCGTCGGTGGTATCAGTCTCTAGGCGCTTCCTCTTCGGTCCGTGCCCGTTGCGGCTCTCTTCTGAGGTATCGGACGTCCCAAGGCGTTCCCTATTGGGTCCGCGCCCGATAGGCGCGATCCTAGCACTATCATGGCTCTGCTGAAGCTCCTTATGCTGTCCGCGACCGCGGCGAGTTTCTCTCGTGGCCGAGCCATTGTCCTGGCCTTCTGAACCCGGTAAGCGCCTGTGAGGTGCGCTTCCTGTGGCATCCGGCTGTTGTTGGAGGTGCATATTATGATGGCCGTCCTCCAAGGAGCTTGCTGCCGCCTGGTGTCGCGTATGCCTTTCTGTTCCGTTACTTATACCCTTGGACGTCTGAGGTGTGGGCCCAGTGCTGAGAGATGCTGCAATGCTTCCCAGAATTACCTGTGTAACTACAAGTAAATATTACGATTGCTGCTGCAGTATGACACCAATAGATTTACAGGTAAACGTCACCTCTTGATGGCTGTGGTTTTTGGACGAATCTCAGTGTCTATAGCATACATAAATTTCCACGTAAAAATCTCCTGTCTTACTCTCACAGTTATTGATGTGCTGAATCTATACATCCCTCACGATAGGACACACTCATTTTCTCTGGTCATGCCGCAACAGAAGCCACAGTAACATTACACTGCAATATATGCACATTTTACACTAACAGTGCAGTTATCTTTTATATTTGTACATTGCCCGACAAAATTATGGTATGCCCCCACAATGACACCGGCCATATGTGTCGATTCTCGTCAACCTTAGGAAATTATCTAACAAAGTCTTCGAATCAGTGATTCCGGAAGGTGCTACATCCTGCCAAAATTATCTCAAACAAGTGCTATGAAGGACAGACGTCTGGCACTATGTGTGATAATGAATACTGCACCTGCAGACATAATGCTTGGAAACACATCACCGATGGGAGTCAGTGTACTGTAATCAACATGCGATTTCATTCTTCCTCGTGACCCTAACGTGGCACCCCATCCATCATACGTTACCCTTCCTACATTCCACATAAAGATACATTCTCAACACTACATCCCAGCACAAAGGATGTCTTGTGAATGAATGGCTCTTTTAGAATTTAACCGCCAAATTACTGATACCACCGGTGTGGAATCACTGTCTGCCACTTTTTTACTTTCTGCAGACAAGACTTTGAGTGGCTAAAAATTATTTTACACAGATCGCCATATTGCACCAACAATTAAACCTTACAAACTACCCTACATATCATAAGTTATGGAATGACTCTTACTCAGTTACTCTACTCTCCCACCAAGGATAGGAGCTTGAATATTAGAATCTGAAACCGATCTCTGACCAAGCAACATATCACTGCATACCATGTCAATCATGTAAACATACAATTCGTATCCTGCACCACGCAAAGCCACCCTTTTTACATCATTCATACATGTACCGCAAAGACAGACAGCAGCTTAGGTATATTCATGGCACTAGATATGTCCCGTGAGTCTGGGTGGGCATCCACCCCCAATGCATGACCAGAGCAACCTCAGTGGATTGAAGTTACTCTCAGAACTGTGTTATACAGGTAATTTCAGCCTTATTTCCCCCTTGGCACAAATGCGTTCCTTTTTCTGGTCCAGACCTGCTTTCCTGCTTGCTTGCTTTTTTACACCTGTCTCAAGACTCAGGGATTACAAGAACGCATGTATTTTCAAAGGGTTTGCCATAATATTATACCATTGGTGTCAGACTGCAGCAGCAATTGTAATACGTAATTGTAGTTACACTGGTAGATATGTTCCTGGCTCCCAATATTCTTGTGAGTCTTATATGTATTTGATTATCTGTAGACGACTTTTGTGGGGTTTAACTGCCAGTGCAATATGGTATTGTGTAGAAAATAGTTTTTTTGCCACTAAAAGTCTCGTCTGCAGAAAAAAAGGGCAGACAGTGCTCCCACACTGGCAGCAGCAGCAGTTTGATGGGTAAATTCAATGATGAACATGTTGTCGCCTTGGGCTTGCTAGGAAAAATGTAGTACAATAGTTTAAGGGGGTGGGTCACAGGGAAGAATGCACCAGAAATGGCGTTGAAGAGCATGTGAAATTCGAAAAGTGTACAACAAAATGGTAGGAGGAAAAAACTAATTACTTAATTTGGTATGAAAGGCGGTACAATAGTTTAAGGAAATGGGGGTTATATGGAAAACTACTTAACAAAACAATCGGTTAAGTGCTGACAAAGGAACAAACATTAGGTTAAGACATCCAGAGTACAGTGCCTAAAATTAGGTTATACAACATGTTTGCCTCATGTAATTGCGTCTTACAAGACCTACATGTTTCCAAATAGCAGAGAATGATGAGCAAGAGAAATCCTACCTCACAAACTTTTTTTTATAAATAAACATTATACTCCAGAATTTTATGATATGAGATGCTTCATCTCCACCACTATCAGACCGACATCTTTGATTACATCACAGGACCGACGACAGCACCCTCTGCTGGCAGTACTGTGTACTAGGTCAGTTGGACTCTGTACGTTGGCGTGAACATGATTTATGGTTGTACCGTCTCTAATTGTTTAAATTAAGACTGAAAATAACGACTTATGTCCAGCACAGTTCGAATCCACGTACCAACATTTCCTTGGATGAGGTGGCAGTCGATAGACTTAGGTTAGTGGAGGAAGCCCAACTGCCCTTTCTTTTCTGCCATTTTCTTAGGTTAGTAGAGGTAGCCGTGGTGTATTGCATTGTCCTGATAGTATTAGAACTTACCTCAATTTTCTGGAGGGGGGAGGGGGTCTACCAATGGGTGAGAGGTTAAATAATTGATCAATTGAAGTATGTATTCAATGAAATTGGTAAGAGTGAGATGAGCTATTCCAATACCTCAGATCAGAAAGTGCACCTCTTGCGGTGGGGGGTGGGGGGGTTTGGGGAGGAGGAGGGGCTGGGGGGAAAATAGGATAAGTGCCTGTCAATCAAAAGAAATGGGGCTGACACTGAGAACCATTTAACAGAACAATAGGTTAAGTATGTGTCAATCAGAGGAGAACAATAGGTTTTCCCCTGAATGCATACCCGCCGCTGATGAAGGCAACATGCACCTACAAAATATGCTCTACGAAGGTGATTCCACTACTGAACATCTGTTTAGCTGGGTGGTTGCACGCTTGCATCCAACGCTGCGGGTCCTGGTTTGAGTCTCGACCTGATTGAATATTTTGTCCTCTCGTCGACTGTGTGTTGTGTTGTCCTCATCATCATTTCTTCCTCATAAACGGCATTCAAGTTTCTTAATGTGGCGTCGACTGGAATAAGACTTGGTGGCCGAACTTCTCTGAATGACGCCTCCAGGTCAACAATGCCATACACTAATTGTTTTTTGTATCCCCACAATCTTTCTCGATGAGTGGAGCTGATGCTTCTTGTCAACACAAATAAGCCATGTTACCATACCTATGAGATGAATGAGATCGCTAACCAACAAGGGCAACAAGTAATTAGATTACCACTGTACCTACGCCATTACGATCACATCCTGAAGATATGGGTGCAGTTGAAAGTTTACGTCTCAAATATCTTTAACATTTCAGAATACTTTTTAAATTGCAAATGTTGAGAGTATTATGGATACAGTGATCGAGAGTATTACGATTTCTGCATGAGCGGAGTGTATAAGACACGTAGAAAAATTACAGGCTAAGGACTATCAACAAGAAATTTGGACGCACTGTATTAAGGAGCATTTTGTAGTAGACCCCCGTGAGTAATATTCGTTGCAGTCCAACAGCGCAGAAGGTGGCGTCGATTCCTTGGCTTGAAGATGGTTCATCAACGCCCTGTGTATGTGGCAGTTGGATTTGGGGCTGCATTACATGTTATTAGCGGCTATTAATCCCTTTTAGAAAGTATGGTTATGATGTTTTATAGCGTTTTTGCGTAAAGTAAGGAGTGACTGCAATTAGCCGTCGTGAGTGTCCACGGAAATAATTTCTCACATTTCACAAAATTAGTCACATTTTATCTTGTTATGAATTGATAAACTGGACAAGTACAAGATAAGCTACACGTGTTGGGTTGACCTCAACACATGGACTGTGTGGTTGGCAGGAGAGCCAACACCGTGTTATTAGAGGAGACCGAAAGGCACGCGTTTTAGCTCACACGGGCTGGCGTGAGGTCTGGAACAGGTCAAGGAAATTCGAATTTAGGAAAACGGACGTAACTGGTGGAATACTTAGCTTTAATCCATTAATGGTGAACGTCGGTCTTGACGTTACATGATTCACAATATCAAAATAAACTGATAATGGCGCCTTGCTAGGTCGGAGCAAATAACGTAGCTGAAGGCTATGCTAACTATCGTCTCGTCAAATGAGAGCATATTTCGTCAGTGAACCATGGCTAGGAAAGTCGGCTGTACAACTGGCCGCGAGTGCTAGGAAGTCTCTCTAGACCTGCCTTGTGGCGGCGCTCGGTCTGCAATCATTGATAGTGGCGACACGCGGGTCCGATTTATGCTACCGGATCGCGGTCGATTTAAAGGCTACCACCTAGCAAGTGTGGTGTCTGTCGGTGACACCACATTCCTCCGCCGCAAATCGGCGTACGGTTGTGGCATAAGGCTTCCGCCCGCCGTGGGGAGGACCCCATGTTGACGAATGCGATAAGGTGGGGAGCCTAACAGGCGAGGCTGTGCCACCCGCACCCTGCTAGGAAACGCCTGAAAACCTGCTCCAGGGTGCACGCCAACAAGCGGTGTATGCGCCCATAGAGAGACAGGAGGGGCCGAAGGGTCGACCTCCAACGGGCCAGGGCACCCGACTGGCGAAGACGATGTATGGTCCGGAGCGGGCAAGAGTTCCATGTCGGAGGACAACTGGTCACGGGAAGCGATCGGCGGCGCGTGACCCAGGGAGACGCCCGGGGGTTGCAGCAACGCGACCACTGGGGGCGGCGCGGGTGGAGAAGAGGGGGCGGTGGCGGTGGCGGCGGCGCGTCGCCATGGGGCAAAATGGAAGGCAGCTTCGGTAACACCTGGGGCTGAGGCGAGCCAGTAGATGGTTCCCCAGGGCGCTGACCGGACGGCACCGTCGCTGAACGCAGACGGCGAGCGGCAGATCCCTTGTGACGACACAGGGGCAGCTGATTGAGATGCCGACGCACCTCACCAGAGGTCCCAAAACCAGATACATAGCGCTGCCGAGGCAGCGAAGAATGCGCCCTTCGAGCCAACGCCGTGAACCTCGATAGTGGCGATAGTTGACGACACCGCCTGTAGCAAAAGCAGGTGTCTGCCGCTGCACAGGAACCTGATGCGGCGGATGTAGCAAAGACAGCAAGGTTCGATGAGGGCGACCGTGGAGCAACTCAGCCGGCGACCGACCATCTCGGGGCTGAGAGCGATACGAAGACAAAAAGAGCAATAACGCGTCCTCCCGAGAATGCGACTCTTAACTTCAACATCTGTGACTTGAAAGTCCCGACCAATCGTTCAGCGGCACCGTTTGACTGTGGCAAAAACGGCACGGACGTCAGATGTTGAATGCCATTGGCCCTGCAGAATGACTGAAATTCTGCGGACATGAAATGTGGGCCATTGTCGGAAACAATAGTCTGTGGAAATGCAAAAGATAGCGGATAACGCTTGGATGGTGGCAGATGACGTCGTGGAAGACATCCGCACCACAAAAAGAAAATTACTGAATGAATCTACCACAATCAACTATCGAGCATTCCAGAATAGGCCAGAAGAATCGATGTGTAAGCGTTGTCAAAGGAAAGTGGCTTTTGGCCATGGAAAGAATTTACGCGATGGTGCTGATTATTGTTCGGCACACACCATGCAAGAAGAGCACATATTCGTAATCGCGGCATCGATTCCGAACCAAGTACAGTGCTGACGAGCAAGTTGTTTCGTTCTCACTATATACCAATGTCCTTGGTGGAGAAGCTGTAAGAGACAGGACTGTAATGAACGTGGTACCACGACCTTGGACTGAACATTATCAGAACGCAATAGCAAAACACCACGTCGTACAAAAAGTCTCTCCTTGTGAGCTAAAAATCGGCGAACCAACGGGTCCCCGATCCGTGACTTTGACAAAGACCATTGCGTAGCAACAAAACGCAGAACGGGAGCAAGGATAGGGTCGGCAGCTGTTGCTGTAGCTACACGACGAAAATGAATCGGAAACGATTCGACCACGTCATCGGTTTCCGCATCAATGAACATGCAAGCAAGTTCGGAGGAATCGAATGCCCTATCCTCAGCAACAGGCAAGCGGGACAACGCATCGGCGTTTCCGTGCTTAGCAGTGGACTGATACAGAATATCGTAGCGGTACTGCGAGAGGAAAATAGACCAGCGAATGAATTTCTGCGCAGTACGTGGAGGTACAGGCTTGGTCGGATGAAAAAAGCGATGTCAAAGGTTTGTGGTCTGTGATTATGGTAAAGTGACGACCATACAAGAAATCATGAAACTGTGTATAACCTAGTATGAGAGCCAAAGCTTCTTTCTCGATCTGTGAATAATTTCTTTGCGCAGACGAGAGCAATTTGGACGCAAAGGCAATAGGGCGGGTGTGCGATCCATCTTTGTGCGCAAGCACAGCGCCGATCACGAAATCCGATATATCCACCATCAATTCTGGGGATCGAATGGCGTAAGGCAAGTATTGAAAAGCAACGCCGATTTCAACCGGCGAAAGGCGCGTTCGCACTCCGACGTCCAGACGAACGGAACACCCTTACGTCGTAAGCTATTAAGCGGAACCGCGTATAGCGGTGGTAATAGTTTATTTTTCCCAGCACACTCTGTAGCTGCTTAAAATTCTGCGGTGAAGGCAAGTCTTGTATGGCACTGAGGTGCGTTGGACTGGGATGTATGCCTTGGGCATTGAGTACATGTCCCAAGTATGGCAAGTACCGAGCAAAAGACACAGATTTGTCTTTCCGCAAGACCTGAAATAATGTTCTGAGATTGGCTAAATGTTCTTCTTCTGTCTTTCCGGAGATCACAATATCGTCCAGATAGTTTGCTGAAGTAGGGACCGAAGCACAAACAGTTTGTAGATATTGCTGAAACAATGCAGGGGTGGATGCACACCCGAATGGCAGTCGTTTGAATTGATACAACCCAAGATGCGTGTTAACCACCAAAAGGCGGTGGGATTCTTCGACCACCGGTATTTGCAAATACGCATCTGCTAGGTCCAACTTCGAAAAATATTTACCCGGGCACAGTTTGTCAAAAAGATCTTCCGGGAGGGGTAAAGGAAAAGTTGCAATCACTAGTTGTGGATTCACTGTTTCCTTGAAGTGCACACAAAGTCTCAATTTGCAGGAAGGTTTTGGCAAAATTACTAAGGGTGATGCCCAGAGAGAAGGCTGCACACGTTCAATTACACCTTGTGATTCCAAATCGTGTAATGTTTTTGCGACCTCATCACGCAATGCGTGGAGAACATTGCGCTCTTTGAAAATTTCGGGTGCGCGTTTACTTTCAGCTCCAAATGTGCTTGATAGTTCTTAGCGCAACCGAGGTCCGGTGCAAAATTGTCTGCAAATTCTTCACATAGACGAGAAACACTGCCTGAAGGCACATTCTGGTTCACTGATATGACTTGATTTACTATAGAAAAGTTAAACAACTGAAATAAATCGAAACCAAACAAGTTCACTGCAGAAGAAGAACGAAGGACGTAAAATGACACAAGTTTTGTTTGTCCTTCGTATGTTGCAAGAAGGCTGCACTGTCCTAACACAAGGATACCTTGCCCAGAATAACTACTTAACATTTGCGGCACGCAACGGAGGTGTGCCCAGCAGTTTGTAAGTGTCTTGCTTGATCAGTGAAACTGCAGGTCCGGTATCAAGCTGGAATGGTATCACTTCGCCGTTGATGTTCAAGTCTACAAAAAGTTTATTGTCGTGCTGACGACAAGAGCGACTGTCTCGTGCAACGTGAAATGACACTGGTACATAATCACTTGCGACTTGACGGGAGTTCCGGCGATGTCGACGCACACTATTTTTGGGACGAACACAACCATTGTTATAGAGAGTGGCACTGGGCGGAGTGGAAGGAACTACATGAATTTCCATGGGCGAAGTTACGCGAGCCTGAGTATCCTTGGTCCTATTCCGTTTCCGGAGCGAAGCAAAGGGCCTGGAACTGTTTTGAGCGTCCTTTCTGAGCTTTCTCTGGCAAACACTCTGAACATGTCCCTTTTTATTACAATAAAAGCAAACAGCTTGGCGTGACGGGCAATTCTCACGCGAATGTTTAGTAGCACACCGAGGGCTTGATTTGATCACTGCATTTGCGTGCCGGCGTGGCACACGTGGCTGAGAGCCTGGCTGTTTAATGCTCCGTGCAGCTCGCCCGGCGGGCCGGTGAACCTGACACACTGCTGGCGAAGTTTCAAATGTTTCCTGAGCAATGTCAAGTGTGTCCTGCCGATCCAATATGTCCATCACTTGTTGAAGGGAGGAACTGACTAGTTTCAAAATCTGTTCACTTATACGAACATCAGAAAGGTTCTGTGCAATTGCATCACGTAGCATGGTATCTGAATAAAGGAGTCCACATTGACACTCAAAAGCACAATCCCTAGTAAGGCCTTGCAAGGTTGCAACCCATTCCCGATTAGTCTGACCTGCCGTACGTTTTGTACGAAAGAAGGTATACCGTTTCGCAACTACATTGACTGATTCTTTAAAATATGCATCTAATGCAGACAAAATTTCTTCGTAGGATAGAGTTTGCAACGTCGCGTCGGGGAAATAATTTGACTATCACAAGGTACGTGGTCACCCCCAATGAAGAAAGGAGAAAAGGCTGCAGCTCGTTACCTTGAACTCTGTACGTGGCGAGATGAAATCCAAATTGGCGTGACCACTCCGTCCAGCTTTCCAGTGCAGCATCAAAAGGACAAAAAGTTGGGGCAATAGCGTGTTGTCGCTGCGTCAGCGGTGGAGCGGCGGCTGCCGCATCGTTTGGCACTGCACGTTGACCCTGGACGAGCTGTCCAAGGGCATCCAGTGAGGCCTGCGTCTGATGATTCTGTAAGCGATAAAATTCGGACAGTACATCTGGAGATTGTGGCGAAGCCATTACACAAGTAAATCAGGGCAATATTGATAAGAACACTTTTACTCTCGTCGCCAATGTTGTGGTTGGCAAGAGAGCCAACACCGTGTTACTAGAGGAGACCGAAAAGCACGCGTTTTAGCTCACGAAGGCTGGCGTGAGGTCTGGAACAGGTAAAGGAAATTAGAATTTAGAAAAACGGAGGTAGCTGGTGGAATACTTAACTTTAATCGATTAATGGTGAACGTCGGTCTTGATGTTACGTGATTCACAATATCAATAAAAACTGATAAAGCGCCTTGCTAGGCCGTAGCAAATAACGTAACTGAAGTCTATGCTAACTATCGTCTCGGCAAATGAGAGTGTATTTCCTCATTGAACCATCTCTAGCAAAGACGGCTGTACAACTGGGGCGAGCGCTTGGAAGTGTCTCTAGACCTGCAGTGTGGCGGCGCTCGGTCTGCAATCATTGATAGTGGCGATACGCGGGTCGATGTATACTACCGGACCGCGGCCGATTTAAAGGCTACCACCAAACAAGTGTGGTGTCTGACGGTGACATCGACATCACATAAACCATAAGTTTATGATCAATAGGTAGCACTATTTCGAAATACGTTACGATAATAATACTTCTCAGTTACACACTGTACTTTGTTTATATTTTCATTCAGACATATTTCAGTCTTATTACACACTGATCAATGGGGCTTTACTTGCGTGGTTTTTACATTACTGCCTGTCTTGGCTGGTCCAGATATACTATGCTAAAGTTTATTGTTTGTAATTTCTGTAGGGTCAAGTTGCTATCTAAATTCATTCCCATTGCTGCCGTTTTCGTCTGGGGACACTGTTAAAATAACTTCAATGCCTCTACAAAATCAGTATTATATTGTTCATTTACGTGGCTACGACGTTGGTTACTATATACATTAATCTGTACAGCAACTGTGTGTTCACAGGATTTTGAACGAAAAATTTGGTTGCGACCTCAAGTTAAAAACAGTCATTCACTTAAGAAGCGTCAACGACGTTACTTCGCCTCCATAAAAACAATCGTATATAAAGGCGAAAAACGCATTACTTCTGTAGTTGTGCAAACTGTGTTAAAATCAGTAGGCCAAATACAGTTTGGAATCCACGAAAATAGCGAGACAAATTGCTCACGAATTATGTCTGAAATGTGAAATTACATTTAGTTAAAATATCCTCTTTCGTGCCCATGTCCAGAAGGCTGGACGCTCTTTCTCTATTTTTCATTACGAGAAGTTACGGATATTTCTGTACTGTAACCATATGTGCAGTATGTTGGACATTTGTGTTGAACCGGATTTTGTTGTTGTGACATTTAGTTTCAGCTGTTGGCTACACAGAGGTTCTGGTCATTGTATCATGGCCGCCGCTGCATGCAATATCTCTGTGTTGTCTTCCAGAAAGAAACGTAAGTACCAATCTTATACTCAGTTTTCTATTACTATTTATCATTGTTGTGGTTGTAAATATATCAAAGAATTATATTACAATCTGTGTAGTAGCCTAAAACCGTTGGAACCGTTGGTTCCTACTATTGTAAACAGCAAATAATGAAATTCTTTAACCAATACAGTAAATAATGAAGTCGTGTCGGCTGGAAAGATGGCTCCAGCTTTGCTCCTACTGTAGTTGATAATTGACTAATGTCTCTGAGTGCAGTGTCTACTCTATCAGATGGCTGTGATTCTCATTACTTAGTTGCATGAAATAAACTGAGCATAATTCTTTCGCAACTACTATTTTATAATTAACTTTAAAGATCCACAGCTATTTTGCCTCTCATCTATTTCAGGCGAGAATGAACGATTCACAGATGCTGAATTCGAAAGAGAACTGCCGAGAGTAATAGAAGAGGGCAGTGATTTGAGTGACGTAGGGCACTTCTCAGATGATGAAGACCTTGATGTTACAACAAATACTTACTTGTATGTTCCTGAAACCGAAAGTGACAGTTCATCAGACATGGTAAACCTTCCATTACTATTTTCAACAATGGTTTCCTTCTGAGATACCTTCTCAAAAAGTACTGAAGATGAGAAAACGTATCTCATTTCAATTATTTGTCAGAAAACCGTTTTTTCGTTCTTTCTTTCAGAATGAAACTGAAGATAGTAATCTATGCCCAAGCAGTTCAACTGTGAGAAAAGCCGCTGTGGGGAAATCAAAAGTAGAACCTAGACAAATCTTTTGGAAGAAGGATCTATTATTGGTCACTCAGTCAATATTACCGAGAAGGAGTAGTCAGTGGATGACTGGGAACTATGGACACCACTAAGATATTGTGAACAGTATTTTCGAAATGACTTGTGGCGTCTCATGACTGAGCAGACAATCATAAAGACGCTTCAGGATAACCAGGTTCCGTTAAATGCAACAGCTACAGAAATTAAGATATTCGTGGGTTCATACATAATAACAGGTTGTATGAAACTATCAGGACTGAGAATGTATTACCGTATTAGACTGAGGGTCCCCGCAGTAACTACCATTCTAAGGAATCGTATGTTGAAATTGAGGAACTATTTGCGCTTTGTAAATAATCTGAGTGTTACAGACGATCTCAAGAGAAATAACAAACTATGGCAAGTGCAGAGGGTCCTTGACAGTATTAGGAGAAAATGTCTCTCACTGCCCGTTTCTAGCCACTTTTCGATAGATGAAGGAATGGTTCCTTTCCATGGCAAAACATCTCTTAGACAGTACGTCAAGAACACGCCGAATCCTATCGGTCTGAAGAATTTTGTGCTGACAACTTCTCATCGGCTGGTCCTTGATTTTTTCATTTAGCAAGGAGCAAGCACTCGGCCTTCTGGGCAGATTACACTATTACAACACCCGATGGAAAGAAAAATACATGCAGTAGGAACGATTTTAGTCAACCGTATTTCATCATATCGAAACTCACTGCAGACAAGGAATTGATGAAGGGAGGGAGAGATTCCTTCGAAGAGTTTGTCAGAGAAGATGGAAAAAATTTCTGTTCGGAAATGGATCGATAATCGCTCTGTATCAGTAGGATCTACTTTCTCTGGTGCTTCTCCTATTAATATAGTGAGAAGATTGCACAGAAAAGCTAAAGAGTTTATGGAAGTACCTCAAATCAAATGTATCAGTGAGTATAACAAATCAGTGGGAGGTGTGGATCTTTGAGACACAATAATTTCCTACTATCGAATCTCCACACACACGAAGAAGTGGCCTCTAAGAGTCTTCTTCCATTTCATTGACATGGCAGTTGTGAACACGTGTGGCCGAGCGGTTATAGGCGCTACAGTCTGGAGCCGCCCGACCGCTAATGTCGCAGGTTCGAATCCTGCCTCGGGCATGGACGTGTGTGATGTTCTTACGTTAGTTAGATTTACGTAGTTCTAAGTTCTAGGGGACTAATGACGTCAGAAGTTAAGTTCCATAGTGCTCAGAGCAATTTGAACCATTTTTTGTGAGCACGTGGATTCAGTACAAAAAGGATCAGCAGGCACTAGGTGTTGGAAAGATTTACTGCTGGTGTTGGATTTACATGATTTCAAGATTTATATTGGTGAATCACTGAGTTCGGCTGCAACTGCTACGAGACAGCACATTTACTCATCAGACTCTGAATCTGTATTTCGTGAATTGGCTCCTACAAAACTTGCAAAAATAGTTCAAATTCCAAACAAAGATCTTAGGAAAAGTGAGAGCAAACATTTACCTCTTTAGCCCAATTACAGACAAAAATAAATGGATGAGAGGCGTAAACAAGGGTTGCAAAGCTAAAATGAAGTTCATACACTCATAATGCCAAGTATGTTTGTGTATAACTAGGGACAGAAAATGTTTCTTTGACTTTCAGAAATAAAATAGATTACGATGTACTACCACAATTTCAGAAATACCTGTAAAAAAACTGTTTCCCTTGTGTCGTACTTTTGTAACACTCTGTAAGTAGTGTTTCATAATGATAAATAAATGATATAAAACTTTTCTTCTTCCTTGGATGACCATGTATCACCAACAGTTACTTTGAGACCCTGTGTCCAGCTGGCTGGACACAGTAAAATCGCCCCCTTGCTTAACAGCAACAAAAAATTACCATTACAATGCTCTTTCATGGTAGCCATATGCAATCCTCTTATAATAAAATATTTGAAAAAATTTTCCTAGGGACTGAAGAGGATATTCTCTTCTAGGTGCATGACATATCCATTGGAATGGTGAAAAACTTACGAATAACGACACTAACAGGAGTGCAACCGCTTAGCAGTCTACTCATCTTATGTCTGATTGCACAGCACTGAAACGGCAAATTGGCGACGTCGTAAGTGTTCTCCTTTTCTCTCCGTGCGCGAGACTCTCCACTCAACCGCCATCTTACCTACAACCCACTACAGTATATTTCCTTCATTAAGACTATACTTTTTCAAGACATGGTTGTTACAGAAATTTGTGTTATCTTGTGGGAAGTTTCCGCTTCCCGACGGTCACCACAGATCGGACTTAATGTATGTTGAACAGTGAACAGCTCAAACAATACTTCACAATATTCTATCATAATAACTAATTTTCTTCATTTCTGAGATTTTATAGTGTGCATTAGTTTGACTGATCTAGTAGAGTGATATTCCTCATTACTGATGTTATTTTTAACTACTGGTCTGAGTCTTCTATGGTCACATTTATTGAACCAGAAAACTCCAGTTTTATCAGTAAGCATTATGAAATGCGTGTTAAAATTTTTTGAAAAACTTCACACCTCTGTTACCAATGTATAATTGTTAACGATATATGGTCCATTCCTTGTCTTGGTCTACCAGTGTCCTCCTTCATTATATAAGATACTGACTATATTTTGTTATCTGATGTGATTACCGTTTTCCCATAATGTCCCAGTTACTATCTTTAATATTCTCAGTGTGTCTTTCAGTGAGCTATATCATCAATATCAGAGGAGTTTCTGGATGACAGATAATGTTTCTTTCTGCTTTACGAGATAACTTTGTTCCGTGAGTGTTCATTTGGTCTAGTCTGGATTAGGTTTGGGGGAAAACACTATTCAGATAAGTCAATGGCTCTATTAAAGAAACTTCTGTATTTTTACTTCATGCCCTGAGCGTGCTACACATAACTTCAGTTCACGTATTTCAGGTATGTCCTAATATAATCAGGCTGTTACTTACTAACTGACATCTTGCACTCATATACAGTAGCCTTTATATCCAATTCACTACCACCATTTACCAAAAGAAACTGCTTTTCATGGTCTGCGGTCATAGATCATCGATTTCTTAAAATAATTATGCTAATTTGACCTTTCTATAAAAATAACATCAATGGCTGTTTGAGTGCAATCAGCTACCGTTCTTGGGAAGGTTACATTAGAGAGCAGTTGAATGACAGTGTCATTGATTGTCATAAGCAATTAATGGAAGAGTTTTGGGGAAAATCTACCTTAAAACACCAGTAACCACTATTTCTGTCTCTACTATCGTTTAACGTTCCAGTACAGCTACATGGGTAATCGCTTACAATTACCTGCAGGTGCTCCAATTATGCCTACCATTATTAAGGATTTGCTATGTGATTCTACTTTTGTCACACATGATTTCGTATCCCTAGAGCTTAAAGATTAATCGCACATAATTCCCTGCAGGTGCACGAAATATACCTACTGTTATGAAGGAATTACTATGAAATACTATTTCTCTCACACATGATTTCGTATTCTACTGTAGGAAAGTTTTTTAAATGAGTACAAAAACTAGTAACAAATCCTGATGATTGTGACAGCTCCTATTTCCTCCACTTCTGCTGTATGAGAGTGACACGCCAACCTACATTCCGTAACACTTAAATCATCTAGACCAGAGGTCACATGGCTTACAGGAAGGTGGATCTGTCCACAGTGTTTAATAATTATCATTAAACAACGTAGATAATTTAATAGTTAATTTTATTTCTCAGCCATCAATTGTTTTGATGCAATAAAAATAGGGGGCATTTTACATTGACAGTTAATATTTGGTGGGAACGAAATTTGTGCTTGTAACACCATAGCTCTAATACTCTACTGATTTATTTAGCATTTTGTTTCATTTAATGTTACACCATTGAGTATCTGTAAATGTGTTTGAATCGATAACACAAAATTGTATACTCCTTTCTTCGTTAAAACTTTGATGTCGTGGTTTGATTCTATGCAATATAGTATATTTGTCATTTAAATTCTTTGTCCCATTTGGAGAGAACAAAACTTAATATATATAATTGTAATTTCTGTGTGAATAATTTTTTTTAGAAATGTCAATATGTGCAAATTTTCTTTTTTATTTAATGTGCTTGTTTGCTGTTATGTAAACTGCTGACCTTCACTTAGGGTTCTTAGTTGGTTTGTATGGTAAAGGTATAGTGGTTCCCCTCGGGAACGGAGCTGTGTAGCGCGCGCAAATTGTGGTTGGCCTAGGTAGAAAAGGTGGAATTGAGAGTTAGTCGGGGACGAGCTACCATACTGTGCACTGCCATGTAAAAGTTGCGTATGGTCCTGGTTCCGAGAGAGGCTTTTTCTGCTACTTTCCAATGCCTCGGATGGATGGATAAATAGCTGGAACGATTCTGGAATTGGTATTCATCATTGCCACCAAGATGGGGCAGTGTCCAGCAATTCTGTCTGCAAATCGACCTACTAACATGCAGTTGCCACTACATTGCGCAATCACTGTAACGGAATACTGTAATGATGTACAGTGAAGGATCAGCTTATTGGATGTTTTAGTGTGCACAAATATAAGGTAACTTATAATTGAATTCATGTAACTACCGTGATTTTTTACCTATTACAACACCTCTCAGGTTTTTGAACTATGATTACCGAGTGTCCTAGATTGTGGAACAAATGAAAGCCTCAAAACATTAAATCGTGTCGTTTGATCTTCGGTAATAAGAGAATATTCAGGTTTACAGTGGATTTTCATGATATTGTGGGTGGTAGTAAATGTAGTTTTGTGAAAGCCTCCCAGTGATGGGAATAGTCTAATTTATAGTTTCGTGGACTTTCAAAGTCACATATGTAATCATTTACTTGAAAGTAGAAGACTTTGGTAATAAAGACAATTTGCTGTTTATTTTATAAATTAAAGTTCTTAAAATTGAGGCTTATTAAGTTTTGCGTAATTAAAGATAATAGTGCTATCTGTAGTAAATTTAGAAGCTGAGTCAGTTCTTGCAAATTTGTCAACATTGTGTTTCCTGTAGTAAAAGTGGAAAAGTGCAATAGTAGAAAATTATATGTTCATGATTGCTAAGTGTTTGTCTTTCTTGTGTATTGGAAGTGCATATTATAGTAGAAAAGGATCCACTGTTTGTCTATTGTGCTAATGCTAGGTAACAAGTAACAGGAGGACCACTATTTATGAAAACCATAATTCCTTTATTCAAAAGATAGTGAGAAGCAACCTGTTAGTGGATTCCAGTTAACTCTCATTTTAAACAGTAAAGTATTGTAAAGTATTTAACTGAAAGAGCCCTAACCTATGTCCAATTTTTGATCCTGCAGTGAATGTTAATAGTAATGTTATAAAGCCCATTCAGTTTGAACAAGCCCTGAAAATAACAGTGTGTTTCGGTATCTGTTATATTTTTGCAAATATTTTGTGCTGCTCTAAGTGTTAGCTTCAGTCTTACCGTAAACATATGTATGTGTCAGATTTCCTGCAGTCGCGTGTGGCCAAGTCTAGGTTGTGTTTGTCCGTTGAAGTTACTCATACGTACTTTCTTAAACGAGAAAGTTAATCTTTCTCTTGCCTAATTAAGCTGGGGACCGTTTTCCTTATCCTTTAAACAGTATGGCTAGGCAAAAATATTGTTTGTTACTGTTCGAATATTAACGTAATTCTAACTTTTATTTCCGATAAGCCATTTCCGTTAGGTACAACACGGCCAACCTAGCAAAATTCCTCTCATAGGGTAACACTGTTCTGTTGCGTTATACCATAATAGCTTTAATAAGATATTTTGTTTCACAACCTGCCTCCAGCTTCGAGGTTATGGTATATCTGTAGCAGACGGAAGTGTTATATTCTGATCTTTGAAAGTTTTTAACCAATGGTTGGTTGGTTGTTTTGGGGAAGGATACCAGAAAACGAGGTCATCGGTCTCATCGGATTAGGGAAGGACGGGAAAGGAAGTCGGCCGTGCCCTTTGAAAGGAATCATCCCGGCATTTGCCTGGAGTGATTTACGGAAATCACGGCTAACCTAAACCTGGATGGCCGGACGCGGGATTGAACCGTCGTCCTCCCGAATGCGAGTCCAGTGTCTAACCACTGCGCCACCTCGCTCGGTTTTAACCAATGGCTGTTTGTGATGGTGTAATGTAGCAGAATTACTTTCTTTACTTTCTTTTTCAAATTGACCGTATGTTTCTGTAATCTCCCATAAAAGTTTATTTCTTTCTATTTTTAATATCCCAGGAAGGTGTTGCTCTCACATCTGTAGCCATTGGAATGTTACCCCTCCCCATCCTGTAAATATTTGGTCACTAGCTTAGTCAGTTTACCCTTCCATATCCTGTTGAAACAAAGGCCATGCCTAGTGTAATCCCATCTGCTGTCAGAAAGAGCAGAAACCAGGCAATGAGGAGTAGCGTCTGACATAAGCAGCTGTTCGAACTGCAAATTAACTCTCCTGAATGATGGGTCATGACATATTAGACCCAGATTCAGTACTGGTATGTCTCAGTGCTGAGGCAGTCCTTAGCTAGTCGCACTGTGTATTGTTGCCAGGATTTACGCCAACTCTCTTTCCCAGTCCACACATCATTACCACGGGGTCTCTCTTGGAAAAGTCTGTACGAAGTGATACTAAATGCTCTGTGACTTGTGTTTAGCTAGTACTGAATTTACAAAAGTTTGTACCTGGTGTAGTGGTCACAGTTTATCCAACAAAAATTTTCCTAGATTTCTAGCATTACAAATTTTACAACACCACAACTTTCTTTCTCTTTGCTACCTTTCTTAAATCCTAACTTTTCAGTTTATTCCTGACGAAAGTTTGCTAAACGCTGTCTACATCTAGATCTTACTCAGACTCATAATTTTGTAGCTGAAGCAATACGTCACACATATTTTTAAAATTCACCGTTACTTGTTGCTACTACGCACCTCTGTTTGCCTTTCTCCCGGCTTAACATTCTTTCGTAGCTATGCCTAATTCATCCTGAAGGGCTGATATTTGCCGCTCTCATTCCACTAGCATCCTATCACGACTCCATAAGGCACAACGCCTTAGAGACGCCAGTTCAGTTGCTTAATTCTCACGGCATTATGAGATCCAGAACAGTAAAAAGTACAGTATCCATGATACGCTATATCCCGAAGATGCCTACAGGAAACTTAAACAACAGACACGGCCTTGTGTTAGCTGCCCTATCAACTAAATTTATGACGCCCAAGAGAGAGTGTTTTGAGTGGACCATGACGAGCTTGAGGATTCTTGAGGTTTTGTCGGTAGGTGGTGGCACCTTTAATACACCATGACTTGTAAAGCTCAAATTATGATAAATCCTTACTACAGGTCAGCTAGCCAGAGACACAAGACGTGTGGTGAGAAAACCCGAGAGTATCAATGAACTTGGGAGGGTAGCCGAACAACCTGAAATGTGAAATAACTGAAACTCTAAACCAATGGCAGAGAAGACTGTTACATGGTGTTAAAAACATGAGTGGAGGTACAGCCTCACTACGAGGTTTAGTCTACAAGTTATTACATGTGAAATTTTTCGTGTATTAAATGATCATTAATAATTAATGAATCACTAACGACTGAATTGGTTCACACAAATATAGTGTCAATGGATAAGTCTCAGTATGTGTCACCCAACTTTTGTAATAAGTTTCCTGTGAATATTACGTATTTCAGAGTACAGAGTTAAATGTATATTCTGCGCATGAGAAGTTGAACTTACTAGTAAATAAAAATCAAATAGTGAACGTTTTTGCATCATTGATAAATAGAGGTAATTAGAGATGTATGACTGCAATTAATTTAACTGCATAGTACTCACTACTGAAATAACAACGCAAAATAGCGCCCATATGATATCACGTCAATATGAAGATATAAGTAACGGTTGCCATTTTCGCACGGTGTCTTTGATTTTGGCAGTTTATTGGAGCAGATTTCACAAACAGATAGGACATGTGCCCAACTACAGGTCTCCTCCTGTGTGCATCAGATACAGTATAGCCCATGGACTTTAGAAAGTTTCGTGTGAAACGCTCGCGAGACATTCTGAAATATTTTTAGCTTGTGTTGACTTAGAAAAATTTGTATCATGTCAAATGTTTGGTTGCATGTGGCGATTACAAAGACTTTGAAACATATTTTTCAGAATCAGCTCTCTGAATATTTCGAGTTATGGAACTTAGACTAAGCTCATACGAATTCTTCTGTAGGTAACTTATATTATGAGCTGCAGCTAGAAATATCGTTGGTGCGCAAACACAGAACTTGAAGTTAAAATTGCCCTGAAGTACTTGAATATTTTTCTTAGATATTCGAAACGTTAAGCGAATACTTGATCTAGTCAAATTATTTAGGTTCTCACGTTGGGAAATACTAGGTTAACAACAATTTATAGTGAAAAAGTTGAAAGGATATATCATTTGTTATTGCTGCAACTCGTGAAAACATTTAATTGGAGAGGGAAATGAATATTGTTTCACCACAGAACGGAATCTGCATATTTATTAAACTTGCTACAAATTTAATATTGCGCTAATGCGACGGTGCATTAGTTGAGCGCTGCCCACTGAAGTAGGCAATATTTTTAAATTGATATCACGTCCATCGTACCATACCACTTTTACTGAAACTCACACTTTTTCCATTCATTATAAAATAATACTTTAGTAGTAGTAAGTCAATGAGTTAGCAATAAACACTAACTTTACTTATGTACAACTGTATCTAAGGAAACTACTAATGGAATGTTTCTAAATAGAACAATTTAACATTTAAAGTATCTTCCGGAAATACGAGCGAAATTATGACAGGATACAATACACGCTAATTGAAGGAAAGAAAAAAGCATAATTAAGGGAGATTCTTTAAGTTCACTGCACCAAAAAGTGAAAACAAATTAAGACTACAAGGAAATTTTACGATATTTTCACGTTTCCTGGGATAACAGCTAAAGAAAAGTGAAAAATGTAATACTAAAATCTAGTAACACACTGGCACACATATTTAGTGACTAATCTGTCCTGAACCAACCGTTATTGCTAGCTAAACAAGTTATCTTTTACGGAAGCAAGAAACTGACACTTCATACATGGCGAAGGGCGGCGAGTGCCTGTTTCATGAAAGAGAGTGATACTTAGGCAGAGTTCTTAAATTTATGTCATACGTACAGTAATAGTTACAGGAAGGTGCTGAATGTTTCAAAAAGTCATTTAATGACAAAATAACATTCAGTGCAGAGAGTAAAAGCAAAGAATTTTGATAAGTAAATAAAAATGAAACAGGGTTGGCCAGATAAAGGGGTAATGACCTACCATTATTGGCGGAGGACAAAATAATAAATTATCTACACCAGTCATGAAGCCACGTGAACGAGCCTTTATCAGCTATTGCAAGATAATGACAACAGTAATTCACAAAAACAAACGCAACAACTTTTAACAGTTATGCACTAACTACTGTGATGTTACTACCAACCACAAAGTACGAAATCAATAAAACTCTACCAACCATGGAAAATAAAGTGTCCAGAGACTTATATGAAGTAACAAGTGTGTTGAAGCCACGCATAAAGATACCATGGGCAAACGCAAAATTTTCTTGAAGTTTTCTATAGCAACCGCTAACCTAAGTCCAACCATGCCAGCGTATCTTGCAGCAATGGGAATGTCGAACAGGTACAAAGGAGATACTGTAAATAATATGATCTATCCCGGAATTTATTGCTTCACCTTGGTCGAGCGAAAAGTCTGATTCATTAAATAAGCAATATGACCTCACTGAAGTTGGGTCATAATGTAATTCTCATTTCACAACGCAATTTCAATAGATCAGCTAGGTCACCTGTCAGTCTGCTAGCAAGGTGGAAAAGAATCAAGCAGAAGGTTTAAAAAGCCACTCTTGTGAAGCCGAGGCGCGGCGAAGAATGCTTATGAGCCTGAAAAACAGGTTACATATATGTCACAGACGGACAGCAATAAATATCCAGGCTTCCAATCCCACATGCTGCTCTATAACAGTGAGCCAGCAATGCAGCAAAACCTGCAACATGCTGCCTACTACCGGTAGATGACATGTAGCTGCTCTCTGCCTCTTCTGTCGAACCTAATAGCTGTGATCCGCCAACATCTCAAGAGAAATACTAGCCCTGTAAGAAACTTGGGGCGTCACACTTCTCAGCTCGCCCGCTACAAATCGCGAACGCTTGGCTCCATACAGGGCGCACGCGAAATCAATATGTGACTGAAAAGATACCCACTAAAGGTCTTAACTTTGTCATGTGTTATCAAGAGCTTACACGCATTTAAATACGCAGTCAAGACTTATTAAACTCGTATGAAGTAGTTACTCATTCCCGCTGGAGACGGCTGCTGGTATTCGTAAGAGGCGCAGTGCCACGTGCTAAGATGTAAGCGCCTTGGCCGGTATATGTTGGGCCTCGCATCTTCTATTGTGAAGTCTTGGGATTTTTCTTCCTGAGACTAACTTGTAGCTGAACTGACACACCGTGAAGCTCTCGCTGTATCCAGAAGGCACACTGAACACTGTGTTCCCCGACTTGCATCTGTGAACAGACACCGGTGTCCATTGTCTTATTGTGTTGGAGAGGTGGCATAATCCGGTCAGCTGAGTGAGCATCTTTCTATTGACTTTCCTATTTGTGTTTATTGCGTGTGATAATGTCGAATCACAGGGATATTAATGTGGCTGTAAAAACTGTGTCTGTTAAATTGCAGGGACCTCCAGAATTGCCACTGATTAGGAGAAATACCATGAAAATGTATGCAACCCCAATGTGGTGCATTTTTAATGAAAGTTCCTGAGTAGCTGCTATATGTTTAGTATACCATACTAGAGCTGTTTTGGTTTGGTTGCTGTTCTCAAACTCTAAAGAAAACTGCGAGTACAACATAGGTGAGACTGTCTACATATGCGGTGGTTGTATATATCCAGTTCTTCAATAATATTCAGAGTGAATCGTTTGGTATTCTGTTTAGTATGATGCAGGCATAGTCGAAATTGAAAACAATTTTTTTTTTTTAATTTATCCCTGCCATGCACCAAGTCAGTATAAGCTATGCATTACATCTGTAGACAGTCTGG
Organism: Schistocerca gregaria; assembly: GCF_023897955.1. NCBI lineage: Eukaryota > Metazoa > Arthropoda > Insecta > Orthoptera > Acrididae > Schistocerca > Schistocerca gregaria. Next base: position 575,877,820 of record NC_064922.1, read on the forward strand.
TCACTTAGCAAAGGACTGTTCTCAAGCTCAATTACCAGCACCGGACCTGATTTTATTGTTGTGTGTAATGTTGTAGTGTTTACGGTGTATCTATCACTGTAATGGTAATTGTAGAATCTATCAAATGGTAGAAGCTATGATGCTACTCTGGGTGAAACGGTTACCACTTTAACGTAGCGAGTATAAATGTACGATCATAAAAATGAGGCATTAAGGCAGGTTAAGACTTTATGAGCTGAAGAATAGCAGTTGTTGGAATTAGAAGAAACTAAAGCTGTGTGAAGTGTTCTCTGCTCTCTTCTCCCTCCATCAGCAGCGAACTTTATAAAATATGGGAAGACAATGGGCGAAACAACTGTGTTCGCTACCAACAAGCTGTGCAATTGGACAGACGAAGAATGATTAATTTACTGACAGAGGAAGAAGCTGAAATGCATGTCATGCATCACGAGAAACACCGTGAGGCAGGAGTGTTCCTGGGACTATCAGATGGCTTGGGCCAGCGCTACATGAGACAGAACACAATGAGATATTTTACCTCTCTTTATGTTACAAAGTAAAAATATAGGAGCAAAATTACAGTTTCATCTTAAATTCAATAACGATAAACTAACTTACATTGTAGTCCCAAAGCACTGTTCATTTACGGACTTTACATGTGTACAAAGTGCGCCTTGCGCCCAATTGTATTATGAAAAGCGGCGCTGCTGTTCAAGGTTTAACTTTATCTAACAGTATAAATGATTGTCATCTTCTGCTAGCACACTTACAGTAAAGATACATCTAACTGGCTCCACTAACATTAAAAAGTCCACAAATTGACTTACATATCACCATATTACACAGATTGTAATATGTATTGTTCCATACATCATCATGTTACAGCAAAATTGTAACAAACTGCCACACGCATTATGAAGTTACTAGAAAATAGGAAGAAATTGCCCCTTACAACACCAAGTTGCAGTTGAACTGTAACTATTTTCCTAGAGTTACAGCAGAAGTGTAACACAATGTCCCATGTTACAGCACTAATGTAACAAATGTTCTATGTTATACGAAATTTCTAAGAAATTTCTCCTGTTACAGCAAAAATGACAATTCCTTAAATACATCCATCTATTATATCAAAGTTGTAACGAATTTTCACATACTGTCTAGCGGTTGCCAATATTTTACAGCCAAACTATGATAAATTCATCCACATATCGTCATGTTGGAGCAAAATTGTAAAGAATTACCGAATATATTACCAAATTTTATTAGATTTCTAACAAATGTCCTTACATAACACCATGTTCTAGGGAGGGTGTTAAAAATTGTGCCCATAAGTCATGACGATACGAAAAAATTTAAAAACTGAACCGGTTACAACAAACTTGAAATAAATAGGCCCTCACATCAACATTGTTAACCAAATCTGTAATAAATAGTCTCATAAATTGCTGTTTTGGAACAAAATTGTAACAAATTGCCACACACATTGCCAAAATACAGAAAATTTTTAACAAATATCCTATAAATGGAAACTTACAGAAAAACTGTTACAAGTTACACTATGTATCAAAATGTCAATACGAAACTGTAAAAAACTTTTCAGATACATCTTTATGGTACAGCAAAATTTAACAAATCTACTCGTTTACTAGACAATTGTTGTAAATTGCACAACACATCATTGCTACCCAACATTAAGGAAAAATTGCCCCAAAAATTGTTATTTTACAAAGAAAACTGTAATAAATTGCCGCATACAGCTCCAAGTTATAGCCAAATTTTAACAAACTGCTCCATATTTGGCCATCTGAGCAAAATTGTAACTAATTACCCTACACGTCACAGCCTTATGTGATGGCGCAATGGGGTGGTCAGTTTACGAGGTCCGGTCCGTATTGAGTATGTGTACTGGCCCGGGGACCTAGAAACGACGGAAAGGCTTCGTCCCCCCACAGCTCACAGTGGTTCACAACCCCCACAACAGGCCACAGCAGTCCACCCTCCTCACCGCTGCGCCACACCGAAGCCAGGGTTATTGGGTCGTTCAGCCCCCAGTGGAAAACGACCCTCTTCATCCCCCCCCCCCCCTCCCCCCGTCGCTCCGGGAACTTCTCATACCAGACGAGTGTAGCCTCATTGTTTGCGTGGTAGAGTAGTTATGATGTAGTACACGTATGTGGCGACAGTGTTTGCGCAGCAATCGCCAACATGGTTTAACTGAGGCCGAATAAGTGGAACCAGCCGGCAGATGGAAAACCACCTTAGAAACCAACTACAGGCTGACCAGCACACTGGACCTCGAAACTAATCCCCGGGCGGCCTTTGCGCTCGAGAAGCAGGGTGTTACGCCAAACGGCTAGCCGGGCGGGCACAGGGTAAGGTAATGATGGTTATTTTATATGGTGGAGCAATGAACGTCCCGGCACGGGTTTGAGTAGTGATGAGATTAAAACCATGCTGTAGCACTAGTAGCTAGCAATTTCAGTGTGTAGTGAGTGTCAGTTACTCGACTTTAAAACAATATTCTGAATCCTGTTACTCACAATGTTTCTGTGTAGCAGGTATAAGTGGTTTTAGCTGTCTTTTATAGAGGTGTCAGCTGGAGAGGGGTGTCAGCTACTTCTTCAGTTGCATAGTAGCATCGACGGAATATTTACAAATCATAGCTTTACAGCAAAACACAACATATTACCCCATACCTGGAGGTACTACAGACATTTGTAAGGAAATGACCCACGTGTCACCAGTACAACACGAAATTGTAACAAAGTGCTCCTGTTTAGTAACCATTATAGTAACTTGCCCAGATGCAGTGCTCTGTTTCAGCAAAAGTTGTACTACACGTCAGCAATCTTACAAAATTGAAATATATCAAGTAATAAGTTACTAACTTTGCAATGTTAGGCTTCTTCAAGCAATTTGTGACTTGCTAGAATAAGAAAAAGAGACTACAAAGTAAGTTAAAATCTGTCGATGCCAGGAAGTTAAGACTTGTTCCTGTAAACAAAACAATTTGTCAGTATCATCACTTCCCCAGCTTACTATACAAGACAGAAGAAAGCATGACCCCAATTGTTTCCTGGGCTCTCGAGCGTCCAGCCAGATAAGATCGTTGAAGTCCCACTATATTTCGGCGTATAACCTTTCCTCCATCATCAGGTGGTTCCAATGGAATGGTCCGTCTGCACTTTGTCGGTGTTATCTTCGTCAGTTGGGCTACGATTCCCTGCACCGACGGTCTGATTGCGGACGCCGACATTCCGATTACGAGCGCCGAAGCTTGGATTGCGGCCGCCGACAATAGGTTTGTGGACGCCCACCCAGGTCCGCGCTGTCCCTGGCGTCGAGGAGGATGCAGCATCCCGTGGAGTGTCCCCGTCGGCCTTCGTGGAAGGATCTTGTGTCCTCTTGAGAGTGACTCGTTAATTGAGCTAAGTAATACTTTCCATGCCTCACTGAGTTGAAAACTTGTGTCTCGGTTCACGAGATAGTCCGTTACGCGAATTTCAACGGCCTCCTTGAAGATGCTGTCCCAGTAGATGCCGGTAGGTGCCAGAATCTTGGTCTCTTCGTATTTAGCGTTGTGTGCAGTCTTCAAGCAGTGTCTGCCAGCTCTGATTTGTTGAGGTGGCGTTGGCGCGTGTGGCGTTGGTGTTCCTCGCAGCGGTCTTCGTCTAATCGGACTGTTTGACCTGTGTAGGATCTGCCGCAACCAAATGGAATATTGTATACGCTCGCTTTCTTGGGGCCAAATCCGTCTTTGTCTGTCCCCAGTAAGGCACATATCTTGGACGATGGCCGCAGGACAGTGTCAATTTTGTGTTGTTTTAGCAGTTTCTCAATTTTTTACGTAACGTTGCCTGCATCCGGAAGAAGGGCAAGGCCTGTGTCCTTATCTGTAGACTGTTCTTTATCTTGGTTTCTGCTGTGTTTGTGCCGTCTGAGGGCTGCATGGATCTATCGATTACGGTATCTGTTCTTGCGGAACACATTTTTTTGGTGTTTGAGTTCTTTGTGCAGATTTTGTTCGTCCGATATCGAGTCTGCCCTGTGAACCAGTGTTCTGAGCATCCCATTGAGTTGTGCACGATAGTGGCAACTCGAGGCATGCAAATATAAGTCCGTATCTGTAGGCTTGCGGTACACGCGATGACCCAGAGAGCCATTTGATCTCCGCTCTACAAGTACTTCTAAAAAGGGTAATTTCCCTTCCTTATCGATTTCCATGCTGAATAGGATGTTGTCACGGACGGAATTTAGATGTTCTAAAAACGTCTGTAGATATTCAGGTTAATGGGGCCAGATGACAAACGTGTCGTCCACGTATTGCAGGAAACACACAGGTTTCCGTTCGGCCGCTTGTAGTGCCTCCTCTTCGGACCTCTCCATAAATAAGAGTGCTACCACTTGTGAGAGAGGGCTTCCCATAGGCACACCGTCTGCCGGCTCGTAGTATTGGCCGTCGAGGACGAGGTAAGTGCCTGAAAATTGTGTCAACTCGGGACCAAATTTCTCTCTCATAAGGTGAATCGAATCTTCCACAGGCACCCGTGTGTAAAATGACTACACATCAAAGCTGACCATGAGTCTGTTTCCTGTAGGGTCAGCTCCAAATGAAGACGAATGACGTCCGTTGAGTTCCGAATATAGTATTCGCGCTCTCCCACATACGGTCTGAGCAGGCCTGTCAGGTGTTGCGCGAGGCAGTACGTGGGTGCCCTTATGTTGCTGACAGTGGGACGCAACCCTTTCTTTTGTGTCTTATGGAAGTCGTATGCTCTCGGAGCTACTGCGGAGCGCTGTCGAATTATCTTGATATCCTTCTTCTCAATTGCACAGTTTTTCAGTAATGTGGCAGTGCTTAGTTGTATCCTGATGGTGGGATCCGTCTTGATCTTCCGGTATGCCGGGTCGTCAGGTAGCTGGCGCATTATCTGTTCATAGTCCTGTCTGTTCAGAACGGCTTTGGTGTTTCCTTTGTCGGCGGGCAGGGTGAGGGTCTCTTTGCCTTCTCTGAGGGCCCGAAGTGCCGCTCTTTCTTCCGGGGCCATGTTGCTGGTAGACTGTTTCGCCTTGGAGAGAATCCTACACGTTTCCCTCCTGATTTCTTCAGCTTTGTACTCGGTCCAGCCCCGGACCGCCTCTTCCACTGCAGAGATTGGAAGTGAGGTGAGCTGGTGTCGGTGCAGTGTTGAGTCCTTTTTCAAGTATTGAAGTGACTGCGTCGTCCGGTCTTCTTGTTGTCTGCCTGGTAGCCTTGCAAAACTTGTCAATCTGCTTGTCAGTGGAGTACAGGTGTGTCCAGTTGCCTGGGCCCACGTGACGCCATACACCAAGTCCTAGGAATGGTCTTGAAGCGCAAAAGGCTAATTGTAGGTGAAGGTGCAACAAGAGTGCCAAAGAACTGTTGCAGTGCTGCACTGCAGTTATTTGGCATTCTTGCCGCACCTTCACATACAATTAGCCTCCGCGCTTCAGTCACAGTCTGAGTGAAAGGGAAATGTAGATCGTGGATGGTTCAAAAAATTGCTCTGAGCACTATGGGACTTACCATCTATGGTCATCAGTTCCCTAGAACTTAGAACTACTTAAACCTATCTAACCTAAGGACAGCACACAAAACCCAGTCATCACGAGGCAGAGAAAATCTCTTACCCGCCGGGTATTAAACCCGGGACACCGGGCGCGGGAAGCGAGAACGCTACCGCACGACCACGAGCTGCAGACCGTCGTGGATGGCTTCTTCTTCTTTTGATCTAGCTGTAGCTGCACTTATCAACCCCTTTTCGAGTAAAACGACAGAAAATGTGTCAATATTCATTAACGATGTTACAGCTACGGCTGCAGTAAGGGGTAAGTAACCCTTCTTGTGGCTAATTTGCGTTTAACAGAGGAAGCCAAGACATATATGGTATATCATGAGAAACTCTGTAAAGCACAGTAGTTTCGGCAGCTAGTCGATGCACTACGCCACCATTAAAGAATAGCACACGGTTTTCTTGCGAGAGGTTCCGTACTTTGTCTTTGGGACATAGTGAGTCTGAGGAAACATATGCGTACGGAATTCGCCAAGTCAGTTCGCAGACGGTCAATGCGAGGCCAATAGGGTGTTACTGCAGGAAGCAGAAAGAAGAGCGTTAGACGTTTCCTTGCGCGGAACAGTCGCTGAAATTTCTTGAAGAGTTTGTACTGACAATCTGAGTGATTTAAGACTGCCATTGGAACGCCAGAAATCACTTCTGTTTTACTCGATGACTTTCGTCAGTTGCTACGAACTGTGACGTCTCTGACAGTAAGTCACGAATCCAGTCACATAAAAAATGGCACTGAGCGCTATGGGACTTAATTTTTCAGGTCATCAGTCCCCTAGGACTTAGAACTACTTAAACGTAACTTAACTAAGGACATCACACACATCCATGCCCGAGGTAGAATTAGAACCTGCGACCGTAGCAGTCCCGCGGTTCCGGACTGCAGCACCTAGAACCGCACGACCACCGCGGCCGGCGACTGTGTGTTAATCGACAGTTCTGTTTGAGGTATTTCTTAATGTTCGAACACAATATGTGTTCTAAAATCCTGCTGCATTTCGACGGTAATGATATGGGCCCGTAATTTAGAGGATTACTGCTACTACCTTTCTTGAATATTGCTGTGACCTGTGTAACTTTCCCGTCTTTGAGTACGGATCGTTCGACGAGCTAGTGGTTGTATATCATTGTTAAGTATGGAGCTACTACATCAATATACTCTGAAACGAAAATAATAGACATACAGTCTGGACCAGAAGACTTGCTCTTATACAGTGACTTTAACTTACGTCACTACTCCGAGGATATCTACTTCAAGGTTACTCATGTTGGCAGCTATTCTTGCTTCGAATTCTGGAATATTTACGTCGTATTCTTTGGTTAAGGAATTTCGAAAGGCTGTGTTGAGTAACTCTGCTTTGGCAGAACTGTCGTCGATAGTATTTCCATTGCTAACGCGTAGAGAATGCATTCACTGTCTTGCTCCTAGCATACTTTGCATACAATCAAAACTCAGAGCACTTTCATGCTACCAAGAAACTGAAACGTCGTTAATTTAACCAGGTATAATAAGCCGTGATGGGGGCAGAGCAAGCAAGGAAAGCTGACGGGAAAAGCACATGGCCAATTACTCGCCTCCCTCCTCCAACCCCCCCCCCCCTCCCACTTGGCCCCACCAGTAACACTACGTCAGACACATAACGAGGATATAAACAACTGAGATTAAGTGCTCATAGCAGTCAGTCATTCTGCCATTCTCTCTGCATCTAGAACCAGAGAGAACGATAGGCTTTTGTGTTTCAGAGCTAACACTGGCTGATGAAGATCAGCTGGCTATCAGTCATCGAGTTCTGGCACTAGGCATGCCACACCTGAGGTAGGGGAGCTGCAAGACTCATGGTGAGTTCACTGATGTAGGGAGGACATAAGCCACCGCCCTCAGAGAGCCTTCGGCTGCCGTGACCTGTGTGCACTCCGCCGTCTTGGTCTACCCCAGCGTAGAGAGTGGTGGGAAGGGGGGCGGGGGGGGGGGGGTTTGACAAATACATTGCTAGTCAGTATCAGGACATCTAGTGTCAGCTATCGCACCTATGCACACGGTATGGGGAAACGAGTTGTCGAAGGCATGTGTAGCCAGTGGAGCTCCGGAGGCCTGTGCGGGCGGTGCCACCATGGCGCCACGGCAGCAGCCGCTAGTCTCCCAGGTCAATGAACGTCAGTGGCTTGATTCATAGGCTGTCAAGGACACTTTGGACTTTTATAAAGAGAGATCCCGACTGAAATTTGTCGAAAATGATTATTTTGCATGTTAATATCATTGAAAATAATGGATTTTACGTAGGAGTATACGCGGAACATTCCAAAGTGGTAGCGAATAAAACTAGAATAGTGAGCTCCACTGAAAACTTTCGGAGTAGTGTACAACGTTCCCCTAACGTTTCGATTCCTGCTGCAGAGGACGTCCTCGGAGATAAAGCGGCGAGTTGCTATCAGAACTGGAGCACAGAATACGCAGGCAAAGTAGAGGGCACCACAATCCACCATGAGGCCATCTCCTGCTGTGCAAACACTCTCAATTGAAAGCAATCGATTGTAATTCCTTCAGTGCAAAGTCGGCGTCCATATTTTATGTAATTTCACAAATTCCTCTTTTCTGTTCATATTATTGCAGCGGTTAAAAATATCAACAGCTTTTCTATACATGCTCACATGGTACTGCGGTTTCTTTCGATGTGACAATCGTCTCACTGATTTTGTTTCATGAGTACCCTCTTGGTACACTTTTTCTGCTACGGCTACCTTATTTCTCATTGCCCAGACTGCAATTACTCTTAAATTCAATTAAACGGATGTTAACTCTTCTTTTCGTTTTACCAACATATACTAGTCAGAAGTGCAAAGAATTCTATTTATATCTGGTTTAGCCGAAGGATGTTGTACTTCTTTTGGCTTTTTTAAACGTTCATTTATCTTCCTGGTGGGTCTGGAAATAGTCTGAACTCCATATCTGCCAAACACTTTCAAATTGTGATCTGTAAACTTACTAATAAAAGGAATAAAACATTCCAATTGCACGGGAGTATTTCGTCTTCGATTCTGATCCTCTCCCTAAGGTGAATGGCTGGATCTATCTCATTTCGAGAATAACCATTCTTCTTGAGGACTGACCACAGATGGGTAACGCATCTTATAATCAAATCTGTTCTCAATTTTTGTTTGCCTTCTCCACCAAGATTGTTGTAACACTTTGAGATCCTGGTTAGAATCTTTATGAAGTTAAGGATCGATATTTGTGGCTTTACTATACTACTTGTGGCCAAATGTACGATCTACACGTTCCATTACAGCCACATCTAGAAAATTAAGATTGCCATTACTCTCCGTGTCCAACTCTTCTGTGGTGCCCTCTATACCGCCTTTTATTCGGCTCCTCTAATACTAAAACTGATTGCAGTTCGCTGCTTCATCCCAGACGATGTCTCCTGTAGCCGGAGCCGAAATGTTACGGCAACGTTTTACAAAACGAGCAACGTCTGTCGACCGCGAATCTCGCAGTTAATACTGGTCCTGAAAGTCTACATGGTGTGATCAAGCCCTCTACAAGGAGAATATATTTACACTGATTCGACGATTAGAGGTAATGCGCAGAAAAAACACACACACACACAAAAACTATGCATGTTCACCTTACTGTTACGCTGCCGGGACACTTCGACGGTTCCGAAGTTTCTGGAGGAGAAGCTCATGGCGTCTGCATTCGTAAGGAATCACTGATATTACGCGAGAGGAGTCAATAAGAGTTACGAGTAGTGGCGGAAACCAGCAAAAAAATTTTACATCCCAACTTACTAATTAGAAATACTGTGCAGTGTTTTCAGTGGAATAAGGAGGACAGTCTAACGTTCAGAACTATGGAATGTAGCACAGAGATACCAGTACAAAGACAGAACCGTAACTATACTAGTCTACAGAGGAACATGTCGGAAACTCCTACTGACGATACATCTTGAAGTGTTATTAAGATGTCTGAAAAGAATTTGTGTGATGTTTACATTTTTGAACTATCCAGGGAGGCAATTTTGCTACGATCCCTGTGTAAGTACCCACAGAGGATATTGTAGCAGATATTGAGGAAGCTATCCGTTACCTCCCACAACATTGTGCTGATGTAATTAGGATGTCACCACTAGAATCTTGCGTAAATGTAAGCCGCCTAAAAGTAACATGTCGCAGGCACAAAGGAAGGCGCTAAGGGATGTTAACGCAGATGGTGATGAAGACTGAGGACTATCATGGAAAGGTTAATGTTATTTTGGATCCTACCAATTAAAAAATGCTTCAGAAGGATCCTACTACAACGATATTAAGGAGCAATGGTGAAACATCCATGGTGAAAACATTTTCCTTCACGTCTGTGATAAGCAACCACTTTTTGAAATGGAAGCGTACTACCTTAGGTCCTTTCGCTTAACCAAAGTGCACAAATCATGGATTCCTTTCTAGTTTATTGTGAGTACATAGGGTGTCCTACCCACGATGTAGCTAGGCACACTTCCTTACTGATGCAACTTACTTATGTAGTGAGTTTACTTAATGATTCTTGGTGTGTAGCAAAACAAGAATGTAACATATTAACGATATGATACAAGATTTTCTCGACTACTACGCTTTTAAATTTTAATACAATGTTTACTCCTAGATATATGATCACATTGTGCTTTTAACATGTTTTCAGGTTTGGAAGAAATTTAATTTTCCTGAGCAATTTTTCCAGTTGTAGGAACACACTGCGCGACATAAATGTTAATTTCATCATTTGAAAATGGAATAAGGAAATATATTAAATTTCTGTTACTTCTAAAAAACGTGCAGGTCTAAAAAGTGTAAAGTGTCCAAGGTACAGCACTGTTCCCCAGTAACCAAGGCAGAGAGGGACTAACTGAGAAATTACAACCAGACCGCAACAAGAGACCAGAACTACTCGCTGTAGCACTGCCTGAGGCGTGAATCTACAACGCTAAAATCAAGGTACGTGCAACAACAAACGATGAAAACGAAATAAAGAGATACCTCTGGTGCCTTCTGGACGAAGCTGTAGGTTTTACTACTCGTATTTAACAATTGAGCATGGAACAAATGTGCAAGCTACTACACAGCACACAGACAGAAAACTTGTAGTACTAAATGCGCAATACTAATATAATAGCACCTTCAGTTATTAAAATCAGTGCTATTAATTCTAGATGTCAGTAACTGTTGCAACTACTTAGCCCCAGTTCGTATAGTACGTGATGACCGGTATTCGCCCTTGAGTGACGAAGTATACTGAAGTCAAGGATATCTCAGAAGATTATTCGAAAAAAATGTCTGCTCTGAAGAATTAACTTAAATTTCTTAGAAAACGTGTCCTCTGTAACGGCAAATCATAAATAATGGAGACGGGCTGCGACTAGAAAATGTATGATGAAACATTTTGTGTGAGGAATGGGATAGATCATGCGTTAGTTGAACGAGTGACTGTATTATATTTATTTTTTATTTATTAATGCATTTATTTTACCTAGCAAGATTAGGGCCTTCAGGCCCTCTCTTACACCTAACTAGGCATACTCACACTGAACGAATTACAGTTTCTACAGAAGATTAAGGACATGTAACGTGTTATACATTATTAATGTTACAGAAAAAAATAGATATTATAACAATAGTATAATGATAATTATAACAATCAATAAATAATTATAACAATCAATAATAATAATAATAATAATAATAACAGTAATGACTATGTATATGAAAGTAAACATATTTTTCTTTTATGAATGTCAGTCCTATTGCTGGTTGGGAATTTTCTCGTTGTGTTCTTGCAGCTTGTGAGTTACTGTCTTCAGCAGAGACATAAGACGATAGAATGGGGTGCAGGAGATATAGATGAGGTAGATAGGTTAGAAAAAGAGAAATAGAATGTTAAAATTCGAAACTGTGATGGAGAGGAGAAAGAAAGAAATGAGAGGGGCACAACAATAGTGGCTATACCGTCCCTAATATGTAAGTTTTGAGTTCCCTCTTGAATGTTGAGTGGTTGTGGATAAGAAGCAGATCACAGGGGAGCGCGTTCCATAGGCGTATGGCTGAGATGGAGAATGACACGGATAAAGATTCTGTGTTATGTAATGGTACAGCCAAGATGCTAGACGTATTCGATCTGGTATTGCGGTTGTGGATGATGGTAGGTGTTTAATGTGAGAAGATAAGTATTGGGGGCACCAGTGGCTAAGAAATCGATGAAGTAAACACATCGTGTGGAGGTCGCGTGCCTTATGAGGGCGTATCCAACCTAGCTGGGAGTATGGAGGACTGATATGATCATACAACCGAATATTGCACACGTATCTAACGCAAGCATTCATAACTAGCTCGAGGCATCTCGAATTTTCACTATTTGTGCCGTGTTGAACTACATCACAATAGTAAAGATTAGGCAAGACTAGTGTTAGGACTCATTTTTGTCTAACATGGGTTGGAAATATTTTTCTAAATTTTGGAATTGCATGCAGTGAAGAGAGCGATTTCCGGAAAGCTGTGACTGTTTGTTCTTCCCAGTTTAAGTGTTCATCCCAGATTATTCCAAGGTCTTTCACTGTTTTTTTGTATGGTAGTTGGGTACCATTGAGGAGTATTTGAGAGACTGCTTCGTGAAAGTACCGGCTGATTAACTTTGGATGAGATATAAGTATGACCTGGGATTATATGTGAGAAAAATTAAAGTAAGGAGAATAAATTTTAATGCAAGTTAACATCGTTAAAGGGTTCTTTTGTGATGTTTCATGACGACTGTAGTACACACTTCACTCAGCGCCTAAATTTATGTGTTTTTTGTTCGAGAAAGAAAGATGTTAGTAGGGATATTTTTATTTAGTCACTTCGAGTTACTATCGTCGAGAAGTGGTACAGACCATGTAGAGAAAATCACTGCTGTGTTCAGATCGGTCAGTAGTTAAATACTCTAAATGTTAGTGGAAATACTGTTCATAGGAACAGAGTGGTATTACTATTAGTTGCCAGAAGTGTTGACAAATAACGACTATCGTTTAGTACCTAAAGCGCGGCCTTTTTATCACGCGCTGTTTGGCACTTACGCGCTCATGCTTTGGTAATCGCTGTCAGGCGTCGTTTGTCTTCTGCTGGAGCCTCTTGCAGGCGTCTGACGGGCTTCTTGATGGTTCTGACAGATTCCATTATTGGAAGGTTCTTCAACCGATGGCGCGAAAGCGGGACGTCTTGGAAAAACTCCATGCCGTCCATTACATTCTACATCAGGTAAGCTGCAAAACGAAACAGTAGTCATTTCGACGGCTGATTCGCTACAAAATAAATCTTGCAGATTTCTTCGTTACTAGAAGCAGAAACAGAATCACGAGTTTCTCATGTCTACATAAAGATTGCTCTGTTTTTCTGAAATATTGTTTTTTTTGGAGGTCATGTACCTAATTAATTCACAGCTGATTTAAAAATATATTTACATTTATGAAGTGAAAACCACAGTTTCCTACATTTCTATGTATCTCAAGTTCACCAGTAAACCTTCTCACTGCGGTGCTCTGTCGTACAGAGAACGGTCAGAGAGTTCTTATTATCAATTCGAAAATGTTAAGCAGCGACCATGATATCTGATGACGGTTTTACTCCTCATCAATGCATCCAGCCTACAATGTGACAGATATTTAGCCACAAAGAATGGCTAGGAGGTGATATTGATTTGGAAGACCTTTGTAGGAAGACCTGCCATTCAGCGATTTATTCCCTTGTACAAGGTACAATGTACGAGTCACTGGGTGCAACGTCCGGAGAATATTGGGGACGCTTTCCACTGGTATGCTAAAATACCAGTTTGAAGGCTGCATCTTCGGCAGAACGAGTGGTGAGTTATAATGTAGCATAGACACCCCCTCTGACAGCGTTCCAGTGCCCGCCGTCTTGGCAGACCGTCAAAGCCATGTCAGGAGATTTCAGTTTCATGCTCCTGTGAAGGGTGAACATTACGTGTATAACTTGACGGTTGCGAGTCGTATGGCTACAGGGGATTTGGCTCATGTTTCTTACATCTCTAACATCTCTACTACTCATGACATCACAAGCCAATCCCCCCATTTATGACATCATCTTCACATGAAAAACAGTATCCCGCTATTTATAACATCATTCACAATCCGATGAGCCACACTTTATTTCTTATAACAGAGACACCTTTTAAAACTAAGCAGCCATTCACACCCTTCATAGTCCGCAGCTTGTGGTCGTGGGGTAGCGTTCTCGCTTCCCACGCACGGGTTCCCGGGTTCGATTCCCGTCTGGCTCAGGGATTTTCTCTGCCTCGTGATGACTGGGTGTTGCGTGATGTCCTTAGGTAAGTTAGGTTTAAGTAACTCTAAGTTCTAGGGGACTGATGACCATAGACGTTAAGTCCCATAGTGCTCAGAGCCATTTGAACCATTTTTGAACACCCTTCATGCTATGAACTTGCATGGTAAGTAGACTGTGTGACTGTCTGTCGGTCTTGTACTACACTCCTGGAAATTCAAATAAGAACACCGTGAATTCATTGTCCCAGGAAGGGGAAACTTTATTGACACATTCCTGGGGTCAGATACATCACATGATCACACCGACAGAACCACAGGCACATAGACACAGGCAACCGAGCATGCACAATGTCAGCACTAGTACAGCGTATATCCACCTTTCGCAGCAATGCAGGCTGCTATTCTCCCATGGAGACGATCGTAGAGATTCTGGATGTAGACCTGTGGAACGGCTTGCCATGCCATTTCCACCTGGCGCCTCAGTTGGACCAGCGTTCGTGCTCGACGTGCAGACCGCGTGAGACGACGCTTCATCCAGTCCCAAACATGCTCAATGGGGCACAGATCCGGAGATCTTGCTGGCCAGGGTAGTTGACTTACACCTTCTAGAACACGTTTTGTGGCACGGGATACATGCGGACGTGCATTGTCCTGTTGGAACAGCAAGTTCCCTTGCCGGTCTAGGAATGGTAGAACGATGGGTTCGATGACGGTTTGGATGTACCGTGCACTATTCAGTGTCCCCTCAACGATCACCAGAGGTGTACGGCCAGTGTAGGAGATCGCTCCCCACACCATGATGCCGGGTGTTGGCCCTGTGTGCCTCGGTCGTATGCAGTCCTGATTGTGGCGCTCACCTGCACGGCGCCAAACACGCATACGACCATCATTGGCACCAAGGCAGAAGCGACTCTCATCGCTGAAGACGACACGTCTCCAATCGTCCCTCCATTGACGCCTGTCGCGACACTACTGGAGGCGGGCTGCACGATGTTGGGACGTGAAGACGGCGTAACGGTGTGCGGGACCGTAGCCCAGCTTCATGGAGACGGTTGCGAATGGTCGTCGCCGATACCCCAGGAACAACAGTGTCCCGAACTTGCTGGGAAGTGGCGGTGCGGTCCCCTACGGCACTACGTAGGATCCTACGGTCTTGGCGTGCATCCGTGCGTCGCTGCGGTCCTGTCCCAGGTCGACGGGCACGTGCACCCTCCGCCGACCACTGGCGACAACATCGATGTACTGTGGAGACCTCACGCCCCACGTGTTGAGCAATTCGGTGGTACGTCCACCCGGCCTCCCGCATGCCCACTATACGCCCTCTCTCAAAGTCCGTCAACTGCACATACGGTTCACGTCCACGCTGTCGCGGCATGCTACCAGTGTTAAAGACTGCGATGGAGCTCCGTATGCCACGGCAAACTGGCTGACACTGACGGCGGCAGTGCACAAATGCTGTGCAGCTAGCGCCATTCGACGGCCAACACCGCGGTTCCTGGTGTGTCCGCTGTGCCGTGCGTGTGGTCATTGCTTGTACAGCCGTCTCGCAGTGTCCGGAGCAAGTATGGTGGGTCTGACACACCGGTGTCAAAGTGTTCTTTTTTCCATTTCCAGGAGTGTATATTTGCTGTGGCTCAATGGATCGTAGAATTAATTGTTTTCACCCATAAGGTTTTTAATAAACACATTATGCTTGTCGAGGATCACAGTGATAAACAACATGAAAAAGTCTTCAAATTATGTAAACTTCATGAGTAACACAAAGTTTATGTCAATGTTGTTATCACCTATCCAATGTCTATCAAAACTGAGGTATAGCTCAAGAGCAGGCTCTTAAATTAAGTGACCCAGTGGCTTTTCCATGGCTAAATTTTCAGGAAACACATGTTGTTAAAAATAACGTTCTAATGGCACAGCTGACATTTCATTTGTATACTTACACTTAACGATAGAGTGATCCCTCACCACGTCTCTGCAAACAACCGGGAGAGACAGATTCACAAATGAATATTTAAGGAAATGCCTGTAGCCAACTTGACCATGGAGGAAAGAATGAGTGCTGCGAGAGTGAAGAGGTTAGGTCATTTGAAGTGAATGCACCCCAGTCGATCTTCATGTCAGTACTTGGAAGTACCAGGAAAAAGAATGACTGGGTGATATAGGAAGAGCTGGGTAGACCTGGGTCCAGAAGATCTCAAGAGGAAACGAGTAACATGGGATACAGTGGAGAGTGATAAGCTATACTAGGACAGAAATCAGTGGAAGCATATTGTTTCACATAGTTCCTACCCACTCGCTGGAATGATATCTTGATGATGATGATTACCACAGAAATCAATGCTCGGTTTGCAAAGTGCTTCTATGCTTGGCATGGGCTTCATAATGAGTTCGTGTGGTAGTGCATTCCATTCATGAACGAGCCTGTCAATGCCAGATGGTCGTTGGTGCATATTGACGTGCTACAACATGGCTTCCCAATGAATGCCTTGTGATTCCGATTGGACTTAGGTCCGTGGAATGGGAAGGCCAGTCTATTCGCGAAATACTATCTAGTTCCAGGATCTCATTAACCTGCAGTATTCGATGCAGACGCGCAGTCTCCCCCTTGAAAATGACGTCAGGGCCAAATACATCTCTGGAAAGATTGGTGTACGTGTTGACGTAATATTATGCCTCCAAGCAGCACAAAATCTGCATCATGAAGATGATCATGTTGTACAATGTCTGTGTGTGCCATAAATTTTCTCAGCTCTTGACATAAGAGCATACATCTCGCTTTGTCAAACATAATGGATTTTGAAGCTATTTTGATTATTTTTCGACCTTGATTGTCTGAAGAAGTATGTTACATATAATGGTTTTGGTTGTCAAGGTGTTAAGGTGTGGGGAAGCACAATGTAGCACAGGTGTACTAACATACGTGGCAGCATTATTGGGGCTCTTTAATCCTTATGTACGGGCATCTTTCCTGAGTTGCGTTCGCCACTGACTTTATTTTTATGACAACCGCATTGTACGACGTAGGTGGGGGAGCTCTTGAAACACAGGGATGTTTGGAAAATTTACTTGTCTGCCGATTTCCGCAAGTTGAGTCCTGCCAAACACACATAGTATGCATTTGTGAGATATGCTGCAGCACATCTATATGCAGCAGCGTTAGCAGTTAACAGCTGGTTGAGGAATTAAACACCATTCTTCAAGAACTCCGTATCTGCCTTGTGGCCAGCATGGGGGGAACATTGCAGAAAAGGAACTGCTGTCCATGGTGATCACACACCGTATTAAGAACCATGTGTAACATATTACACTGTTCAAGGATCCATTGCGAATTTAAGTGACTTCACCGCAGTTGTTGTCTTTGAATGAAAGTTTCATTTCCGTGTGTATTATGTCAAATATCTTCCTGTTACCTTCAACACTATTTTGTAGCAATCATTTACTTGAAAGGCCCATGTTTCATCGAGCTGTAACACACCTTGCAAAATCTGCTTTCATGCATACGTTTGGCGCACTTAATTTGTTCCATGAAGTACATAGTGCTTGTCGTGTGTCACAACATTAATTCAACATCTAAAATATCCTCAGATATACCAGAATAGCGTCGCAATCTAGTTTACAAAGCGTAATTTTCGCATATACTCGGGAAATACATTTTCAGCAAACAATGAACGCTAACGTCAAATGTTGCAATGGAATTTCCAGATCTAAATAGTTGGGCGTACCCTTTCGATTTTAGGCTTACCTCAGATTATGTTATTCACGCTACAAAGCAGGAACATTGTGCGCCTGATGCTTGTACAAGTCTTTTAGTAATGCTTCAACTTACTGAGCATCATGTAATGGGGAAAGAAGAGAATATATCGTGTTTTAAGTTTTAAAAATTTAGTAATATGCTATTTATTTTATTTAATTTTCAATTGGTTTGTATGAGGTTACGTACAAAAAAGAAACAAAACTTTAGAGGTAAGTTGCAACATATATCAATCGAAACTATGGTTCTAAGGGATTATAAAACGTTTAAGTACTAAATTATCATAATCAGCTACTAAATAATAGCAAAATCCAATCACAACACTATAAAATCGGGGATGTAAATATACGAAACACAGGCAAAGACAAATGAACTGATGATGTACTATTTTTGGGGGAGGGGGAGGGCGAGAGACTGCGTTTTTACGAAATGTTTACTACATTATAAGACTTTCATAATATGAAGGAAACTTCAATAGCACATAGAATACGAAATTAGATATGGCTAGAGACAATGGTGGAACAAGGTTTACGCACATAAATGGAATTACGGCACACAGGCACATACCCACAAACTGATGTTGCTTATGCTGATATTAAGTCCACTTCAGCAGTAGTATCACTAATGACTACTTGAACTATCAAAGTAAATTTGTATTACCTCTCGAAATAATTGACATTCCAATGCATCATTCATCGTAATAGTCGGTAAAACAATGCAGCTGTGGCAGCTGCATTCTTTGCATGAGTGGTATAATGTGACAGTGATGCCATTGATTCTGCCATTTAGATTCTGACAGCAAGTGGTCAAAGCCAGTGAAAGACAAACGACATCGTGATGACGTCACAACAATTGGATTCGTGTGGTCGGAGACTTTCCTGGAGTGTGTGTTGTTTCCAGGGCTCTTGGGTGTCCAGCCGGATGAGATCGTTGAAATCTCACTATATTTGGGCAAATAACCTTTCCGCCATCATCAGATGGTTCTGATGGAGTGGTCTGTCTGCTCGTTGTCCGTGTTATTTATGTCCGTCAGTCGGACTTCGATTCCGGTCCTTTTGCGTACGTCGTCATTCCGATCTCAGGTCTGCGCCGTCCCCGATATCGCGCCTGGTGGTGGAAGATGCAGAATGCCTTGGAGTGCCCCGGCGGCCGTCCTGGAAGGATCTTGTGTCCACTTGAGGCGTGACACCTTGATGAAGCTAAGTAATAGTTTTCATGGCTTGCTGCGTTGAAATCCTGTGCTCGGTTAACGAGATTGTCCGTTATGCAATTTCACTGGCCTCTTTGAAGATGCTGTCCCAGTAGACGCTGGTAGGGGCCAGAATCTTGGTCTCTTCTTATTTCGCGTTGTGTCCAGTTTCCAAGCAGTGTTCTGCCAGTGCCGATTTGTTGGATGACCTAGGTCCGTCTGGCATTTGTGTTTTTTGCAGCGGCCTTCGACTGATCGGGTTGTTTGACCGATGCAGGATGTGCCGCAACCACATGGAATATTATATACTGATTCACCCTTTCGTATGAATCAGTTGCACAGCAATTGGGATTCACGGTATCCAGTTTTATACGAAAAGCTAGTTGATTCGAAAAACGTGTATGGGGCCCGAAGACAGTAAAATGAATTGCCGAAACTGGTTGCGTCCGAAATAAAATAAAATAACCTACAGTATACTGAAGGTGGTAAAGTTTATTGAATTGAGAGGCTTATTCTCGTCCGCTAAGCACCTGGGAGGGCGAGAGAAATGGGGAGGGCAGTCTAGGAGTCGCCTGTCCTCGTCGTCTGGAGATTCACTTTCCAGGCACCTCCACCCCTTCTTAACCCACAATGGCCACCCCGCTTTCTCGTGGCCCTCGTTGTGCACATGGTTGCCACAGCCTACACTTGATGTCCTGACGGCAAACAGCAATGTCCTCGTTACTCCCCAAGAGGTTACTCCTCAGGATAGTAGCCAATGATAAGTAGGAAGCCGTGGAGGTGCGACGTCCCTATCTGGATGTCAGTTTCCAACCCATTGGCCGAAGTCCTTCGGAGAGTGGTGGCTGGCCGGAAACCCGCCCCCCGCACGGTCAAGTGTTGGCACTCCCGTGCAGTACTTCCCCTCCCCTGCCTCCCCCACCACCACAGGTATGGCGCACATGGTAGAAAACAAGTTTTTTAGCAGACAGGTAGCCAGACGATTAGTGTCACCCGCTACTAGCCATTGCTTTCCTGAATATGAAATGCCGGTCCTGGGCTTCGGGTCAAACCATGGGCAGATTGGAGGAATTATTGATTGCTGTGAACTCTTAGGGTCGATTATCTATACCTTTATAGCTTGGCTTATAACATATTCTTGCTATTGGGAGTTGTGGAGAGTCGAATTGGTTTCTCATATACTTGAACAGCTTTTACTTGTCCTGTTGTCTTGTCACCTTTTCTAGCTAACTCTACCCAAGAATAAGCTGCTAGGCCCGGTTCATTTTGCTGCTTGTGAGTGTCTCCATTACTTTCAAGTGCTCTGAGTTACCAAGTGTTCCTTCATCCTCGGTCAAATTGTTTTGTGGCTTTAGCGGGTCTGTGCGCAACGTCTGTGACCGGAATCACAAATCCCATCTGAGTGTTTTGACTTAATGTTCTCCATAGCGCTCAGAGACCTACTTCATTAGCACATCAGTCAAGCCGGACTCTACTGCCTAGCCACAGCTGGAAAAATTTCAGATGTTTGCAATTCATGAACATAACTTTTTGAGGGTATAGCTACGCACCCAGGAAATGTTTAAGGTCGTGAAACCCAGGTCTGTTATGTAACACACAAATAAACATTAAACTTATAAACAGATTCTTGACAGCCAGCTGTTCAAAATCATGTAATTTACTGTCTTTTGCTGTCAGTTTGGCCATCATTGGCAATCCAATAATACTGCTAGGTTAGTCTCAAAGTTGGCAAGAATTATGTTCACGATTTCCAACCTACCAGTAATATTACTAGGCTAGTCTCAAAGTTGGCATGAATGTTGTTCACGATTTTCAGCCTACTAAGAGACTTTTCCATAGGTTGTCTTTTTCTTACTCCTCGAAGCAGCACTAGATGCTGCAGTCCTTCCACCGCTGCAGGTTATCTGTTTCACTGTCTCCAGCTTGTAATAAACTGAATTCTTGTCTCTGCTGTCGCACATGAGTTGGCAAGTAGATGACTAACGAAATTGCCTCACGTTAAGAGCCAACAATTAATTGATATCAATAATTAAATGAAATTAAACATAATGAGTACAAAATTAAAGGGTTCTTGTATAAATGTAAAAGGTGGCTAATATGATCAAAAATGAAAGAAATATATTCATTTTCGTGCTGTTCACACAAACCAAAATAAAATTATAGATCTCAGGGCCGATTTGACTGGACTCAGTTATTAAGGGAAAGGAGGAGGGGACGAATCGTCTCACCGTTAGTCGTTATCGTTCGTCGTGTTCTGTTGTCGGAGGCAGGCGCTGCCTCGACTCGGCGCATTTCCTTGTAGCAGTGCGGCGCGAGTCGCCTGTCCTCATCAGCAACGACGGCTTTGCGGCGGGGCCCAGGCACGATCTCCCCGTTGTCTGCCCGTTGTCGGTTGTGTGGCCGAAACAGTGCTATCAAGGTGTCAGAAGGCGGATGTTGGCGATGGGTGCAAGAGCGCCCCTTCGACAGAGTCTCCTTGACTCCCCCTCTCCCATCTCTTCTAAGGTCAACTCCGCTTCCAAATATTCTTCCTTTCGGCGTTGTCATTGGCGGACAAAATTTTCAATGAAGCCCAATGTCAGTTCGTCGCATCAAAGCCACGCCTGAAGACGCAGGGTGGATATTTCCCATCTAGTGAGGGCTGTAGCGTGAATCAGTGTTTTTCTCACTAATTCACATTGTTACGATATTTTCCTGCATTCTGAGGCTGTTGTGAGAGCAGCTACACAACACTTTTCTATAACAGCTCTCTCTGAATGAAGCCTGGGCAGACTCTTGTTTGGGATACGTCACAAAATCTGCCGGCGTCCGTAATTGATAAGGAATGTCCTTACTATCGACAAAAAAGTCCTAAGAACGCTGGTTTCTCTCACATCCCTCCCTGCACAAATTCCCTGTGCTTTGAGCATGTTCCTTGTAGTGCCCGTGGCGTGCTGGAAGTGTCGGCATGTTGTTGCTTTCTCAAGCAGGGAAAATGACTACCGCCAGGGCAGAGGAACTCAGATGAATTCGCGCATACATTCTTCGGGTTCGGTTCTAAAGGGCTACAGGTCCTCATCAGTTCTCGGCACATTTCTCATTGTCAGAGAGGTACTTCGCAACTTGTCCTTCCTTGAGTAAGGCGAGGGCATCCGCCCCGCTTCCTGCTGTGGCATTCAGAATGACTGCAGTGTCCTCTCCTTAGAGACTCGCTGCAGGGCGTCCGTTTCTCTCCTCCCCCTAAGCCGCTCGCGGCGAGTTGGAGAAAGTGGTTGCCATCCGACTTATTACACAACTGATTGTCATCACTATTACGCTTCTGATACGGAAGGTTGAAAGTCATGGCAAAGTGGCCCATCTGTATTCACTTGTTCTAACACATACACACACACACACACACTTCCAAGAAAACAAAAATCTTCACTAACAGTTACACTAACACTGCAAAAAAAGCCTCTGAGCTCTATGGGACTTAACATCTATGGTCATCAGTCCCCTAGAAATTAGAACTACTTAAACCTAACTAACCTAAGGACAACACACAACACCCAGCCATCACGAGGCAGAGAAAATCCCTGACACCGTCGGGAATCGATCCCGGAAACCGGGGCGCGGGAAGCGAGAACGCTACCGCACGACCACGAGATGCGGGCACTAACACTGCAGTCACTGATGTGAGATATTGTGGTGATATTAAATTTTCAGTTGTGCTCTAGCCTGTCTAGCCTGGTCGACCATTTACATATATGGTTGGCCTTAATAAAGAGGTATAAGACATTTACACATAAATTTCCTTACAACTATACTACTCATTACGTTCAACATGATGAAACGTCGCATATGAACATAAAACAGGACATGCATAAATAAATGACGTTCAAAAGAAGGAAACAATTCATGAGTTACACAAATAACATTGAACACAATGCACGTGATGATACCGTCAAAGACGTTGACAAGAAGTAATACATAAACATGTATTCTAGACTAGTGTAAATGAAAAATAGACTGCTCAGAGTAATACCATTCATCAGATCACACACATAGAGTTAAAACATTACAATCAAAAGTGTTCTTAACAAAGCAGTAATGTCTATAAAAAACTTATCTTTCAGCTATGCCAACTTGAAAAACACACAAGACAGAATACAGGCAAGTGACGTAAGAGTTGACCGAAAGTGATATTGTTAATCGAAGAGCGCTATAAAATTAATGCAGAATGGATGTCATTTCAAACATCTGGTCACACAAAACAAAACATTTTCCGATGGCACACTTTATTGAACTCATGAGGATATGCTAGATAGGATGGGATGGGTAACATCTTCACATTTTCGTCAACAGTGTACATGTTTTCTTCCCTTGTAAGTTGTACCAAAATAACATTTGTAAGTAGTAAAGGAGTTTTGCTATTTGGGAGCAAAATAACTGACGATGGTCGAAGTAGAGAGGATACAAAATGTAGACTGGCAATAACAAGGAAAGCGTTTCTGAAGAAGAGAAATTTGTTAACATCGAGTATAGATTTAAGTGTCAGGAAGTCGTTTCTGAAAGTATTTGTATGGAGTGTAGCCATGTATGGAAGTGAAACATGGACGATAAATAGTTTCGACAAGAAGAGAATAGAAGCACTCGAAATGTGGTGCTACAGAAAAATGCTGAAGGTTAGAAGGGTATATCACATAACTAATGAGGAGGTATTGAAAAGAATTGAGGAGAAGAGGAGTTTGTGGCACAACTTGACAAGAAGAAGCGACCGGTTGGTAGGACATGTTCTGAGGCATCAAGGGATGACAAACTTAGCATTGGAGGGCAGCGTGGAGGGTAAAATCGTAGAGGGAGACCGAGAGATGAATACACTAAGCAGATTCAGAAGGATGTAGGTTACAGTAAGTACGGGGAGATGAAGAAGCTTGCACAGGATAGAGTAGCATGGAGAGCTGCATCAAACCAGTCTCAGGACTGAAGACAACAATAACAACAACCTTTCCTTCTTCCACAGAACCCCCCATTAACATGTATATTCATCACTGATCTTTGGGTGGCCTCTTCATTTGCTAGGTTGAATAGTGTCAGCTAACCAAGCCAAGTGGGCAGACTTCAATGTCAAGAAAAAGAATTGTTCGTGTACCTAACTTTCTATATCCTTAACGTTAGCATGGAAAATACTTTTTTTTAACAAAGTTCAATAGTGTCAGCTTTGCCGGCCGTGAAGACACCTAGAACGTCAATAATCTAAAAACAAATCTTTTGCATACCTAACTTTGTACACTCACGTTGTTTTACACAGTCCTTTAATTCTACCATGCAAAGTAATTGTAACAGGATTCAATCAACGTTTCATTAACTATTTTGCAAACGTAAATTGTCTTCTCCGTCATCTGCAAGGTACCTTTTGTACGTCTCTGAATGCTACAACAGAAATGTTATAAAATATTGGGGTGCATCTAGAGTTCACCTTTCACACTAGTGTCATTACACTGAACGTCTCGCATGATAATACAGTAAAACATGGATGCAATGCTCTGCATTGCAATTAAACATATACAACAAACACAAATTGAAGGACATGGAAATGGCAAGGTAGTTGCGAGAGCTGCCTGATACTTCCTCGCTACTGGGAGTATCGTGCTGTCAGTTGGTGGCGGCCTCTCCCCGCCTTGCGCTGAACGTCGCGACGGCGCACAGAACCCAAGGCTGACACACATGCAGCCGTCATATCATCTCTCCACATTCATACTAAATGTCCCACGCTTCAGTTACACATAAAATGAATGCCTATGGTAAGCAAAATACGTACGTACTAATTGTACTAGTTACTACAACAGAAAATCTATTCAAACATACAGCGTGCTGTTAGCAGACATCTACTATTTTCTATAACACTACTGCCAGGCAATACTCTATTGAGTCACCCACACTCTCAGGTTGCGGGCATTAAAAATCTCAACCTTGATCTCGTCATCAAAAATAGCATAACAGATCTTTGTTGTCTGCAGTCTCCTTTGCTTCCACTTGAGTCGCCAGTTTTTCTCTGCACTTAGAAGCATGAAAACACCTGCCACCTTCCGATAATCGTCTGACTTCTGCACATATTGCAGGGAACAACATTGTCTTCTACTACTGGCGAGTGGGCGTTAGTACGTCTGTGGTGCATTTCATAGTGCTTCTGTACCACTCTGCAATCGCTTTCGCATTTTACTCTCTACATGAGCTTCGCTGTGTTCGTAGAAGCTTACCCGCATTCCTATTTTTTATTCATTATGGAGCCAACTCCTGCATTACCCTTATTAGATTTTGTATTTATAAACCGGTATCCACCTGACCAGAAGTCTTGATCCTCCTGCCACCGAACTTCACTAATTCCAACTATATCCAACTTTAACCTATCCATTTCCCTTTTTAAATTTTCTAACCTACCTACCCGATTAAGGGATTTGACATTCCACGCTCCGATCCTTAGAACGCCAGTTTTCTTTCTCCTGATATCGATGTCCTTCTGAGTAGTCCCCGCCCGGAGATCCGAATAGGGGAATTTTTTTACCTCCGGAATATTTTACCCAAGTGGACGTCATCATCATTTAACCATACAGTAAAGCTGCATGTCCTCGGGAAAAATTACGGATGGAGTTTCCCCTTGCTTTCAGCCGTTCTAGCACAGTACGGCCGTTTTGGTTATTGTTACAAGGCCAGATCAGTCAATCACCCACACTGTTGCCCCTGAAACTATTAAAAAGGCTGCTGCTCCTCTGCAGGAACCACGCGTTTGTCTGGCCTCTCAACAGATCCCCCTCCGTAGTGGTTGTACCTACGGTACGTCTATCTGTATCGCTGAGGCACGCAGGCCACCCCACCAACGGCAAGGTGCGTGGTTCCTGAAAGGGAGACACAGAATTAATACCAATTTATTCATAAATAATATTCCAATCATCGATCACAAGTAACAGCACTGAAACATTTTGATTCCCAACTGAAAGTTTATACAGCAGCATGGATAAAATGTTCTGGCCTTACAGCTACTAAAATTTAAAGTTGAGACGTAGCCAAAGAGCAAGAAAACTAATAACCTTACAAGAAAAGCAGCAAGTTAAATTTAAGTTTAGTTACATAAAACATATTTAAAACATTACAGAATTGAATGCTCAGTAACACGAAAATTTAACTTGAAACACTTGGTTTTAATTCATTTAAGAAGTTAGCTAAAACCACTTAAATTTTACTTCAAGTTTACTGGAATCACCAAATCTGTCTGGAAACATATTGGTTACGGAATTTTGAAGCAGTCAAAATGGATACAGTGTTGTTGAGTTTGGCAGGGCACAGACGGCATAGGTCATTTGGTTAACTCAGATACACTAAAGGCAGTATAACTAGACTAACAACAGCATGATCCAAAACACAGGAAAGTGGTATTTAGGCAAAGCTCGCTTTCAAAAGTCACCACAGAAGGGTTGCCTTAATGTGTAAGGCAAGTTACTGACGTTGGAACACAAGCTTTACAAATTGTCATTAATCGAGTGTCTTCAAACCAATTCCACTGATCAACTTATCCACACAAATATATTTAGAAATATATTTTTCTGACTCTTCCTTAAATGAACATATAAGCCTAATTTAGACATGATTTCGAAATCCTAATTACTAATCATATGTAAAATTACAAAACATGTTGTTCTATTATATTCCCACAACAGTGCTCTCCAACTCACTTCCAGCAAACACATGTAATATTTGTATTCAAAGTCAACTATGAACCTTGGTTTAATCCACAGCTTTTTCCTTTAAAACATTAATCTCGCATAATTATGCTATAACGGTTTGTAAAGAATTGACTTAACTAGGAGTAGTTGCCTTTAGCGCATTATTAAAAGGCTGTAACGAGAGTGACGAATTTCTACTCAAGCTTCCACGTCCCCACAAAACGCAAAATAGTAAAACAAAATTTAAACCATACATGCACAACGTTCAAATAACATCCAGGGCACTGCCACAGCAATTCAACGAACCTGGACGAAGCACTAAGCCGGCAACAGAGCTAGTACCGGGGAGCATGGAGCATGCACCCGCTTCATGGTTACGAGTGCAGTGGTAAAGAAGCTCACCATTTAACACAACAGCCAATCGGCAAGAGCGCAGGCACAGGACGGCGGCACCATTCCCAGAACGGCTATGGAGAGCATAGGCAGACACAAACAGTGCACGAACAGTGAATGCGTTTGCTTCATGACCACCTCATAACTCCTAATCCGCTACTAGGAAGACTCCACGTAGCGCCGTCCGTTATAGCCACTCCGCTGCTGCTCTTCGTCCGTACCAACTCCCCCGCCCCCCCCCCCCCCCCCTGCCACCGCGCCCCTCATAGCACACCACATCACGTTCTCTCATTAAGGCCCGCCCAACAAACCCCAGTTCTCCTAGCCAGGTAGATAAAACGAAGGCGAGACGAGAACATCGCAGTATATTATGGATCATATTCATTATGCGGTCGGAGGGTGTTCAAGGCATCTGCAAACTAAGCAAGGTGAGAACTAGAAACAGACATTTGTTTAACGTAAGTAATATGATTTTGCACTGTTGACCCATATTTATACTGAGTTACTGCCAAGGAGGAAATTGCTTCTATTTCTCATCTGCAAGCTCGTCTATTGGTATTTTTAATAGATATTGCAGTGAGCATGGCTCAGTTGGTGGTAAACACTTTTAAAATACGACTGTTAACATGAATCAGTAGTAACATTGCATGGGGGCTTAATTAAAAAGAAAAGACTAACATTAATGAATAAATGCAATAATTTTACTAACTGTGTGACCGGTTACGATGTCTCTTAACCGGTTGGCCTTGACTATTATTAGCACACAATCTGCCTGCATAAAATAAAAATAAAGAATGGCAAGGAATTCCCATTAACACAATTGATTAATTAAGTCCCCTGCAAATATAAAAGCTGCGAAACAACAAATCAAAAGTGTAACTGTTCTCTATGTGGTAGTGTGGCTCAACGTACATGTATCTGGCTCGGTTCTTTCTCCATACGACAAAGTTTAAACACCATTTACAATGAACTAATTGAAAAACCAGATATATTATAATTGCACATAGAAAGCAGAATTACAAGTCCAATAAATGAACACGAGCCAGATACTTTGTTGACTGTACCTGTGAGCTAGAGGGATTGTTATTAAAGAAAACGGTAATACCTTTTTACCTCGTTGTATATTGACGAAAATGTTCCATTACACCAGCATCATAAATCAAAAGCCCATCTCCTTTCTCAAATATATTCTGACAATTGCATCCTCTTCCATCTATACATTACAGCAACCGAACAGTACAACATTTCAGTCAACACTGAGATCGTCTACTCTCTCGCCCAACAGAACAACGACTGCCCTCGATATCCTCTGAACAATTACTGCCAGAGAAGGCTGCTGAATAATAGTCTTTGGAGCAATCTCTGGCTCTGCGACTCAGTGTAGCCACCTTTCAACATGTAGAGCATATAGTACCCACGTCGTCCCGACAATAACGTCACGATATTAAAAAAAGATATGCCTTATATTCTATCTCATATGCGATGCAGTTCAGAATGTGTTCATCGAATAAGCACTAGTCTCAATATCAAAGACATGCTGTATTGGTTGGGTTGTGGGGTCGACAATTTTAGATTAAAAAAAGTAATTAAAGTCTGTGGAGACGAAAGGGTATTGTTGGTACTGGATTACTTCTTGGTTGTTGAGTTTCAAGTAAGACCTGATAATTTTGAAGTGAGACAGTGTTAAGGCTACATAACATTAACTGTACAGTACAAATGAAACTTATAGTGTACGTGGGTACATTTGAGTACATAATTATTGCTCCATCAGCTTCTTAAAATGTTCAGAACTAAATAAAGTAACATATACTAATTTCAATTAACAGTACTTGTTCATTATTTGTATAAATAATAGTGGATATCTGCCGATGTGTAAGCAGTTTATACCATTATGTAAGCAAAACGCGATGCCGAAGGCCATTTGCAATAGTAGCCGAAACTTTGGAGGGATTTATATGTTGATAATGCGGTCCCAGGACTTGAAAAGCGTTATTGACAATTTGTTCCCACTTCATACAACCATTTTCATCGTAAGTTTGTGTCACTATTTCAGAGCTGCTTTCATAAATAATCATCCGTAAGATCCATTAAAAAGGAAAGCAATCCGTGGATAACTAAAGGAATTAAAATCACATGTAAGAAGAAGAGGGAAATTTTTGCAAATGCAATTCATTTCGGTAACAGGATCGTTCAAATGAGCCCTGGAATACCTAACGAATTAACGAACTAACTAAGTAGCCTATAATTTAACTGGTAAAACTTCAAATGCGGGCAGATACAGATTACCGATCGAGGTGGCGCATTTATTAGCACACTGGACTCGCATTCTGGAGGAGGACGGTTCAGACACGCCTCCGAACATCCTGATTTAGGTTTTCCGTGTTTTCTTTAAATTGCTTCAGGAAAATGCCGGGATGGTTCCTCTGACCGAGCACTTCCTTCCACATCCATCCCTAATGCGATGGGACCGATGACCTCGCCCTTTTGTCCCCTCCCCCAAATCAAGTAACAAACCAACCAACTAACCGGATACAGATTATGTGCAACATAGAGCCTTACACATTAGATTTTGGGAGCAACAAAGGAATGGATGTATTATTCACTAGACTGACGAGCAAAGTGTGTGACGTGATAATAGTCTGTAAGCATATTTATAACGTAGTTCTATCAGTCATTACATCATGTGATTCTGCATTTACATGTCATGTGTCGTGTTGATCATATGACAAATATGATGTTGTACTCGGGTTCGCTCTTGTTCATATGCAACGTCTTAAATAAAGGCTCCCTAACTCTGCATCGGCTAAAGTCGACTTATTTTAGGGAATGAGTACTTTATAAACGTCTGGTATGATTTAATGATGGTCACTAAGCTTCTTAGGGAAGGTAAAAGAAGTGAGCCTTCGGGGTAATGGTAACAACACCGTTTGAGTTAACGAAACTCACTATTTGGAGTAAAGTTCGTCAGGATGATATGACTGAAGTAAAAGCTTTTACCGTTTGACGTAATGACAATAACCATTTAGGGGGTAATTTAAGTCATTTTTTGTGTCATGATCATCAGCATACCGTGATTGATGGTAACAGTATTCTCCATGAGCGAGAGATATTAGTACCAACCGTTCAGGGTGAAGGGGTCATTTCAAACACTTAATCCAAAACTATTATTAATCACTTTTTTACGTCGAAAGCACACAGTATTTGATATAAACGTTAAGTATCAAAACGAGTGAAGCACATAAACACAACGAAATTTACTCATGAGGCTATGACATCAGAAATAAAGACTTGTGTGTGTGTGTGTGTGTTCAGCTCAGATGGAAACATCTTTCGTAAATATCTTTAGCTTTCAAGGAAATAATGGAACATGACGCCCTTTTTACACATCCTCCAATTGTTACGCGGATAAGATGATGAGTTATCTATGAGGGACAGTCAAATGACACCTGAACGCTAGATAAAGTGGAACAAAGCAGTGTTTCCATCCAAAAGCAATCACTAAATGTGATAGGACATATATAACCTTGGGGATCAAAGACATCGATTCCAGTTTCATAGAAAGCGGTCGGCTGTTGACAGATCCACCGCCCTACACACTCTTTTACTTTTTCGTCCGACTGAAAAGGGCGTCTAAGCATGTCCTTGTACATGTCGCCAAAGTTGTGTAAACCGCACAGCGAAAGATACGGGCTGTATGGAGTGATTCCAAACCAAATATCTAAATCGTATCCTTCGTGCAATTAGCATTGTGTTGTCGGGCTTTATCGTGCAACAAGATGATTCCATCTAATTGTATTCTGACAGCCTTAGGTCAAACGGCAACGGCAGCAGCGGAGACATCCTACATATCCAAAGCTATTCATGCATGTTCCAATGAGGTCACGGTGACCGTGTAAGCACAGTCACTGAGCAGCGCTATAAAAACACTTTGCAGAAACTGCGATGTGCCATAAAGTAAAAAAAAAACCAGGGATGCTGTCGGACGGAATCATACTGCAGCACGACAACACCCAGTCCAGCCCAGCAAATAGGATGCATGCTACGCTTCAGCGCTATAGATGGAAAAATTTGCAACTTCCTCTGCAGAGCTCAGATTTTGTACATGTTAATTTCACATCTTTCAAGCTCAAGAAAGACATGTGTGGACTTCCGTTTCAGTCGGACGAGGAATTGAAGAAGGGGATAAAGTTGTGGATCCGTCAGTGGCCGATAGCGTTCCATGAAAAAGGAACAGATCGGCTCATTTCCCTCTGGGATAACATCTTAATGAGTGTCGTCATTACTTTTGAATACAACTATCCCTTGGTCCGACTGTGACAGGTGTTCAGAGAAGGTAGGAGGGGAGTGTGAAGAAGGGGGAAGACGTGAGGGAGCCTGGTAATATGACGTCTTTGGTAAGGATGATAATATCACTTACAAGATTGGTCTTGAATGTAGGCAACCCATACTAACAACTGTTCGTTTCAAAAAGGATTTAATCTCATTTCATTGACTGCCCACTGTATACGTATGCAAGCATCGTTGACTTCCCAGAAACAAAATAACTTGACGCCTTTTCTACGCTACATTTTAATATTAAACAATTAAATATAATAGTATGTGCATGTAGCTAAATATGGTAATTACTGATATCACTGCGATTAGTGCCTATTCAGGTGGATGCTTTTTATTTTTTACTGCCCATCTCTGAACTTAACGACATTTCTACATAGTTGATGGCTTCATTTCAATACTACACTGGTTAGAGCTGGAAGGCAGGGGAAGAGGAAGGAGTACATTGCACAAAGGAGATATTTGCACCTTCTTGGACATTTTAAATTATTTAATTCATTTATTTATATGTTGAAACTACATTTTGACTAAAAAGATTTTGATGCTGTGTTGTGATTTGTTGTAGGTGATTAAGAGGCTGTCTGAGGAAGGGGAAAGAAGTGAAGGAGCTCAGCATGTTAACGTCATTGATGAGGATGAAGCTGCCACTGAAAAGATCGCCCTGGATTGTAAGAAACCCGCAATAAGAATTGCTCGTCTGAAGGTCAGGCTGCAGCCACATTAGTTCGGAGTAGCTTACGTTTCATGTCGTTTTAGACTTCCGATGGTTAATTTGGTTTGATTTACTAGTTATAGATGTGTACTACACTAATAATTTATGAGTAGACTATTAAATACAGTACGGACAAGATTCTGTCGACCGCAACACTTTCAAAACCCTACAAAACTTTTGTTCCCAGGTACATAACCAGTAGTGCTGTAGAACATTCTTTCACAATTGGGAAAATCTAATAATGTCGTAGTAATGATTTTACCTTCAGAAAAAGAGCGCAGTACACAATACATGAATACAATTACTTAAAAACGGAATAAGAAAATGTATTAACCTTCCGTTGTCGTTGTAGCTACAGGCGAAAATCTAGAAACTGTTTCTGGTTCAACAACCTTTCTTAGTCCTATTTAATACTTTCAGCCCCCTAGCCTACCTTTGTGTACATTAACTTTCACTGTGTCTTAGCTGAACAGAAGTACTTTTTCCCAATAGGCTTCACTATGAACATATCAGCAAATCAATGTAGCAGTGTACAACAGCTCAGGCACCACCAGAATATATGGGAGCGGTTGATTCGCTATTTCTAATGTATAGTAGAATAGTCTTATAGTAATTATAAAATGATAATTCTACTATTTTGTTACAATATGGAATGTTTTGTAATAAACTATTTTGCCGGCCGGAGTGGCCGTGCGGTTCTAGGGGCTACAGTCTGGAGCCGAGTGACCGCTACGGTCGCTGGTTCGTATCCTGCCTCGGGCATGGATGTGTGTGATGCCCTTAGGTTAGTTAGGTTTAATTAGTTCTAAGTTCTAGGTTACTGCTGACCTCAAATGTTAAGTCGCATAGTGCTCAGAGCCATTTGAACCAAATTATTTTGTTCATTAAATGAAGGGAAGTGTATAAAATATGTTTGAAAGAGGTACAAATTTTTGTATCAATCATGCATCTAAACTTATTTTAAAAAATCAACTAAGGGCATTACCACGCAAAGAAAAATTTTCTCTCTTCCCCAAAAGTTTTGTATTGGAAAGGGCTAATGGAGACTTTCTCTGTCCATAGCAATACTTGTCTCTCTCCAAGATAACAAATTGCTAACAAATGCTCATTCTAATGCTTCATACGCATATATTATGGCCGTTCTGTGTAAAGAACAGGAGTTGAACACTAGCACTGGGGAGACGAACAAAAAGACAGAGGAAACCTGAAAGAATTAGATATCAAGCTAACTGGAGAAGTCAGTACATAGTGGCTATAGCAAAACACGAAGAAAGAGGCTTTCAGAATGGAATTACAAACATGAATCTCTGATGACAGTTGTTTTGACATGTGAAAAAGTAGTTTTGTGATATTTACATAAAAGAAAGCATTAAATAAACAACCGATAAAAATCCTCTTCGGGCGTGCCGTCAGCAAAGTTTATCAGATACTAGTGTAACTGGAACAGTGCCTTAAAATGATTTCTAGCAGTGCCTAGTTTGATAAATAACCAGTTACTTCTTTTCCCTCCATTTTTAAACCTCATGTTTAGTGCACGTCAACTGCCTAATATAATAATTAACAGGGCTGTAACTAAAACACAAAACAATTTTCTTCACGAAATTTTTTCTAATTAACTCATTCAAGTCGGTATGAAACTACAGTAGTTCGTAATGGTGACTCTTATCATTCCACATATAAATACAAAAACTTTATTACATATGAACAGCGTTTTTATTTATTCGCTCCGCTAACATACGAATATTTAAGCTCCCAAACAAAACCAGTCAATACTTTCGTTGTGTCAATGCGGTGGCATACATTCATTAAGGGGAAATAACACAGTACCGTGAACAATTTGTCGCTTTTTGTGCCATACATCTATCATTCACTATCTACATACTACAAAATGGTAAATAAAAGTCGTATATTAACATTGTTACCAAACACCTCGAAAAGTACTTAAACGATTTACTTAAAATTTATACATCACACGCTAGTGAACATTCGGAAAGACACAGGGTGTATCTTTTACAGTATATGTAATATACAAATACATATTTAATACTTGAAAGTTTGTCGCCAAAAGTATTGAAAATTTATTGGCCGACTTACTTCAGATTGTTACGAATTGCTCTAACATACATTCAGACGGGTATAAACTATATTATTTCTTTAGCCACAATGTACAGGTTTTCTGTTAAAAGTGATCGCAAGGAAAGCACCGCCGTTCTGTGCCCTGCTGATAAAATGTGCGATTCCTTTTTCTTTCCCGCAGTAAGCTTTTACTACGATGTATATATTTTTTCAAACCAACGATGTATACATAACCGTTTCCTGTTATTTTCTTTCTCCCAGATGGGTTTCACAGAAAACAGTAAACGAACAAGACTGAAGTTCAGAGAAAATGAGGAAGATAAGGTGTTCCGAGAATAGGGAAGGGGGCGTGTTGGGTGAAATGTACACTCTCTGATCTTGAGTCTTGTTTCTTGTTACTGCAAATTCAGATTCTGTAGTAGCTTCGTCTGAATTCCATACAGAGAGAGCACTGGGCACCAGTGACTTATTTACGAGCATTAACAATCTCCTATAAATGTCTATCAAGGCAGGAATATGTAAATTTATTCCATGAAGGCTTAGTGAGCGAGAAAAGAAGTTGGAACTTTACGAGCGAATAAATGTCAGAACTCTTCCTTCTCTAACCTGAAGTAAGGTCTGACGTACGTATTTCTACCGAGATTTTTAAATTAATATTAACATAACAAAGATTCAAGTTTTCATTTAAGACTTTATATTCTCCGCGTATTTCTTCGCAGCGTACAGATGGAATTTTATCATTCATAAGGCTAAATGTCAAAGCAGTTGCAACGTGAAAAGAAACACATACGTGGCACAGTAGTTTAGCTTTAGCATTCAGTTGATATGACCGGTGCAACTAAAGTTGGAGTGAAATCGGCCCCTGTCGCTTAACTATTTTCCAGTAGTTTTCAGGAACAAAATATTTGTTTCTCCAACTTTTAATGACTGTCAAAACCTAGACTAGGAACTACATAAACAGTATCCACCAACAGTCAATCTGTATCAATTCAGCACCGGAACAGTTACTTATTGGTGGGTGTTGCCATCAGATATAATTTTTGGAAACATGTAATTATGATCCGAGAAATATATAATGTTACAGCTGGAAACGCTGTCATTTTATATTGTCTAAAGCAGTGACACCTAACAGTAGGATATGGCCTAAATTAACACATTAAGTAAGCTGTATCCCAATTGCCTTCTAGGTTGTGCAGTGTCAGTTTTTTGCCGTGTCTGTTTCCGAGAATCAGTTCCCTGAACTTTTCTGGCATCAAACACTTCCAGGGCAGTGGATTACATAGTCATTTTGTTCGCTGATGAGCAACTGCTCTCATCGCTACCTAATAGAGTTTCACCACATGAGCTTGAGTTCATTTTTCTATTTAGGAGAATTGCAGTCGGATTCGTGAGTATTCTGTTCAATATGTCGAAACGGAGGTCGCGAAGTAAACATTGTGTGAGCTTCAATATTGTAATGCCACACTTCGAGATGGCTAGCATCAGTGTAGTCGTTTAACATCTTTATCGGTAGTGTCATGTAATAGGTTTATTTTATAATTCTCACCTGATTCGAGCTGAAGGCTCGTCGCTTCTAGTGTTATGACTTTCTCCAGCCACTTTCCACATTAAAAACCAATTTCTAACAACCTGCAAATATAGGGAAACGTATTGTGCAGAGAAATTCAGCACTTTTGGTTAATTAGTTAGATTTTATTTGTATTCACGGGCACACATGTTATTTTCGAGAAGACCAGTTCCAATCTACAATCACCTGCTTATCGGTAAAACAACTAAAATTAAACTGTTAGAAACTAGAAAAGTAGTACATCTACGACGACTGTAGGGCACTTTGAAGTTAAATCGATCTTGAAACATATGTTGAAGATTATGACGATAGTCAAATGTACATATGTGCTTGACATCATCAAAATTCAGCTGGATGGGAAATTAAAAATAAGCACGATGGCTTTGCCAGGATATGTAAAGATCTAAGATGACGCTGGCGGCAGATTAGAAATGTGCAAGATGACTGAGGAGAGGAAATTGCAAGATCTAATTGTGCGACTTATACAAGTTGATAAGCAGCGATTAAAATCAAACAGCCAGTAGCGGTGCAATATTTTAACCTGGTCCTAAACGAGAGAAGGATTGACCTGATGAAATTTATTTTTAATTTTTTGTGTCCATTAAAACAGAACAGATCATCACTATGAGGCTCACATGTTCAGAAGTATTCATCTATTCATCTCGGTACTATAACATTTCTTCAAGAAAAATTAAGTACACTTTATGTGGATTGCGTTATTTGGTCAATGTTCAAAAGTATTGTATTATTTATCAAAAAATAGAAGATGGCTATCGCGCCCTCCTTGCACACACACACACACACACACACACACACACACACACACACACACACATTGCATAACGTGCTCCCTTTTTACAACATCTCTCTCTGCTTTCAAATGTCACTAAAAATATACTGTCTTGGCTCTGGACCGTGGCGTCTCATTTCACCTTCTTACTATCGACAGCTCCTAGCTGGCGTCTCACCAGATGGCGCGTATTATAGGCTAGGCTTCAAACGCGGCATCTAGAGCGGCGTCGAGGAAACCCTTGGGACAGCTGATCTCCAGTCTTCACGCAGTAAGGGACTAGGGCTAATGGCAGATTTTGGAGCAACGGACACAAGTTGCGGATTAGCCCGAAGTATTTTTCGGGCCGTCGTTCAGTCCCCTACGCCAGGGCTGGGTACAAGGCAAAAGGCCTCGTTCGCCTATGCCGTGCGTATCTGCTTGCTCTGCCTTGTGCGCTGTTTTCCCGCTGTGCAGACTATTTGAGGAGATGTTCGTCTTCATATTCGTAGAGTGGTCACGCATGCCTTTGTTTTTTTATTGTAAGTGATTGTAGGACTGTTTGTTACTCTGTCTGCTGTGTGTGTTTTGCGAAGTGACTTGGGTTAATATGCTGGCCAGCGTTCTCACTACAAATCTGCTATGGCGTATGTTATGGCGATTGCAGCTCGTGTAGTGTGCCCAGCTTTCAGTGACATAAGAGTTACGTATTTTTTGTAACTTTGCCATTGTTTTCAAATCTTTTAATACGATAGACCAAACTGTTTGAGTTTTAATATGTTCTCACTACGTTTTAGAAGCTGGTGCATCTTGTTTAAGGCCATTAAAAGGCTAGCAGGGTTATTCACCATCTTGATCATTTTCCCACTGCGTAACTTCAACATGGCAAACTAACTTGAAATTATCTATTCTTCTCAAAGGAGGCCTGTTTTTGCTTTGAATATGAAATTCTTGCTGTCGTAAAGATAAATGATAGCAGTTAAATGGGCCTAATCCTCCCATGTCATTTCTATGATGCTACTAGTTCTCGATTATAATGGTAGCCGCGGAGGATTATGATGGTAGCCGCGGAACGCTGTTGCGTTCCTGTCGGCTAATCACGAGGGGTGGTGGTTAGGTAACATCATTTTTTCCTCATTATGTGTGATATTCGTAACCGATTTCGAAATTTTTTCAGAGAATCATGGTCAGTGTTGAGGCAGGAGGTACCGGAGGCATAGGCTGTCACAAACGCGAACATATTCAGTGTGAACTGCGCACTCGTCCCAGACCTATCGAGGGTCGTGTTTCAGAGCTGCCAGCAGGAGAGGGTGCGGCATTGGGCGAGCCTCTCCACATTTCATCCGAAACGATCGTTCAGGCAGGTGCCGCTATTTCTATCGTTTCATTAGCAATTTCTCCAGCTTTGGATGGAGTATTTCAAAAATTCTTACAGGGAAGCAACCCATTCGTAAGCAAGTGTGTAGGGTTCAGGCCCAGTTTTGCCATTTCAGTAACAGTATTGCTGAAATAGCACACTTTGAACAAAGTGATCAGAAGAAAGACGTTGTAAAATAGCTAAGCGCGAGCATTAAAGAATTACAGATTAGCGCAGACGCTTTAGGTTTGGAGAGTGAAGGGCCGAGTGGGGAAGACGGTCTTTCAGTTGACCACTACCAAGCTAGAGAGGCCGAAGCCCAGGCTCTTGCGGATCCATTTCGAATTTTCGCCAAACTGAAGAATTTAATTTCGTGTTAACTACATGGTATTACTGAACTACCTATTGGCCAATTGAACCAAGTTCGTAAACGTTTATGTGTGATCGTGCGGTTTCAATTACTTGCTAACGCCTTGCAGATGTTGCATTTTGTCATTCATTCTCTTCTTTATCCTTTGTCTGAGGGTTTAAGAGTTGCTGTC
This sequence comes from Schistocerca gregaria, assembly GCF_023897955.1. Lineage (NCBI taxonomy): Eukaryota > Metazoa > Arthropoda > Insecta > Orthoptera > Acrididae > Schistocerca > Schistocerca gregaria. Next base: position 575,916,078 of record NC_064922.1, read on the forward strand.
AGGTGTATCAGAGAGCAGGTAAGTCTGGAGCAGCTTAGGGTGCGGTACAATTAAAAGGGAGTTGGCAGCGCCTACTAGGAACGAACCTGAGCGTTCTAATAGTGACTTGTACAGGCTTTTAATGAAACCTTGTTCTAACATATTGAGCGTGACCGTATTGCTGTCTCGGCTTTGAGTATGAATGCCTCCGAAAAGGATTGTATTTCTAAGATTTTAGAGGAAATCTGCTGAGTATCACTCACAGCTCATCTTCGTTCGGAAGGCGGCCACCTTACCTAAGCACAGTGATTTAGGAACCTCAATGGAAACCTTCACATTTGCTGATGAGTGGCGTAAACGACGTGAGGGTGAGCTACCTGTTTCTTCTTATAGTGACAACTATAGCCTATGAGCTGTTCAGTTATATTGTAGATCCTTTTTTCGGTGTGGTACCCGGAATCGCTTATTGCGGGAGTAACCTTTTTACTGCAGACCTAGGCCCAACAATTGACGCCATCATAAGCGAATAGTAGCTCGAGTGAAAATGCACGCTGGGCTTTGTGCTTGTATTCGTGCTTGTGATAGAACGGTTCTTCCTTACGTATGTGCACAAATTAATATAGAACTAAGTTGCAGTCTCTCTGATTTTTCGGCATTTGTGTAACATGTCCTCTCTCAGACCTTGCACCCCCTCCCCCTTTCATTCCCCAGAGTTGTCGTGTCACCAAGGGGCAGAAGCTGTCTCTGGTAGGTGAGATGCGTGTAAACCTGTTGATTCCTGGGCTTTCCTGCCCACATAAAATACAGTTGCGAAGGAATTATGTCGCCTTACTGTTTCGATATGATTGTATGCAGCAAACCGGATTAGTCCTCGACTGTGCCAGTAATCCCTTCATCTTCATGTTTCGTGTATCATACAAGAAAGCCTTACGTTCCTATTCCGCTAGTAGTGTTATATTAATACCATGTAGACTGAGTGGACGGAGGTGGATCTTGATCATCTCAGTGAGCCTCAGGCTTTTCAGTTACGAGACCTTCTGAGCGAGTTTAACGATATACTATCTGACAGGTTGGGGGTGACTCACCAGATTCAGTATAAAATTCATTTAGTGGATGACGTTAACGTTCGCCAGGCTCCTCATCTTCTATAACCACCTAACGTCTCCATGTGCCTAACCTATAACTTTAGTGCCAAAGGGAAAGGGTAAAAATTTTGGATAGGTTGTCGGTTATAGGGTCTCCAAGGAAAAGGTTATATTAGAATCAATTTCTCTTTCACATCTCCATAACTGCTTTAACTGAATTTCTGATGCCTCCTATTTATTCCAGTACATAGTTTTTTTCTTGTACTTAATATTTTTTTTCCTGAACCTGAGTTTTTTTCCTACACTTGGTTTCTTTTCGTGTACTTAACTTTTCTCGCTATACGTGATTTTACTCGCTGTATTGATTTTTCTCCCCATACTTGATTTTTCTCCCTGTACTTGAATTTTCTCCCAGTACTTGATATTTCTGAAAGTACTTGATTTTTCTCCCTGCACTTGATTTTTCTCTCTGCCCTTGATTTTTCTCCCTGTACCTGATTTTTATCCCTGTAATTGGTTTTTCTCCCTGTACTGGAGTTTTCCTCCCCATACTGGAGTTTTCCTTCCCCTTATGGGAGTTTTCCTTCCCCGTACTGGAGTTTTCCTTCCTCATACTGGAGTTTTCCTTCCTCATACTGGAGTTTTCCTTCCCAATACTGGAGTTTTCCTTCCTGGTACTGGAGTTTTCCTTCCCCGTACTGGAGCTTTTGTGCCCTGTACTGGAGTTTTCCTTCCCTGTAATGCAGCTTTCCTTCCCTGTACTGGAGCTGTCCTTACCCGTACTGGCGATTCCTTCCCTGTACTGGCGCTTTCCTTCCCCGTACTGGCGCTTTCCTTTCCCCGTACTGGCGCTTTCCTTTCCCCGTACTTGAGCTTTTTTTCCCTGTACTGGAGCTTTTATTTTCCCCGTACTGGAGCTTTTTTTTCCCTGTACTGGAGCTTTTTTTCCCCGCTGTACTGGAGTATTTTTTTCCCAGTACAGAAGCTTTTTTGCCCCATACTTTAGTTTTTTTTCCCCGTACTGGAGCTTTTTTTTCCTGTACTGGAGCTTTTTTTCCCCCTTACTGGAGGTTTCTTTCCCCGTACTGGGGCTTTTTCCCCGTACTGGAGCTTTTTTTTCCCCGTACTGGAGTTTTTATCCCTGTACTGGAGTTTTTCTTCTTGTACTGGAGTTTTATTCCCTCTACTGGAGTTTTTTTTCCCTGCACTGGAATTTTTTTCCCCTGTACTGTAGTTTTTTTCCTGTACGGGAGCTTTTTACCCTTACTTGATTTTTTCCCTGTACTTCAATTTTCCTCTGTACTTGACTTTCTTGCCCTCGTTTGTTTTTTCCTGTACTTGAATTTTTTTCCATTTACTTGATTTGTTTGCCCTATAATTTAGTGTTTTCGCTTTACTTGATTTTTTTTCCTGTATTTGATTTATTCCTGTGCTTTATTTTTTTTCCTGTGCATAATTTTTTCCTGTGCTTAATTTTTTTCCTGTGCTTTATTTTTTTCCTGTGCTTTATTTGTCTCCTGTCATTGATTTTTTTCCTGTGCTTGATTTTTTCTCCTGTGCTTAATTTTTTTCCTGTGCTTAGTTTTTTTCCTGTGCTTTATTTTTTTCTTGTGCTTTATTTTTTTCCTGTGCTTTATTTTTCTCCTGTGACTGATTTTTTTCCTGTGCTAAATTTTTTTCCTGTGCTTCACTTTTTTCTTGTGCTTCATTTTTTTCCTTTGCTTGATTTTTTTCCTGTGCTTCATCTTTTTTCCTGTGCTTGATTTTTTTCCTGTGCTCGATATTTTTCCTGTGCTTCAATTTTTTTCTGTGCTTGATTTTTTTTCTCTGCTGGAGTTAAATCAGACTTATTATCAAATAACTTTGAGTGAGGATGCCAAGTCGATTACAGCGTTTTGTATTGATTGAAATTAATATGATCTCAACCGTGTAGTGTTTGCCCTACCCACTTCAACTTCCATGCTTTCATGACTTCTAGATCATACTTCAGAGATTTAAAATTCAATTGTTTTTGTAATTATCTTGCTGATGGTGTTGTGTAATCGGTCCTTTGTTCAACTCTTTCACATCTTCAGCAGGTCTTACTGAAGCTTCAGCCTAGTGGTTTGGCGCTCAAAACTTCTAAGGTCACTTTCGCCAAGTAGAAAATTTCATTTTTGGGATGGCGGGTTTCTAAAGTTGGAATCAGAATCGATCAGGAACGTACTTCTGATCTTAAAACGTTTCCTCCCCCTAAGAACGAAAAGCGAGTCCCCGATTTATCAGGATGGCCAACTATTTTCGGAGGTTTGTGAGTTAGCTGCCGCTCTTAAAGATCTTCCTAAGAAGGGACCGGAATTTTTCTGGTGAGAGAGCCAGCAGATCACATTCAGGCAATTGAAACTACTCGAAGTTACCCACTAGTTCTAGCGATGCCTAATTTCGTGAAGACTCACTCTCCAGGCCAACGCCTGTACCGCTGGGGTGGCTGCAGAGCTTTCACAGGAAGACGAATGTCAGAGACGACCTTGCCTTTTCCTCGCGGAGATTGGTGGGACCTGATCTTAAGTTTTCGATGTATGAGAGGTAGTCCCTGGCTGTTTTGATGCCCCAACATTTGTCCCACGAGCATGCAAGCTGTTTTGTTTTGGTATAGCCATTAAGCACACTGCGACCGCCCCCCTCTTTCCACCAACCTTCCTTTCCTGAAAGTTAATCGTTATGTTAAGGCCACCATAATTATTTATCATGCTAGGAATCTGACCAAATGGAACACTTCCATCCCTTATATTAGTGCTGTCGTGAACTCAGCACAGCTTCAAGCTTCTAAAACAGTTCCTGCTGTATTGATATTTTCTTATTCCTTTAATTCTTCTTTGATTAATTCCTGGAATATGAACGACCTGTTGCCTGAGTGGAATATCACTTACCTGGTTAAGGGAAACCTCGGTAGAACTAGATAAAACATAGACCTAGCCCATCTCGCGCAATTTTAGCGTGGGTGGTTACCAGGATTGATACTGGCAGGAAGCTTGCTTCTGTGTTTGTGAGGCCCCGTGCAACTGTTAAGATCTTCAGTCTCGCTAATTTGCTAGAGTGCCACCATGTGACTGGGAAAGCCTTGAAAGTTCGTGTGAGCAAAATAAAAACAAGCTGATTAGTTTTTCTCCTTATAAACTCATTTCGTGCTTAAGTGGGAGACGTTGACCCACAGCGTCTCATTTCACCCTTCCACTATCGATAGCTCCTGTCTGGCTCCTCACCAGTTGGCGTGTATTACTCCCTAGGGTACTTATCGCTGTCTCGGCTAGGCTTCAAAAGCAACCTGTAGACCCCGTCGAGGGAACCATTGGAAGAGTTCAAAGCAGGCAGCTCACGTGTAGCCTTCGTCCTGTGTGGAGATGGGTGGGGCCAGATGCAGTGCTTGGAGCAACAGACAGGCGGCGCGGATCGGCACGATGTCGTTTTCTGGTCGTCGTTAGGTCTCTTCGCAGGGATTCGGTAGAAAGAAAAAGGCTTGGTCCACCTATTCATTACGTAGTTGGTTGTTCTGCTCTGTACACCCATTTTCCACTCTGCAAGCTGTTTGAGCAAATGTTCGTATTTACATTCATTGAGTCACCTTGCACGAATTTGACTCCTTGTGATCCTAGGACAGTTTACTGCCCTGTCCGCTGTATAGCGCTTAGAGCCATATGAACCATAATTCAAATGTCCTTGACACGAATACGCGGGAAAATTGGGCACATTACACGGTATCTCCAATATAAACCATCGCAAGTTTTTAGAGACAACCTTAGCGAGCAGGTTAACACAGATCATTCAAACAGTCCCCTAGAGTTAGAACTACTTAAACTTAACTATCCTAAGGACATCACACACATCCATGCCCGAGGCAGGATTCGAACCTGCGACCGCAGCGCGGTTCCGGACTGAAGCGCCTAGAACTGCTCGGCCACAACGGCCGGCATTTGAATTATCGAGTTCCTTAAAAATTTTCGTTTTGTCTTCAAACTTTTCTATGCGAGAGAACAAACTCTTCCTGAATTTTAATATTTGTTTTGACTATTTTTTAAAACTGATGTGCTCTTTAGTGTCTCACTATTATCGAGCCACTTAAAGTTTGTATTTATGACCTCCAGATAATGGTACGAGCTTAGAAAACTGTTATTTATATTCCTTCCTGGAACCATTTACAGCTCCCTTTGGGTGGTATAGTTACACCTCACATTTTAGCGATACTCTTTTCCTAGGGCGTATGACCTTTTTGGTAGGGTTCTGTTTCTACAATCGTGGTTAAACAGTTGTGAAATTCGGTGAGACATTTATGTTCGGTGTTTGTTGATACCACCATCTACGTTTCCGGTAGAGAATCCCGTGTCGGCAGCTTCTTGCTGGATGAACCTGTCTTGCTTGCGGCCATATGGATGGCTCTTGAGCATTTGCTAGCGCGTCTTGCTATTTTCTTGTGATTGCGTGCCCTGAATGCAGTCAAGTTGAGTGCTTACGTTATCTGACTTGCACTGTCAACCCTTTGGATAAGCCACAAAGGTGAACTGTTATGTCTTGTTAACTAATTAATCTTTATCTTTTGGAGGTCTGCCGAATCTCCGTTTTGAGCTTACATGCAGGAATTTACCTAGGGCTCAGTTTTCGTTTGATGTTTTTGTTTAAAATTGCTTAAAGGTGAGAATTGTTAGTCCTCTTGCATCTTGTTGAAGGTCATTGAAAGGGGGACTGCGTTATTCACCATTTAGAACGCTTTTCTAGTCTATAAATTTACCAATGCAAATTAACTATGGATTTTCGTACCTGTTTTTCTTAAAGGGCCTTGTTGTAAATTTAAAATTAAATGTTTGTTGTCACAAGGGTAAATCATGTTACAGAGGCCTGGTCCTTCCATGTCATTTCCCAGAGCCAGGTAATTGCCGATTAGTCTCCTCATTAAATATTTTCATTTTGTTTCTCTGTTTTAAACTCTGCCAAAAATATTTGTTGGACACTTTGCTACCTTACAATTAAATCTCCTCCCTATCTGTTTTGTGTTGCCCTAAAATAACTTTCATGTCAAATACTCTCCTGAGTGCAAACAAATTCCATCTTTCACGTATAAATTATGATTTAGCAATAGCTTATTGGAATGACCATTACTTAAGCTTGTATGTAAATGATTCAAACTCTACTACTTCTACTACTACTACTTCTTCTGTCTATTGTTCCGAGTATGTCTACAATTTTTTTAGAGTAACAACTCGTGAACATTTAGAGTACTCGTCACTGTGACGATAGATTTTCTCTCCTACGCTTTTCAATTTAAGCGGCAACCACAGACTGAGTACGCCACCGGGCCTATTTCACCTTCCGGTCCTCAGTGGTGGTTTACACACTTCTCCCGATTTGAACTGTTGACGGCCGGAGTGATCAGCTGCACGAAAAACGCTAATGGGGATGCCCTTAGTAGCTTGTCGTTAGTGACTGCAAAGACGGCGTTCTCTATGCAGGTACCTGTGGTGGCGATATTGAGTCCGGCGTTTGCCGTTGGCCTGATAGTCTGGTTTCCCAAGACGTGATAGTAATTCGGTAGTTTCGAGTTTGGTAGGAGTTACGATTATTGTGTGTATTGTTTTACCAGCACCGCTTCATGGATTCCTTACCAGGCTACAGTGAAAGTACAGGCCAGTGCAAACTGTCGGTGAGCTGCGTCATTGCGAATGTTCGCTGTTTGCAGCTCGTCGTACCATTCCTGGTACTATGGTTAGTGGCTTTTGCATCTACTGAATTACGAATCGGTCACCATTTACTTCCATTTAGAAGAATACAAGTGCCAGATGGCACACTGCAGCGAAATGTAACTTCACTTTGAATTGCCGCTGTCTGTCAGTAAGGTATGATACCAATAACGAAGTCATTTGCTGTTTCACTGGTTTTGTTTGTGACTGAGTGTTGATTATCGCACAGTTCAGTAATTTAACTATGGAGTTGACTGCTACGATGTTATCAATAACTAAAAACTAAAACGGCTTTTGATGCCCTAGATCTCTTCGTTCTCTGTAAATGGTTATTTGAATACTTCCGACAGAGTGTAATCACTTGGTCTCAGTTAGGTTCAGAGCCAGCGAACATTGTAGTGTGGAAGGATTGCTGTCTGTCTGAATTAGTCTGTCGACTGATCAGATGCTTTTGGGAATTAATCGTGTTTCGAAATGAGTTGGGTCTGGTCGTGACTTAAAATGATCTCGTACGGCAAAATTATTCCATCATCTGTGACGATCATAAGGTATCTTATCGAAAGTAGTTTAGTTTACCCTTGGTTAATCTACTAGTGGTGTACCATTGTAGTTAGATATCCAATCTAAGCTACCGGTTTGACCGTACGCGTTACACTGGGTACAGTCGCATTGAAGGATGTTTAACACACACCAAATAGCTGTTCAGATCATACATTGATACTCAGCAGTATACACAGGCCATACACAGGCAAACATACTACGGCGCAAGGTAGGTAGTTAAGTGGAAAGGCGGTACCAATACCCTAAGCAAACTTCCCCCTCTTCATATCATGGTTTTGTACTGACGATGTGGAGTGTGAATTGTGCAGTTGTGTACTTCCCGAGGCTTATGGGCATTACCTGATGAAAATTCCCGATACCAACTTGATAATTGTTTTCTTTTTTTAATAGACCTAGTGGTTGTAGTAATAACTTTTACTACAGCAGCCTGTCTTACTGCCTACTCGGAGGTTCCCTTTTGCCAAGGCTACTGTGGGCATTTAGGTAGATATTTTATCGACTAAGCTCCGCTTTTATAATCAGTTTAAGTTCTCACTGTGGCTCTAATTTGTCTGACTACTTTTATTAAACTTACTACTGAGTTTGATGGGTCAATAGTATTTGTAATTATGGATTTTGGTCTTTAATTTTTTCTACAAATATAGTGGTCGTTAACTTTAATGGAAACTGAGCAGTATCTTTAGATAGATGTACAGTTTAACTGAAGGATGGACTTTTGTTAAATATACTGAGCTTTCAATAGAATTCCGTCTAGTGACAAATTAGATTGCCTTTTGAGGTTTCCTTAGTGTCGCATTGGGAGCAGGGCCTCTACTAAGCTTCACCAAGACCGGTAGTGATTTAGGGTGACAATTTCAGGCTTTCCTGGGCTACATTTCACATTTTACCGTATCCAATCCCCCACAACCAGCATTGTGAAAACGTCTTCTTGCATCAGGAGCAACATGTGGACATCACATGCGTTATGGTCGAGAGCTTCAACTATTTTGTCCGAGCCTTAATTTAGTAAATCTGAATCAACTTAGCCTCGTCACAAATAATGGCCATTCTTCCACTACCATCAAATGATCATATCCTGGTTCAATAATAATTGCTACAATAAAATATATTACAAAGAAAGGGGGAAAATGAAACAAAGGAAAATGAACAAAAACACTGTGGTTATAAATTTATTACAAAAACTATTCCGTTTCTTTCTGCTTTCATCAAGTGGTTAGAAATAGTTATTCATCAAAACCTTCTACAGTATCATCTACTGCAAACAGTAGATTGTCACAATTCAAGTACACTTGAGACACATCCATCAGAAAACCAAGTTTTGATAGGTGTCCGTACGTGAACAAAAGGAAACTGACACTGAGGTGGACTTTGTGACAAAACAGAACACAGCATATCAACCTGTTTGTTGTACTGAGGTCAGAGTAATAAATAGTTCCATATTTATCAAACACTTCCGAGTATTCAGAATGTCTCAAGTACTGGAGAGAGTGAGGGAGAGAGAGAGTGAGGGAGAGAGAGTGATGGAGAAAGAGTGAGGAAGAGAGAGTGAAGGAGAGGGAGTGAGGGAGAGAGAGGGAGAGAGTTGTGTACGTTTCCAGATACGTGGTGGATGCGTGTTGGATGTTTTGGCATCTGTAATTTGCTAGGAGTGGAGGCCACTCACTTTCATTACATTTTTGCAGCTGAATCGGCAAGTCAATACTTCTGACAGCTCAACGACTTGATAAAAATCTATGTTTGCTTTCGCACAGAGAAGCCAAAACACGTGGCAGCTTGGTCCAACAAGCAAAATGCTTACCCAACAAACTCAGACTTCCCCATGCCAGCCAAGCAATCGAATTGAGTGTCATATCTGGCTAATTGAATTCAAATGCACTGGTGAGAAACGTGAGCTGTATAGGAAAATATCTGGTAGTTTCCGAAAGAATTCGTAGAAACATGAAGCCTTATTTCATTAATCATCAGTCATACTATTAACCTTTAATTGCAACATAATTAGTATGATAAATAATGCAACATTATTAAAATATCAAAAAGGCCATCCTGATGTCTTTGAAAGTGACCTTATTTTTGCAGAACAAAGATCACTTTTTAAATGATGAACATTTACGCAAGTTTTAGATCGTCTGAATACTTTCGAAAAAGACGTTAGTTTACCTAAATTACTCATCTTTCAGAAAGTTTAGAACTAGACACTAATTCAGCGAAATTCAGAACATTCAAACACTTTAGAAGATACTGCCACTAATGAAAGATCAGTGACTACAGAGCATCAACGTAAGTTTTGCGTTTCCGTCACACAATTGTTGGATAAAATCAGTTGCTGGCGGTAATGAGTCATCACGCGAACTAATCATCATTGTTTCAATGGGATCCGTTTTTATCTTAATCGTAGCAGTTATTTTTCAGGCAACTGTATTACACTTCCCAGAATGAAGTACGCAGTCAGTTGCACAGATACCTCTATTCTGTTTTAAATGTTTCAACAAATTCGTTATCTTCACAAGACTTCAAAATGCGGGATCTTGTAAATAATTAATCCTTGACTATGTATTTATATGTAAAATATATTAAGTGTTTTTAGATTGGTTTAGAAGAGATGAGTGCCTTCTTCACAGAAACATGTCATAAAATGTTTAAAACTGTACATATTGTATGTGATGATTGTAAACACAGATTGACAGATTGCTACTTTATAGTAACTGAATCTCATCTATGCTTATGTCAAGCTGTTGTCAGCAGTAAGGAACATATTCAACATCATATAAAAATGTAACTGAGCTACATAGAACACATCTGAATAAGTGGTACACACTTCAAAGATGGGAAACGTGTAGGTTATTTTTCACATTCTGTTAGAGACGCGTCATCATCATCATCATCATTTAAGACTGATTATGCCTTTCAGCGTTCAGTCTGGAGCATAGCCCTTTTCTAAAGTTCCTCCATGAACCCCTATTCAGTGCTAACATTGGTGCTTCTTCTGATGTTAAACCTATTACTTCAAAAATCAATCTTAACCGAATCCAGGTACCTTCTCCTTAGTCTGCCCCGACTCCTCCTACCTCTACTGCTGAGCCTATGAGTCTCTTGGGTAACCTTGCTTCTCCCGTGCGTCTAACATGACCCCACCATCTAAGCCTGATCGCCCTGACTGCTACATCTATAGGCTTCATTCCCAGTTTTTCTTTGATTTCCTCATTGTGGACAACCTCCTGCCATTGTTCCCATCTACTAGTACCTGCAATAATCCTAGCTACTTTTATATCCGTAACCTCAACCTTGTTGATAAGGTAACCTGAATCCACCCAGCTATCGCTCCCATACAACAAAGTTGGTCGAAAGATTGAACGGTGCACAGATAACTTAGTCTTGGTACTGACCTCCTTCTTGCAGAAGAGAGTACATCGTAGCTGAGCTCTCACTGCATTAGCTTTGCTACACCTCGCTTCCAGTTCTTTCACTATGTTGCCATCCTGTGAGAATATGCATTCTAAGTAATTGAAACCGTCCACCTGTTCTAACTTTGTTCCTCCTATTTGGCACTCAATCCGTTTATATTTCTTTCCCACTGACATTACTTTCGTTTCGGAGATGCTAATCTTCATACCACAGTCCTTACATCTCTGATCTAGCTCTGAAATATTACTTTGCAAACTTTCAATCGAATCTGCCATCACAAATAAGTCATCCGCATATGGAAGGCTGCTTATTTTGTGTTCACATATCTTAATCTCACCCAGTCAGCCTATTGTTTTCAACATATGATCCATAAATAATATGAATAACAGTGGAGACAGGTTGCAGCCTTGTCTTACCCCTGAAACTACTCTGAACCACGAACTCAATTTACCGTCAACTCTAACTGCTGCCTGACTACCCATGTAAAGACCTTTAATTGCTTGCAAAAGTTTGCCTCCTATTCCATAATCTCGTAGAACAGACAATAACTCCCTCCTAGGAACCCGGTCATATGCCTTTTATAGATCTATAAAGCATAGATACAATTCCCTGTTCCATTCATAACACGCGTAAGCTAAAGATCTGGTCCTGACAACCTCTAAGAGGCCTAAACCCACACTGATTTTCATCCAATTGGTCCTCAACTAATTCTCGCACTTTCCTTTCAACAATACCTGAGAAGATTTTACCCATAACGCTGATTGAAGAGATACCTCTGTAGTTGTTACAATCTTTTCTGTTTCCATGTTTAATGATTGGTGTGATTACTGCTTATGTCCAGTCTGATGGAACCTGTCCCGACTCCCAGGCCATTTCTATTATCCTGTGTAGCCATTTAAGACCTGACATTTCACTGTATTTGATGAGTTCTGACTTAATTTCATCCACACCAGCTGCTTTATTGCACTGCAATCTATTGACCATTTTATCCACTTCCTCAAATGTGATCCTATTTCCATCATCATTCCTATCCCATTCTACCGCGAAATCTGAAACTTTACTGATCGTATTTTCACCTTTATTGAGCAACTCTTCACAATATTCCCTCCATCTGTCCAAGGCATCCACAGGATTCACCAGCAGTTTTCCTGACCTGTCCAAAATACTTGTCATTTCCTTTTTATCTTCCTTTCGAAGACTGCTAATTACACTCCAGATAGGTTTTCCAGCAGCTTGACCCATAGTCTCCAACCTGTTTCCAAAGTCTTCGCAAGATTTCTTCTTGGATGCTGCAATTATCTGTTTGGCTTTCTTTCTTTCTTCAACATAACTTTGTCTGTCTACCTGAGTTCTAGTATGTAGCCATTTTTGGTACGCCTTCTTTTCTCTTTTACAGGCTTCCTTGACTGTGTCATTCCACCAAGCTGTATGCTTCATCCTACTTTTACACACTACTGTTCCAAGACATTCTTTAGCCACTTCTAGTACTGTGTCCCTGTACCTTGTCCATTCCTTTTCCATTGACTGTAATTGACTACATTCAACTGACTGGTACCTTTGTGAGATCGCTGTCATGTGCCTGATTTCCTTATCCTGAAGTTCCTCCAGCCTTATCCTCCTACATATGGATCTGACCTCCTACACTTTCGGTCTCACAATCCCAATTTCACTGCAGATTAAATAATGATCAGTGTCATCAAGGAATACCATGAATACACGTGTGTCCCTCACAGCCTTCTTGGATTCCTGATGTGTTATTATATAGTCAATAACAGATCTGGTTCCCCAACCTTCCCAAGAATACTGGCGAATTTTCTTATGTTTCAAAAAAGGAGTTTGTGATTACTAAGCCCATACTGTCACAGAAATCCAGGAGTTGTTTCCCGTTCCTGTTGACCTCCATATCGTCTCCAAATTTACCCATAACCTTTTCATACCCTTCTGTTCGATTTACAATCCTGGCATTAAAAATCCCCCATGAGCAGAACACTGTCCTAGTCCTTTACTCTAACAACTACATCACTGAGTGCCTCATAAAACCTATCCATCTTATACAATCAAAATAGATCCGTTCCTATACTCAAGCTGATCATTCAATAAATATGTAGAATTTTGATAGAAGTACACATATTTGAAATTACTCTAAAATTTCTACCTAAATTAAATAGTTGACGTGTCTTAGCTACACATTTTAGGAGCTTTCACGCACTCTTGGACAATATAAAAAGTAAATAAAAGTAAACGGGACATCACGAAGGCATTCTTACGGCTCAGCGGTACGTTCACGATATTATAGGCCTCATTTGGCTGTCCTTCATGGCATCCCATCTGAGGCTTTAATTTCACCAATATAGTACCCACCTGAAAACGACGCGAGTTTGTACTGCTTGTCTTGTTACTTGCCAGACTCGACCTTGGCCGGCAATGTCACCGACGTGACATCTTTCAGGAGGACATCCAACAACCCTATCAGTTAGTGCCACGTCTAATAAATCCTTCCATAATGACCAGAGGTGTACCAACGTTTTACCAACTAGCTAAGTTTGCGAGGCTCTTGTTCTTAGATAAATGATTAATTTTTTTGTGAAATTGTAATATTTTGTGTGTACATGTACATCACATCTATCCATTATCGTCCAATTTGGCTAATTCTTTCACTGCGTGTCATTTATTAATGTCTCAGAATTTATATATGTTCACTGCTGCAGAACAGCTTGACATCTACATAGAAGTGATTCATGCACTGTTGAGTTACCAGTCAATGTGAGCCGACAATCACGAACATTAGGTACTGCTTTAGACATGCTTCTGTGTAGGAGATATTACTATCTGCCAAACCAATAGTACGTTTCTGTAACTCGTTGTCATACTTTACATAAATGTTTGGCTGATGTCTAATCATTTATAATTATCTATAATTATGTAAGCCTCTGAAGGAGACAGATTATTTCCTTAGGCTGCCGGTTTCGGTTATCTATGACCATCTTCAGAACTATAATATATATAATTTCGTGACGGGGCCTCTACAGCTTTGTTATATTAGGAGATGGTATAAAACATCTGAATATGGACATAGTGTGTGTGTGTGTGTGTGTGTGTGTGTGTGTGTGTGTGTGTGTGCGCGCGCCCGCACGCGAGAACCCGTGTTTACAAAATTAATAAAGAATAAGAAAATACTTTTGAATAAACTATATATTTACATAATCCAGACAATTCGTGATGTGTAATCGCTGTACGTATGATACCTAACTGAATATTTTTGAATATAGAAGCTATATACTCACTGGTCTTTTAATTTTAATACTCAGCGATTGGCTGTTTCAGTGTAACAGGTGCTAAACAATTTTAAAAAAGGAAAGAGACTTGCTATTTCATATTACTGGATGCAAAAAAATTGTAATTGCCACCCAAAGCTCTGTTTCAAATTTTCGAATTTCCCACTCAACAACATACGGCTGGCCCAAATTTTGTACCACCACCATTTTTGATAGTATAAATTTATCCTCAGCGCCATCCTGCTGACGTGAGATGTTCAAGGTAATTTAGGGCGCTGTCGTGCTTTTAGTGGGCAGATGACGACATTCATGATTTTCAGCAAACGCTGTTCAAATGAAGGTCTAAGTGGCAAGGAGTTGCCGCAGATATAATGTTCAGCAAAGGACGGAGGGCTGGTTAATTATCCATAGACGTTCATTACCTTCAGTCATAGCAAAATAATTCACTATAGTGGGAGCAAGATACTGCTTGATCGAAAGTGAAGATGTGCCTCATAATTTGCAGCTTAAAATGAGGATGTCGTGCTGTAACTAAGTGTGTATCAGACTAGAAATTCATTGGCCTGTGACTCCTTTCGGTCCTGGGATTCTTCGTGCCGCTTACCGTTTCTTTCAGCTTTTCTTATGCTTGGTTATTGTGAAAATCTCATGTGCATCAATGTTTCAAATTTCTGTAACTTGTTGCGTTAGTCAGTTCAAAGGTCCAAGGAAGACAATTTCGTTTCTCTTTGTAGGTACATGTCTACAATTGTAGAACGGATTTGAGTCTACGTGACATTATACAGTAGCCTGTCGCTAGAGGAAACGAAATATAATGGTGCAGCCCATCTACACCAAACCATCTCCAGTTTATGAAGGGTCAGTGATAGAAGAATTAGGAAGAGAGATTGTGAAATAGATTGGGACGGGACAGCACAATTGTGAGGGACTATGGAGATTGACAAAGCTTTCATATGTCCTGCATAACTTTTATATTATAACGTACAAACCTACTCTATTAATCTAGTGGTCATACAGTTGCAGAGGGATTGCTCTTACATAACCCACCATGCTAGATCTTCGTTATTGAACGTTACACTGCTGCCTCTTCCACAGAGAGAGAGTGAGAGAGAGAGAGAGAGAGAGAGAGAGAGAGAGAGAGAGAGAGAGAGAGAGTGTGTGTGTGTGTGTGTGTGTGTGTGTGTGTATGTGTCCCGAGCTAGCAAACACACACCCTTTGCCCGGAGAAGTCCATGAATTCGTATGGAGCACAGACAATTTGAATCTTTTAATGAAGTAATGCCTCCAAATTTTTATTCTGTTGTCAGATCGGCTGTAGTTTTACATATCATGCAAATTATTGGATCAGTTTTCCCACTTAGCTGAATTGAATGTTGCAATACCTCTGCCTCTACAGGGCTCCGAATTGTAACGTGGCGATTTGTGACTTAACTCTGTCTGTGCATGGAGAATAGAACACTGAAAGTACGAAGAAAGAGTTGGTCTACACATGGAGCACCCTTTCCTTCAGTGTGGCAATGCCAGTCGACACACCATCTCTACGTCTGCAACAATCCGACGCTGTGGATTCATTGCCATCGATCATCCTCTATACAGTTACAATTTGAATCCATCCTATTTTCGTATGTTTTGCAGAACTTAAGAACATCTTCGAGGCTTTTACTTTGAAAGTGATGAAATGGTGCTAGGAGAGTTGAGGTATAACGAAGTGACGATATCACCAAACGGGTCTTTCGCTGAGGGAAATGTGTTCGTCGCTTCGATGATTATGTTGAGAAATAAATATGTAGACATGAATCAAGAAGTAGGACCTTATTAAAGTTAATTTCATTTCACATAAAATATTTGGAAACATTACTTTTCAGCAAAAAAATAAAGTGGTTTCATTATAATTGGAGAATTACAACTGTAGACATGGACGTTAATATTAACAAGAAGTTTGCCACTCACAGCTTACTTCCAGTTCCTTCTAACAAACATAACGAGAACAAGGGAAAGTGATGCCTGTTAAAGGAAATTCGGCACGCATTTACTACTATTGTGCCAAATGCGACGAGACTAACATAACGTTGAACGACGTACACGACCATAGTATCACAGAGAGTAACAATTGCTTTTATAGACTTCGAAGAACTAAGCTTTCCATCTGGCTGGCTTTGTGTTAACGTACTTGCCCAGTCGGTGGTAGACACCTGTGCGCAGTCCGCAGGCGGTGTTCAAAGCTCTGTGAACGTGCCGCTACATGACAACTACTACAAAGCACACCCTCAGGCAGCCACCATGTCCGCGATGTGTTTCAGCGTAATGTGCATCTCTCACCCGGTATGGTGCGGATTCGCAGACAAGTGGACACTGTTTAAAACGGCGAACTTTATATCGGGTTTTGCTTCTCAGTCACTCATGATGGAACATTTAGTTCGATTAGGCGCTAATCCTTCTCGTCGGCACTCCTCTTGGTTAGGACAAACATCAACTCGTGATTTGGATACGTCAAGGTAGGCTCAGACGACAATGATGCGTTTACTTGCACGAATTACCTCTTGTCACGGAAACAGAAAACCACAGAGGCTAGGACGAATGTATAGTCTAGAGACCTTGTCGAAGGAAAAACTTATTTCCATGAGATAATAATTAGTATTGAGCGAGTCGAAAATATGATACATTATCACAGTTTTAAAAATAAAACTTCGAACATTTTTATATACATGAAACTAAACTTTCGTGGTAGATTAAGTAAACTTAAACAGATATGGATTTAACTTAGTGACACATAGTAGTGAAGTAGAACACATATTGTCTCGTACATACCAAGGAAAAAATAAATCTTTGCTCTCCAGAGGCTTTCTAGCACCAACTGGGTCATGGCGCATCTGCCAAACACAGGAGATGCGTTTACCAGCAGATCGTCCACAGCTCCGATAATAAGAGAGTTTTATATTAAGGTTTCCATGTAATAGTGACTGATTGGCTTCAGACCATTTGATACGGTATCTCCTCGCAGAACGCCTCATAACTGACATTCTACAGCAATATGTAGAATTGGACATCGCCTCAAAGAAGTGTTTGATTACGCAAGACACACACACACACACACACACACACGCACACACACACACACACACACACACACACACACAGATACACACACACACACTCACTCACTCTTACTCGACCCCTGTTCAGCAGACTTGTTAAATTTATTTCAGCTAACTCATTCACCACCACTTTCCCATTTACCCAAAAAACGTTCACCCATTGGTTCACCGTCCAACAGCAACTTACCACAGCTTTGATAAAGAACAATGCTGTATGTATGTAAAGATAACGCTGGACAGTACATCGGGAATGATCGTGATTATAGGAAAGGGAGAGATAGAAATAAATTTTCCAAAGAACACTGCCGACGGACATCTCTGTTATGTTTTTCCGAGAGCGCTGTTTCATGTGAAACTTGCTGTTTCGGTTATGAAGAGATTATTACAGCCGCAATGTCTGTTAGGTGTGTGTTTCTGGATTTGAGTTAGTCACGTAACTGCCATGTGGCATTTACTAATGGTCTCTCAAAGATTATTTGGTGGATACGCACAAGAATGAATTGAGCATTCTAAATGGGAAATTAAACTGTTGGTCATCTGATGCAGGTTATTTGATTAAACAGCAATAAATGAAATTTGGTAAATTTTAGTTTCTAAGTTGTATTTTGAAAAGATTTATTCCACTCTAATTTTTCACTGTAGTTCTGATTTATTCATTTCTCCGTCAAACACGGGGTGTGACAAGTAAGTGTCTCGTAAGAGTGGATACGACTGATCATGAATGTATGCAAACGACGCGCATATCACCTGTACGTCCGCCACGTGATCCATACCGGTTCAGAGCGTAGTATGGGCTGTGTCAGTGTGAGTGGAGCAGTGCAAAGGGGACGATGATACAGTGGAGCAGCGGATTTTCGTTTAGGGAACTTACTTGACAACAACGTCATGGGGACAATGTGGTTGGTTGTTTTCTGAGACGTTTAATGGTACAAAAGTGCCAGCGAAGATTGCCAAGCAACGGTTAGTCAGCAAATCGCGTCAGAGAGGACCTCTTTTGAACAAGTCAAAAAACATTGCCAAACGTGCCCGCGCACCAGAGCCCGAAATTACCAAGAGATGAATGGTGATCACTTCCTACATCTGCTACAGTCAGATTAGTACCGTGTTTCCTTTCCTCTGCTGTGTTTCTTTAACCCTGGAACTCTGTTCTCCGGACCACTTTCATTTGCCCCACAATTTAGAATTGCCTTATGAAGTAGTAAACCATCAATTCTAAAACATCTCTTAGGCGCACTACGAATGTAGTGGTGTGGACATGTTGGGAATGTATGTCTCACGGGGAGCGTGGGTTCGAGTCCCCGCCGGGATACACATTTTCAACATGTCCCTAAAGAAGTACATCAACCACTGTTTCCAGCTAAGGTGTCCATTTAATTATCGTTTCATTTCTAGCAAAGCTGCATGGCCATCTACGGTAACTGTTCTTTCGGGAACAGGTACTATCGTCATGTATAATTCTAAGACACTAACTCGTTTTAAACACGATCAGATAAGGTGCTCCAGTGAAGTGAATTCCCACCAACGATTATACCTGTCGCTAAAGGTGATAGCTGCCACTTTCACCTTCTGCGAATTTCTTCTTCTTCTTCGTCGTTGTGGTCTGCCTTGTGGCTATGGCAATAGAAGGACGGGCAGCCACGCCAGTGGGCGACATATTGCTCAACGCAGCGAGCATTTATCGGCGTTTCTTCCTTCCTCCTTACCCAGGCGCGACTGTTGTCATCTCCCGGGCACTTTACGCACCTTTAAGTATTGCTAAAAAACTTATCTGCAACGCACCTGTAGCACTGTGCCTTTGGAGTCCAGATTATGAGGGAGGGCGTCCGCTGCAGTAGGGTAGCCTAGGAGCTTCCCAGCTAGAAGATGCTGGCCGAGTCTCCTGCCATTTGCACGGCGACATAAGAGTATAACGGTGGCCGATTGTGCAGTTTGACAGACGCGTCACCGGAGCCTGCACATCTGCTGCTTTGTTGTATATCCAGAGCAGCCTATTTAGGAGCACCTTGGTTGTGTTTTTGCGCTGCTTCAGGAATGTCGTGTTATTTGTAGGTGCTTCTACGACGTGGGGGACTGCAGCGCTTTAGAGTGCCCTGTAATTGCCCATGTTCGCTGCCTGCAACTCGATCGAGGCGTCAGAGTCGAGCGACTCGACGCGGACTTCAGGCTTGCAGCAGTCCGAAATCTTGTCGTAAAGTTCGGTGTCCGTCCTATGCCTCGGCATCAAATGTGGATGGGAGGGACCGGCGTACGATCGTCTTCTTCTTTCGTCTTGCAGTGGTCAGCATGTTCACTCAGCAACACTACTGATGGCTCCTTCACAGTCGACTTTCTGTCCGCGTCGCTTTCCACTCCTATTTTTCCAAGTTCTGTACGGTCGCGGGTTCGAATCCTGGCTTGGGCATGGATGTGTGTGATGTCCTTAGGTTAGTTAGGTTTAAGTAGTTGTACGTTCTAGGGGACTGATGACTCAGAAATTAAGTCCCATAGTGCTCAGAGCCATTTGAATCATTTTTGTTCACGTTGCGGTGAGAGACAGCGATAAATTTTGCTTTCCTCATCAAAGGCCACACCTCTATAGCCCTCGTAAAGATTCGACAGCACAGCACTCAACGACAGCGACACGCTGGCTGCAGGTAGTCGAGCTGACATCACAGCTCTGTTCCACCAACGTTTTGTGGTCTTCCACTCACAAAGATGGTCTGATATTACTTGCTTATCGTGTTGGGAAATATCGGAGCTCTGACATATAATTTAACAAGACATTTTATTTATTTACTGAGACCGTTGCGGACAATTGCTCAAGTCATGTTCAAAACTCTGGGGACTGAAATCAGTTTGATTCAATTAATCTTACTCATTATTATACTTAGATATCGTCTCACGCTTCATTAGTCTCATTCATTAGCTGTCAGAAGAAAGCCTATGTACCAGCGTTTCTTAATCAAGCCCTTTCCTCAACAAACTTTCTAATCAAGAATGAATATTTTAATCAAATTTACAGTTTCCCCTCCAGCAGAAAAATATTTTAATGGATGGCTTCGGAGAAAAGGCAGAATTTATACCAAATGTCTTCAGTTGAGATGTAGATTGTATTTCCGTAGTGTGGCCACAGGGAGAACCCTAGCATTTGAAATCAATCCACGAGAATATCCAACTTACAACGGAAGTGGAGATGGGCGGCTGTCTGCCTTTTCTGGACGTCTTGCTCAGTCGGAAAAAGGGTTGATCGTTGATGCGTTCCCTTTACCGTAAGCCGACATATACATATGTGTACTTTCAAGTGTCAGCTGACATCTCAACACAATAAATCGTCGAAGTTTTTAGCATATACAATGGTTCAAAGTTACTATACTTCCGCACACACATGTGAACGTAATATTCAGTTTCAGTCATAAACGTTGTTTCAACTGAAGTAATGAAAACATGAAAAAAAAATGGTGCAAATGGCTCTGAGGTCATCAGTCCCCTAGAACTTAGAACTACTTAAACCGAATTACCCTAAGGACGTCACACACATCCATGCCCGAGGCAGGATTCGAACCTGCGACCATAGCGGTCACGCGGTTCCAGACTGAAGCGACTAGAACTGCACGGCCACATCGACCGGCAAAACATGCCAAGGGTTCTGGGGTCATTGCAGGGGTTCTCAGGTCACCAAATTATGATAGTAGAAGAGGTGATCGTTGCCTGAATAGTTCATGGTTGAAATGGCTCTGAGCACTATGGGACTTAACATCTGAGGTCATCAGTCCCCTAGAACTTAGAGCTACTTAAACCTTACGAACCTTAGGACATGACATACCTCCATGCCCAAAGCAGGATTCGAACCAGCGACAGTAGTGGTCGCGCGTTTCCAGAGTGAAGCGCCTAGAATCGCTCGGCCACACCGGAATTTTTCATCACATGTCATTGTACATCCCTCGGGAGAGCCGTGTCCCCAGGTGGCGGATAGGGGAATGCCTCCAAAATATGGGTGGCAGGGCGCAAATCAAATACCAACAGTCTCAGCAGCGTCTGATTCACAGCGGGCGGCTGCTAACAGCGTCTGTCTCCATGTTAAGAGCGGCTGACATTTTGGGAGAAGGCAATGGAATGCCACCCAGACAAAATTCCTAGAGAATCACATGGATGTATACATAAATTTCTAAATGTTCCAGAGTTTTAAATATTTCCCCAATCGGATCTCCAGGGGGAAAAGTTCTGAATGGATCCACGTTAAAGATGAACACAAGGAAGAAAATTAATATTGGAGCCTGGAATGTTCGAAGCATATGTGAAGCAGGAAAATTAGCGAATGTTATCCAAGAAATAACATGACTAAGTATTGATATACTTTGTATGGCAGAAACTTGGAGGCCTGACAGTGGAATGTGTTCTACAGCTGGATGTACGCTGCTTTATTCTGGGAGTCAGGACCGAAGTAATAGAAGAAGAGTAGGTATTATTGTCTCAGATCGCTATTCAAAGAGATTTACGGATTTTGTGACACTTTACGACAGGGTTGCCTTGTTAAAACTCAGTGCCAAACCAGTTAACCTCAATGTTATTGAAGTATATACACCAACTGCAGATGCAGATGAAAAAGAAGAAGGTCACAGAACAATACCACTGCTGTAGGTGGCGTCAAAAGACAAGGAAGGAAAGCCAACTACTTCCTGAGCCAATACCAATTCACCATATGTCCACAGCAGGTAAACGTAGCTGGAAAGCATGTACAACAGCACACTTTCAGCATTTGTCCGTCTCACTACACTCAGTTCCTTGCAAATGGTTCTTATTCGGGATTAAATTACTGATGACTCTGTACCAAGATGAAGCCACTAACATGGAATAAATCGGGAGGCTAACGTTGTTCAATAAGGCAATAGAGCCTCCTTCGGGGGCTACAAGATTGTGGAACACAGGGTGCTGTGACTCAACATGTGGAACGAACGGAATAGGCGAAGAGGGTATCGAGAAAAAGCATAGCGACCTCCGTAGAAGTTCAGAGGAAAGATATGCAGAAGTTAAAGGAAAACCAGATCCCTCTAATTCAACGCTTGGCGCAATAGTGCTAACTCTCCTCCCCTCCCCCTATCATTCATAGAATCAGATTCATGGTGTTTGGAGCGGGGTGGGGGAACGACGACATCAGTAGTATCCCCAGCCAGTGTAACGTGCTTCTTATTTTGGAATACTTGAGCATCCATGAGATGGGCAATCACATCAAGACCTACTTCGCTCTCGTAACAGTGGAAAATCACCATCAGCGAAATTCAGATCCGTCCAGTGGGCGTCATCATCAAAAGAATGCTCACCACCTTATTTGGATAATGTCTTCCAAAGTCAAGTTACGCCGCTACTCTACACTATCGAATAACAAAAACCCTCTCAGACAACTGGTATGAAGATTACTGGTCTCGCATGTCCTCACTTGGCCACAGTATGTGAAACGTCCTCTTTGAACAATTATACAAGAAATATTTTTAGCGCAACGCAGTCTGACTTTCAAAAAATCCCTACAAAAGAATGGCCCTGACTAACATTAACCTATACGCTTCACAAATCACTTACCTCATGAAAATCTAGGTTACTTGAACTACTGTGATACAGCGAGCGCCACTACTGCCAGCTAAATAAAAGATTCAAACTACGGAAGTCACTAACTACTGATAGGCATAGTTAGCAAATGAAAGATTTTTATAGAGAACAAACAATGTATTTACCTTAATAGTCATCAAAAGTCATAATGTATATAGCAGTTCATGACATCCAGTCTTACAAATTTCAAAACTCCGCCATCTCTCTCCCCACATCCACCACTGCTGGCGGTTCACATCCAACTACGCAACGCTAGGCGCTGTTAACAGCCAACTGCCCAACGCTACAATGGCAGGCAACAATGCAAACTACCCACAGACTGCGCACAGCACAGCCATTGATTTTTCATACAGAGCGCTACGTGGCGTTACCAATAAGAAAACATAAACAGCCTACTTACATAGACCCCATGCTCCCCATAAAAATTTTACACATTATTTTGGGCAGTGGCCAATACAGATTTGAAAAAAAAGTCATAATTACAATAACAAAGATAGCAAATGCACACACTTATTGATACAATGTTGGTCAAAAGCTAAAATTTTTTCACAGTCCATAAAGAGAGTCCTGATCGTTCATCACAGTAAAATTGAAGTGCTTTTCTCAAAGTCTTAGCAATAAAAGAAATTGCACTGGGAGGTAGTGGATTTCTAAGAGGTCTTGAAGAAGTAGTGTTGTTCTTCCATCGGAAAGACAGTGTTGACTCTTGACATGCAGACAGGTAATGGGCCACAACAGAGCTAACCCACAGCAAATTCAGTCGACATTTTGAAGAATATTGGTAGGTTGGTCATCACAGACCAGACCCACTGTAGTCCTGGTAGAGATTATGTTATTGGTGGGCCACCAGAGATGCAAACCCACTGCAGTCCTTGTAGCAATAATGGTATTGGTAGTCCATCGAAGGTGCAGACCCACTTCAGTCCTTGTAGAGATGGCCAGCAGCCATCTGTTGCAGCTGTGCAGGTGCACAATCACCATCGAAGCGTTTTGCGGAGAATATAGCAAGTCCATAAACCACCACTTGTGTACTCACCAAGTTTTGGAATTATCCTTAGAACCAGCAATGCTGTTAACCAGTCCCTTGCTGAATTGTCAACACACGTGCAAACACTATCAGTCCCTACTTCTCACATATTGTCCATGTACTATGACCCACAGGCACGTGTGCAGTTAAATATAACTTACAAGTTACATAATTTGATGAACTGGTGTCAATTACAATTTTACAACATAAGAATACAATAACAAAGGTACAATATACATCATTAAAGAACATAATAGTACAGGTAACATTTGCAGTAATACAGGCTTTACAAAAGAATAGAAATTAACATATACATCAGTGTTACAGGAATTATGACATAAGTATATACACTCCTGGAAATTGAAATAAGAACACAGTGAATTCATTGTCCCAGGAAGGGGAAACTTTATTGACACATTCCTGGGGTCAGATACATCACATGATCACACTGACAGAACCACAGGCACATAGTCACAGGCAACACAGCATGCACAATGTCGCCACTAGTACAGTGTATATCCACCTTTCGCAGCAATGCAGGCTGCTATTCTCCCATGGAGACGATCGTAGAGATGCTGGATGTAGTCCTGTGGAACGGCTTGCCATGCCATTTCCATATGGCGCCTCAGTTGGACCAGCGTTCGTGCTGGACGTGCAGACTGCGTGAGACGACGCTTCATCCAGTCCCAAACATGCTCAATGGGGGACAGATCCGGAGATCTTGCTGGCCAGGGTAGTTGACTTACACCTTCTAGAGCACGTTTACTGGCACGGGATACATGCGGACGTGCATTGTCCTGTTGGAACAGCTAGTTCCCTTGCCGGTGTAGGAATGGTATAACGATGGGTTCGATGACGGTTTGGATGTACCGTGCACTATTCAGTGTCCCCTCGACGATCACCAGAGGTGTACGGCCAGTGTAGGAGATCGCTCCCCACACCATGATGCCGGGTGTTGGCCCTGTGTGCCTCGGTCGTATGCAGTCCTGATTGTGGCGCTCACCTGCACGGCGCCAAACACGCATACGACCATCATTGGCACCAAGGCAGAAGCGACTCTCATCGCTGAAGACGACACGTCTCCATTCGTCCCTCCATTCACGTCTGTCGCGACACCACTGGAGGCGGGCTGCACGATGTTGGGGCGTGAGCGGAAGACGGCCTAACGGTGTGCGGGACCGTAGCCCAGCTTCATGGAGACGGTTGCGAACGGTCCTCGCCGATACCCCAGGAGCAACAGTGTCCCTAATTTGCTGTGAAGTGGTGGTGCGGTCCCCTACGGCACTGCGTAGGATCCTACGGTCTTGGCGTGCATCCGTGCGTCGCTGCGGTCCGGTCCCAGGTCGACGGGCACGTGCACCTTCCGCCGACCACTGGCGACAACATCGATGTACTGTGGAGACCTCACGCCCCACGTGTGAGCAATTCGGCGGTACGTCCACCCGGCCTCCCGCATGCCCACTATACGCCCTCGCTCAAAGTCCGTCAACTGCACATACGGTTCACGTCCACGCTGTCGCGGCATGCTACCAGTGTTAAAGACTGCGATGGAGTTCCGTATGCCACGGCAAACTGGCTGACACTGACGGCGGCGGTGCACAAATGCTGCGCAGCTAGCGCCATTCGACGGCCAACACCGCGGTTCCTGGTGTGTCCGCTGTGCCGTGCGTGTGATCATTGCTTGTACAGCCCTCTCGCAGTGTCCGGAGCAAGTATGGTGGGTCTGACACACCGGTGTCAATGTGTTCCTTTTTCCATTTCCAGGAGTGTACATAAACGAGCAGAATAACTTTTGAAACATCAACTTCACACATGAGGATTAGAACAAAACAGAATAAATAATGTGTAAACATCTTTACGAAGTAAATAACATGTTATTAATGCAAATTATGTTTGAGGATAGTAGTATTCCTGATCATAGTGAATGTAGCTTAGTATTAGAAGAGAAAAAATTCTATGAAACGGTACACAGAGACAATAAGAAAATAAATACACAAGGGTAAACAAACACATAGTGGGACAACACAAAAAGAAAGGACAAGGTTTGTTTTGAGGGTAACATCTGGTACTGCAGTCCAACCCAAAACTTTATTAAATAGATCGTCCCTCTTATTTCAACATTTGCTCCAGCTAAAAAAAAAAAAAAATCCTATCCAAGCATGCTTTCTGTATTCTGTTCACAACCTCTTTCAAAAATACTTTTTTTTTGACCAAGCCATTTTCTTATAGCTTCTCAATGCATTCCCTCCAATTCGTCGCAACTCATTCTCTTATATAGGCTCCCCCTCTTAAGCTAACTTAAATCTACTGAGCTCAGATGCTTAACTAAGGGACGAGGCAATGCAGCAGCACAAAACAATTAATACAAACAGCAATGACAAGAAAATGCAAGTACGAAAGCAAGCAGCAATAAATATAATAACTTATACCTAAACATGACAAACCCACAAGCAGAAAAAACAGTACACTAAAGACAACAAAGCAGATAAGGGAAATGTATATTCACATCTTAATGTCTATATAATTAAAGTGGTGCACCACGAAACTTATTGTAAAAAAATTTACCATGTACTTGAAAAGAAAATTACGTATGCAGTTCCTGTTAAGGGAAATCTCTTTTTGTGTTTTCTCATTTTTTAAGTAGGTTACAAAGTTTTATGTACTGCATCTGTGGGCATTAAATATTTATATTAGTACATCTAAAAATTTTTGTTTTAACCAATGCTACAGTGCAGCTACGAACTAGATATTAAACAAAATAGGCAAAGCAAGGCGTGAAACGTCATTCGCTACCCGTGAGGCATTTCATAATGCAATAAACAAACTTCCAACTAGCAAGACAATAGACATGAAATGTTTCTCATTATTTCATTTCAGTAAATATCATAAATTAAGAACTCTACAGTGCAATCATGTTTTCAGGTTTGAGGGTGTCGTATTTACGATGCTTTCTACAAAGGAATGTCAATAGCGAGGATAATGGCCTCTTAATTTTTTCTTCTCCTCTTATCCACCTGTGC
This sequence comes from Schistocerca gregaria, assembly GCF_023897955.1. Taxonomy (NCBI): domain Eukaryota; kingdom Metazoa; phylum Arthropoda; class Insecta; order Orthoptera; family Acrididae; genus Schistocerca; species Schistocerca gregaria. The sequence goes on from NC_064922.1 coordinate 575,942,810, forward strand.
CTCTGAAAGGCACACACTAATGGCTTTTTTCCAGGCGTCTGTCGCGCAGCTGGGTGCCCACGACGCATTACGTGAAGGTGGTCACCTAAATTTCTTACCGAAATATTTACGACACCAGTTTCCGCTATAGTGGCAGTCTCATATAAAAATTTCACAGGTCAAGAATTTGCGTTACAAATCTGTTGAAACAAAATCCTATTGATATAATAGTGCCCAAAACATTTTCGTCGGCATTGTAATACATTCACGCATTTACATACATTTCATAAGTCTTAAAGTACGATTCTTTTCACAAACCAGAGTCCCTAAGCACTACTCATTATTCCTTGCTTTATTACACACACACACACACACACACACAGATATATATATATATATATATATATATATATATATATATATATATATATACTTCTTCAATATTTCATCATAATAAATACGTAGCATAATCAAATTCCTCATATATCATCGGCTTATTGATCATAAACATACCGCAACAGCGTAATACACATCGTCATCATAACATCATAAATCCTCAGCCAAATCTCAAAATCGTCGTAGCTTCCTCCAGTAATTTCAAAACCTAAAGAAATTTCTCTGCTCATGTCAAAAGTGTCATCTACCTCAAACGTACATTAAAAATCATGATCCCATACCAAATACGACATTCAAAGCTCTCATAGTATGACAATGGTTCCTAAAAAATAAGAAGGGTTTACACAGTACAGACAAAATACAATTTCGTAAGTGTGAAGTTATCCAGCAGTGTAATTGCGTAAAGATCTGTCACTGATGGAGTAAAAAAAATGTTTGTCCCTCTCAGTTAAATAATCAGATATCTGTGTAATTTGTGTGTTAGAGAAATATGGTACCGATGGTTAAAGTTGTATAAGCAAAGACCACATTAGCTAGGGCTTCTTGTGCTTGCCAGACACATGGTACACAAAGTAGGCGTGTAACCCCCCTGAGGATTAATGTAATTATATCCTAAGGTGTTACAGATTACAGCAATGGAATGAAATGTATCACAGAAAACCTCTGTATCATTGTACTTCAAATATCCTTAAAAATAAATATTTTAAGTACAAAATTAATCACACGAATGCGTGTTCTGTAGCGCTAAATGTGCGTCTTGTTGTAAGATAATTCTGTGGAAGTGTTGTAGTTATCGTCCTCTGTAAGCAAAGTTCAGCTGAAGTCAATGTACTTACATCGTAATAAACGAAGTGAATTGCTTTGCGTATAAATATCTTAGTTATTACGCTCATTGACGTGATTAAGAAAGTACTGTGTTGTAACGTATTGTTGTGCTACGGAAAATGCGGTCTCATTGTAGCTGCACCACGAAAGTTACTACTAGAACATGTTTTCCTTTCCAGAAGAATTCAGAAAAACTGTGCAGATAAAAACAGAAACACCGCAAAAGCAACATTGTAAATTGTCACTCATTAGTAGCGTCGTGATATAATCATGTAGCTGTCAAATAAACTAACCACTGTGTCATCTGGTTTCTCACAGAAAGTACTTTAAATCTAGAATGTATTTTCAGTAAATCAAAATTATGCATTAAAATCTCACTAACAGAACTGGTAAATATTCTAAGTATGTGAGCCTTATAGTCGTTACGTAATCGTGCAACTAACAAGCAAGAATGTACACACACAATAACACTGTGTCGTCTGTTCACAATAACAATGCATCGTAAATCTCTGTGGGATCTCCACAGTTTAAATAAGTTCTCTTGGTTTTTAATTGGATATTTAACTTCAAACACTGTTGCATGGTAACAGTTTCTAAGTCTGACAAAGCGTACTAGAAATGTGAAGTGATAAGTTTTATGGCAAAGACAAAGTTAAAAGGCAGATTATCTCTCAATAAATGGTTTTACATGTGAAATGTAGTGCAATCCTTTACTCTTCGTAGTGGACAGAGTTTAAACTTCAAAGCAATTACCAAGTTGTATACGTCGGAAAGGAATACTGGAATTTTTCTCAATGTTAGCGTCTACGTTATTTTTCTCTGAGCCAGCCGGCGCACGTGGCTGCCTGCGGTGTGAGTCATTGTCTGTCTCTTTTTTGGCGCGCGTCGTTATTGGGATTAGGAGACCTAATTTCTACAAATTCACCTGGACGAGAAGGCCCTGACCTGTTTGAAGCTCGCCAGTTCTGATGGAATTCAGATCTGTCGTTTTGTCGATAGTTTACATAGTTTCTTGTTTGTCGGTCATGTGGTGGAGAATTTCTCCCGGAATCGTAACTGTGTGGTGGACCGTTGCGTCTGAAGTTATTCTGTCTCCCCTGATAATAATTACACTCCTGGAAATTGAAATAAAAACACCGTGAATTCATTGTCCCAGGAAGGGGAAACTTTATTGACACATTCCTGGGGTCAGATACATCACATGATCACACTGACAGAACCACAGGCACATAGACACAGGCAACAGAGCATGCACAATGTCAGCACAAGTAAAGTGTATATCCACCTTTCGAAGCAATGCAGGCTGCTATTCTCCCATGGAGACGATCGTAGAGATGCTGGATGTAGTCCTGTGGAACGGCTTGCCATGCCATTTCCATCTGGCGCCTCAGTTGGACCAGCGTTCGTGCTGGACGTGCAGACCGCGTAAGACGACGCTTCATCCAGTCCCACAATGGGGGACAGATCCGGAGATCTTGCTGGCCAGGGTAGTTGACTTACACCTTCTAGAGCACGTTGGGTGGCACGGGATACATGCGGACGTGCATTGTTCTGTTGAAACAGCTAGTTCCCTTGCCGGTCTAGGAATGGTAGAACGATGGGTTCGATGACGGTTTGGATGTACCGTGCACTATTCAGTGTCCCCTCGACGATCACCAGAGGTGTACGGCCAGTGTAGGAGATCGCTCCCCACACCATGATGCCGGGTGTTAGCCCTGTGTGCCTCGGTCGTATGCAGTCCTGATTGTGGCGCTCACCAGCACGGCGCCAAACACGCATACGACCATCATTGGCACCAAGGCAGAAGCGACTCTCATCGCTGAAGACGACACGTCTCCATTCGTCCCTCCATTCACGCCTGTCGCGACACCACTGGAGGCGGTCTGCACGATGTTGGGGCGTGAGCGGAAGACGGCCTAACGGTGTGCGGGACCGTAGCCCAGCTTCATGGAGACGGTTGCGAATGGACGTCACCGATACCCCAGGAGCAACTGTGTCCCTAATTTGCTGGGAAGTGGCAGTGCGGTCCCCTACGGCACTGCGTAGGATCCTACGGTCTTGGAGTGCATCCGTGCGTCGCTGCGGTCCGGTCCCAGGTCGACGGGCACGTGCACCTTCCGCCGACCACTGGCGACAACATCGATGTACTGTGGAGACCTCACGTCCCACGTGTTGAGCAATTCGGCGGTACGTCCACCCGGCCAATCGCATGCCCACTATACGCCGTCGCTCAAAGTCCGTCAACTGCACATACGGTTCACATCCACGCTGTCGCGGCATGCTACCAGTGTTAAAGACTGGGATGGAGCTCCGTATGCCACGGCAAACTGGCTGACACTGACGTCAGCGGTGCACAAATGCTGCGTAGCTAGCGCCATTCGACGGCCAACACCGCGGTTCCTGGTGTGTCCGCTGTGCCATGCGTGTGATCATTGCTTGTACAGCCCTCTCGCAGTGTCCAGAGCAAGTATGGTGGGTCTGACACAGCGGTGTCAATGTGTTCTTTTTTCTATTTCCAGGAGTGTATTTTGGTTTCCATATTGTCTTGTTCTCTGATTGTCTCTATGATGGTCATTACCGCAGAGAGGTGACCTTTCCCTGTAATTATTACTACTCTGCCAACGGTTGGCATACGGGTGGTGTCTGTTTCTGTCACGATTTACGTTGTAAGAGTAGCCTCGTCGTGTATTATTTCTGTCATCGCTGAATTTTGACAGATAGGACCTGTAATAGTTGTGCTCCTATTTTCGCGTTCCGCGATTGTCAGTGTCAATTTCCAGTTCTTGTAACAGTCCCTGAAAAGCTTCAATGTCGTCTTTGCAACGACCTGCCAAAATAATATGTCGCAAACGTTCAGGTAATTTGATTAAGCAAATGCGGATGAGTTCTGAGGGGCTGTATGGGTTTGACAGGTACTGATTATTATGTAACATGTCTTCAGTTCAGATTGTTCGAAATGTTTCATCATTATGATGCTATGTTTTATTCGGTCTTGTGTAGCTTGAGACCAATACCCTGAGAGGAAGGCATGATAAAATTCTCCTTCAGTGTGACAATCGTGAATGCCCGATCGCATTCTTACAGCTGGTTCATTCTCCAAGTAGCCACACACAAATTTTAACCTGTGCTCCAATGACCAGTTCGGAGGGAAACAATGAGAGAATTAATGAAGCCATGTTTGTGGATGAATGTCGTTGTCAGGATTCTTAAATGTTTTGAATTTACATGTAGTAATGAACAGCTTAAAGTCAAAATCATCGTGTCGGCGAGTAGCATATCACTCATTGTTACGTCGTGTTGGCGGTTCCATCTCAAAATTCGGTGCACCTTACCAATTTCTTTCATGATTTCCGAAATGCCATGTTTTATAATTTTGTGGCTTTGCCGGTTTTCTAAGTTCCTCTTCCCATGTCGGAGCGGGAGTGTCCTCTGAAATATGTAATTTTTGTATTATCTGCATCAACTGATCTTGTACTTCCTGGACTTCTCTTTTGTATTGCGTATTAATTTGATTTTGATTTTGTTGGAATTTTCTAATTTGCTTATACTCTTCTGTGTCATTGAAGGTTACGGATGTTGTGTCATTCAGATCATCATCTACATTTGTAGATAAGTTAGTGAACTGATCCGAAAGTTCGGCTACCTTCTCCGATATTGAACACATTTCCTCAGTGTGTTTTTCTGAACCAAGTTTCAGAGTGTCCATTTGTGTTGAAATCAAATCTACTGTGTCGTTTAAGTTTTCATGAGTTCTTGCAATTTGCGTAACCGAATCGGTGAATGGAACTGAGTCCATTATAGCTTGCAAGGTGTCGTGATTTTCACGAACAATATTTTGCAGTTCTTTTATGGCTGCTTCGTGACTCTGTAATGCATTTTCATGCCACGAAAAAATAAGATTGAAAATGCTCACAAATTTGTGTTTTTATGTCATTATAGATTTTTTGTCATTTCGATTCAATGTTATGTAACTCAGTAGTTAAATCTTCACGTGTTTGTTCAAGTGTGGTGTCTAACTTCCGAAGATTTTGTTCCATTGTGTCTAACTTTTGAACCTTTTCCTGTGACTGTCTCTGATTTTGTTCCATTGTGTCTAACATTTGAAGATTTTGTCCCATTTTTTTCTGATTTTGTTCAAGCATTGTGTCTAACTTTTGTAGCCTTTGTCCCATTTGTTGCATTAACTGTAATAACAGTGCACTGGTGTCTGAAACATGTTCCTCAGTGCTATTCGGAAGTGCATTTGAACCGACAATTTTTCGCATTTTGATTTATTTGAGAAAACGGCGAGGACTCAAAATCTGAATCTACAGTATTTGCAAGATTGTGTCCTGTCATTTCGGAATACTGAGGCGAGCTGTTGCCTACCGATCGATCGATAATGCTTCCCTGTTCACTAATTGTTTCACTGCCTACACCATTATATTAGCCCGCTCCATTTCCCTATGCACAATTACCAAATTATTACTTCGAACATTAGTTAATTCATTACATGGTGGCGCTAACATACTGCTTTCGTCTTCACTGTCATTTCTCAGTTTACTTTGGAGCCTAGTATTACGATTTTCACACGCCATTATTGTCAGAATATTTCACACGATAACACAGAAAAGCACAATTTGAAGAGCAAAAATAAGAGAACACATTAATGAAGCACTGAAAATAATATCTAGTTAATTGCAAGCACAGCTGCGAAATACTTGGTGCAGATCTATATGCATGCCACAACTGTTTTACTGTACAACAATGAAAAACTACTACAAAGGAGATTTTCTCTACAATTACGCGCTAGCAGTAAACAAAATCTACACTAATTACACAAACTACAAGAAAAAAATCAAAAGATTCCAGTGAGGTATATCCTCAGCTACGTGTCGACATATGAAACGTCCCCTTAGAAAAATTATACAAGACTGTGCTTAAACTGACACACAATATTTTTAGCGCAACGCAATCTGACTTTCAAAAAATCCCTACAAAAAAATGGCCCTGACTAACATTAACCTATACGTTTCACAAATCACTTACCTCACAAAAATCTTGGTTACTCGAACTACTGCAATACACCGAGCGCCACTACTGCCACCTAAATAAAAGATTCAAACTACGGAAGTCACTTACTACTGACAGGCATAGTTAGCAAATGAAAGATTTTTATAGAGATCAAACAATGTATTTACCTTAATAGTCATCAAAAGTCATAATATATATAGCAGTTCATGACATCCAGTCTTACAAATTTAAAAACTCAGCCATCTCTCTCCCCACATCCACCATTGCTGACGACTCACCTCCAACTACGCAACGCAAGGCGCTGTTAACAGCCAACTGCGCAACGCTACAATGGCAGACAGCAATGCAAACTACCCACAGACAGCGCACAGCACAGCCATTGATTTTTCATACAGAGCGCTACGTGGCGTTACCAATAAGAAAACCTAAACAGCCTACTTACATATGTAATGTGTAAACAGTGGCCAAGTACTTGATATTGAGATGGGATATTCTGTTCCAACGGTATTTCTACAGAACGAATGCCGCTGTAACACTGAAGTCTGTGCTGGCGTACCGTCGTTCAATGCGACAATTTTGACTTCACCGTAGTAAAGCAAAACGTCTTTAACCATAAATTGTCTACTGTTCCTTTGGAGGCAGACATGAATATTCAACATCTAGAGTTACCAAGAAGCAATGTGGTAATTGACTCATCCCTGTGAGGGAAATGAACCTGTTTGTGCAGTACTTTTTCTTTTTGCAATTTATTCACAAATTTAACGAAGAAAAATAAATTTCCATGTCAAATACTTCGTGTAAACCGGATACAACGTCAAACGAAAGCATTTAAAATCAAATTGTAGATTTCCAGAGAACTGTTACGGTGTCAGTGTGTCGAACCCGAAACTCCAGTTGGCACAGCTGCGCCATATTTTATCAGGAGGCCAAACAAGTTCAAGACCGTCGAGGGGCAGTGCAGAATGGTACAGTGTTTATCGGAAAATTTACAGTACTCGATGGGCGAAGGGTAGTGTCGACGTGCACTCCACACACTGTCCCACGAGCCCAGCCAGCTTAGCAGATTCCTGATACGCCGACGCGACTGCTGCCGTCATCAGTGCCAGCCACTGATGGATGTCAGCCGTAGCTCTCCTGCTCGCCGACCACCAGTGCATTGCCACTAGCAACGTGCTGCCCGGCAGGAGTGGCCGAGCGATTCTAGGCGTTACAGTCTGGAGCCGTGCGACCGCTGCGGTCGTAGGTTCGAATCCTGGCTCGGGCATGGATGTGTGTGATGTCATTAGGTTAGTTAGGTTTCAGTAGTTCTAAGTTTTATGGAACTGAAGACCTCAGACGTTAAGTCCCATAGTGCTCAGAGCCATTTGAACAACTTTTAGCAATGCACTGCTGCCCCCGATCCCGGAGACTGCTACAGTCCCTGGTCCTCAGTGCCCTCCGCCCCGTTTGGCCTGCTCGCTCCGACCGTGGGACAAAGGTGGGTGTACTGGTCACCTGTGGCTCTCGGGCTGCCGCTGCTCCCAGTATAGGACCGGACTCGAACCAACGCCCTCCTGGACGCTGTGCCGCAACTTGATGCTAGTGTTGCTTGCCGGACGGTAACACCCGCCACCGTCTCTGGCGCTGTTTCAGTGCTGCTGCACCTCCCGCAGCATCCTCCTCGCCTGGACCCCGGTAATCCAGGTGCGAAGCGAACATGGCCCGTACACTCGAGAGGATCTTAGCCCCTCCTGGACCCGCTGCAGGCTGCTGTCACTGCCCTCTTTCAGGCAGACCATGCGATCTCCAGGCTCCAGGCTGCCGTTCTGTCCCTAATTGGTGTTGTGCACCTGGAAGCGGAATATAGCCCAAACAGGTGCATAGAAAACAGTATACAAGTTAATGCAGTCTGGCCCCTATAAGCAAAGACCAGCACAGGTCCCGACGCTCGACTTACCTGGCACACTATGTCCCAAGTTAAAGTTGCTTGTCTACTTACATTCGTTTTTCCCTCACTTCTGACGTATTGTCAGAGAGAGATAGAAACTATGGCAGGGATAAATTCCATCACGTCATCCACTTACAAATCGCCACTCTTGGCTCTGGCCTTGTGCCTCACCTCATACATCACAATAACCTAAAGCAACGCTGCAGTTTCCTGCCTCGTTGTTGCTCCAGTCAAAACAAATCATGTGTGCAATACCGCTGTCGCAGCTGCGCACCCGCAAGTGCCATGTTTACCTTACCTGGCCAGCTGGCTCTCGATTGTTACCACACTCTGCCAACGGCCCCAGATTTCTTCGCCCAACCGCGCCTTCATTTAATTTTGATAAAATTGCCCTTTCCGTCGAGTAGGACTAATACTAGGATGAACGTTACGGGTAGACTTATCGAGGTTGACACCATAACCTGCGCGAGCTGTTTCTTCTCAAGGCCTCTGTTGGACGGTGACACATGATCCCGTTTGTGTTGCGGAACTCAGCGCTCAGCCAACCTACTTGCGTCACGTACTGTACCACTGAGAACAGAATGTAACACACATAGTACCTTCATTACTGTGAAACACCTACCTTTAACTACCTTAATCGTTCTAATCATTCAACCCACTACATACGTCCCTCCTACGGAAAGAATGCGTCCCTGCATTCTGCCTCTGCATCTGTTTACATTTGACTTCATTTACATGGTTCTGAACCTTCAACAAATACTGGACTTGTGCCATATTTACACAGCTGAGTTCCTTTGAACTCTACACTGTGAATTGCCAATACTAATTATGCCACATTTCTCCCTCTTATACACAATTGTTCGTTACGGTCCTTGGGTCCATTTGGTCTTTTCCTTTATAATTGTTCACTCAATACACTACCTCATTAGGGCGGGGGAGGATGGGGGGGTGGGTAACGTTCTGATTAGTTAGAACCCCTAGCCTGAAGGTTGGGAGAGGGAGGAGGAGAGGTCGAGCATCTCTTGATTCGAACAATAAGTATATAACTCTGATCACCACAAGAAATACACAAGAGGCTGATGCTGACGATTGTGATGTTTCGTTTGTGGGGCGCTGAACTGCACGATGATTATCGAATGTACTAGGTCCCAAATTTTACACAGCACAAGTTCATACAATCCAGTGTAACCACCGTCACGAAAGATGACGCTGATGATGAAATGATGAGAACAACAGTAACACCCATTCTTCGTGCTGATGATGATGAACCACTCACTGCTAATTGTTGCTGCTTACTTCTGTAGCATTTTAAGTCTTCTAAAAGTTGTTCCATGGTAACATGGCCATGCTGTGTGGAGACATCTGATCTAGAGAGGTAAATAGGTGCTCCTTAATGGTATCGTTAAGAAATGAAAGTTGTACTGAGTGCAAAACCGGGGAAGTTAGGTCAGGTACATAAATGAAGCAATGGACTGTAGTGGCTGCTATGGTTCCCATTATCGTTTGTGGTAAGCGCAGAGTGGGTCCCGGTATCTCACAACGCGTTCCACTGAGTATTTATTGTTGACCCTGCAGAACCTATTGTACCGGCTACTGTGGGAGACAACACTGATACAAACAAGGATGGAGAGAAGTTGCAATGACCGGGGGAAGAAATCCAAAATGATCTATACATTACATTTTCTAATTCTAATTCTTTCTGAAAAGAAAAGAACAGTAACTTCTTGTTATGAGGAGGCTAATACGCTTCCTGTGCCTCCTACAAGAAAGTACTTTTATACACTATTACTATCTGCAGAACGCAGGCTTAAGTATAGTCGTCCTATTGCTGAGTATTGATGCCCTAGAAGTCTGCGACCGAAGTGGAGCCGACCAACGATGGGCAGCGGGTTACGTCAGTGCTGTCAGGGGGCGCTGAAATCTGTCTTCCTAGAGATGTGGCTCTGTCCGGTCTTACCATTGGTGCGCACGTCAGCGCCTTCTTGATACCGTTTCGCGGCGCTGTATTGGTAAATGCTTAGGATTGCTTGTCGTGTATGGAGCGACATTACGACAATTCTGTAGGCCGGGGTGGAGGCAGGAAGCTGGGTGGCGTGAGGAGCTGGCAGCCGCAACTGGGACCGACGTCGAGCGCCCGGCAGATTCTATACGTCCGTAGTACTGAGTTCCATGGGAGCGTCGGTCGGATAGCACCCGAAAGATTGCCCTCCTTCTGCGACGAAGAACGGAGAGGGAGCGGCTACGACAGCGACGTCGACGACGACGACGAGGACGGCTCCGGGACCACAGAGGGTGCCGGGGCGAGCACTGGGAAGGTGAGCTCCTTTGGCGGTGAAGGTGATGGGTGCAGCTGCAGCCCCCGCCTATGCACCAGTCTGATTCTGATGGAGGCGCAGCAGCCTATCACGACCTTCAATTAGACACACACAAGCGCCTACATTTTGAAGGATCGTTTCTCTTTCCTAAAGCCTGATGCGACCAAAACTCTGAAAAGAGTAGAATCATTATGAGCAAAGCGATACTTGCGGAGCTTGGGACGCTTCTTGCTCTGCGGTGGGTGCAACAACTGGTGCAGCGTTGCAGTAACGATATCCGTGTAGAAGCTGCTCCGGTGTGTGTGGGCACGTAATTCGTCAGTCTGTTGCTTGAACATACGCACGAGTCATTCAGCTTCTCCGTTCGACTGAAGATGAAACGGATCACTGGTAGAGTGAGTGATACCATTGGCTGTACAAAACTGGTCAAAAGTCCTGAGCCGTAAGCCAGGGCCCGTTGTCTGTAACCAACGCTTCAAGCAAATCTTCCTAGAAAAATGAGGTTACGAAGCCTGAATGGTACTATGTGACGAGTCGAGTTTATGGGTACTACAGACGGATATTTGCTAAGAGTCTATAACGATAAACCAAAAACTGTTCCAAAATGAACCAGAAAAGTCAATATGCTCTCGTTACCGTGGTGATAGAGACATTGGTCAAGCTGAAAACGTTTGCGGTTGGGCCGATAGAGTTTCAGTACAAACACGGCACTGTGGCGTCATTTGGCAATGTGGGTGTACATGTCCGGCCAAGTACATTGAGGATGCGCAAGCTGTTTTCAGCATACGATTCTCCAAAGTCCTTGGTGGAACACTCGCAAATTATCTTTTTGCCCTCGGTGGAGCACTAGAAACATTGCTTCTTATGACACTTTAGGAGTAGGCACACGCGATTATCCAGAGTTATTTTGCTATAAACTCACACCGTATTGGACGGACATTCTATGTCGACGAGCAGATTATCGATGCATAGAAGAATTTTTAATGTTTTCCGCAGAATGAGGCCAAGCAGTACGGATGTAGTGCAACAAAACATTCATGTCAGGGTCTGCTTCTGTAGCCTATGCATTTTCTCTATAGCGCAATGGAAAAGTCTGTGGAAGTTCCGTGTCCTGCCCGTCGAGCTGACAACGAGATGCGGCAGTAGTATCGAAATCGGAATTCAGGATCAAGAGGAAGGCGTGAAAGAGCGTCAGCATATGCATGCTTCGTCATAGGCAGGCACAGTATTTCGTACTGATACTGTGACAGTAACACAGCCCATGGTTGCAGCTCCTGAGCCATGAGTGGCCGAACTCCATTGGACGGATAAAACAGAGAGTGAACTGGCTTAGCGTGAATCACTAGGTAAAACTTCTTACCAAACAAACAGTGATGAAACTGTCACGCCATAGATAAGAGTGAGCAACATTAAGTCTTGGACAGTAAATTGGAAGCCAAAACGTTCGTTCTGTCCTGTGAACCAAATCGCTCCCGAGGACACAGATTTGATTCCGTATAAAGTAGCGTCCACTGTCAAATCCACAGCCTTAGCGGCACCGAAGTGAACAAAGCATCTGTTACTCAAAACGGCACGTTTAAGTTTCTGGAATGCTTTGTGTCACTCTTTGGTCCTAAGAAAAAGCACGTTCTTCCAGCGCAAGCGATGCAACGGAGCCGCTATGCGGGCTGCGTTGGGTATCTACATCTACATCTACACGACTACTCTGCAATTCACATTTAAGTGTTCGAGCTCTGATTTCTCTTATTTTATTTTGATGATCATTCCTACCTATGTAGGTTGGCCTCAACAAAATAATTTCGCATTCGGAAGAGAAAGTTGGTGACAGAAATTTCGTAAAAAGGTCTCGCCGCGACGAAAAACGTCTATGCTGTAATGACTTCTATCCCAACTCGTGTATCATATCTGCCACTCTCTCTCCCCTATAACGCGATAATACAAAACGAGCTGCCCTTTTTTGCACCCTTTCGATGTCCTCCGTCAATCCCACCTGGTAAGGATCCCACACCGCGCAGCAATATTCTAACAGAGGACGAACGAGTGTAGTGTAAGCTGTCTCTTTAGTGGACTAGTTGCATCTTCCAAGTGTCCTGCCAATGAAACGCAACCTTTGGCTCGCCTTCCCCACAATATTGTCTATGTGGTCTTTCCAACTGAAGTTGTTCATAATTTTAACACCCAGGTACTTAGTTGAATTAACAGCCTTGAGAATTGTACAATTTATCGAGTAATCGAATTCCAACGGATTTCTTTTGGATCTCATGTGGATCATCTCACAGTTTTCGTTATTTAGCGTCAACTGCCACCTGACACACCATACAGCAATCTTTTCTAAATCGCTTTGCAGCTGATACTGGTCTTCGGATGACCTTACTAGACGGTAAATTACAGCATCATCTGCGAACAGTCTAAGAGAACTGCTCAGATTGTCACCCAGGTCATTTATATAGATCAGGAACAGTAGAGGTCTCAGGACGATTTCCCTGGGAAACACCTAATATCACTTCAGTTTTACTCGATGATTTGCCGTCTATTACTACGAACTGCGACCTTCCTGACAGGAAATCACGAATCCAGTCGCACAACTGAGACGATACCCTATAGCTCCGCAGCTTGATTAGAAGTCGCTTGTGAGGAATGGTGTCAAAAGCTTTCCGGAAATCTAGAAATACGGAATCAACTTGAGATCCCCTGTAGATAGCGGCCATTACTTCGTACGAATAAAGAGCTAGCTGCGTTGCACAAGAGCGATGTTTTTTGAAGCCATGCTGATTACATGTAAATAGATCGTTCCCTTCGAGGTGATTCATAATGTTTGAATACAGTATATGCTCCAAAACTCTACTGCAAACCGACGTCAATGATATAGGTCTGTAGTTAAATTTATTACTCCTACTACCCTTCTTGAACACTGGTGCGACCTGCGCAATTTTCCAATCTGTAGGTACAGATCTATCGGTGAGCGAGCGGTTGTATATGAGTGCTAAGTAGGGAGCTATAGTATCAGCGTAATCTGAAAGGAACCTAATCGGTATACAATCTGGACCTGAAGACTTGCCCGTATAAAGCGATTTGAGTTGCTTCGCAACCCCTAAGGTATCTACCTCTAAGAAACTCATGGTAGCAGATGTTCATGTATCAAATTCTGGAATATTCCATTCGTCTTCCCTGGTGAAGGAATTTCGGAAAACTGTGTTCAATAACTCCGCTTTAGCGGCACAGTCGTGGATAACAGTACCATCGGCACTGCGCAGCGAAGGTATTGACTGCGTCTTGCCGCTTGTGTACTTTATATACGACCAGAATTTCTTCCGATTTTCTACCAAATTTCGAGACACTGTTTCGTTTTGGAACCTATTAAAGGCATCTCGCATCGAAGTACGTGCCAAATTTCGCGCGTCTGTAAATTTTAGCCCATCTTCGGGATTTCGCGTTCTTCTGAACTTCGCATGCTTTTTCCGTTGCCTCTGCAACAGCGTTCGGAACTTTTTTGTGTACCACAGGGGATCCGTTCCATCTCTTACCAATTTATGAGGTATGAATATCTCAATTGCTGTTGCTACTATATCTTTGAATTTGAGCCACATCTCGTCTACATTCGCATAGTCAGTTCGGAAGGAATGGAAATGGTCTTTTAGGAAGGCTTCTAGTGGCACTTTATCCGCTTTTTTAAATAAAATTATTTTGCGTTTGTTTCTGATGGATTTGGAAGAAATGGTATTGAGCCTAGCCACAATGACCTTGTGATCACTAATCCCTGTATCAGTCATTATGCTTTCTATCAGCTCTGGATTGTTTGTGGCCAAGAGGTCAAGTGTGTTTTCGCAACCATTTACAATTCGCGTGGGTTCAGGAACTAACTGATCGAAATAATTTTCGGAGAATGCATTTAGGACAATCTCGGAAGACGTTTTCTGCCTACCACCGGTTTTGAACAAGTATTTTTGCCAACATACCGAGGGTAGGTTGAAGTCCCCAACAACTATAACCTTATGAGTGGGGTATTTATTTGTTACGAGACTCAAACTTTCTCTGAACTGTTCCGCATCTGTATCATCGGAGTCTGGGGGTCGGTAGAAGGAGCCAATTATTAACTTAATTCGGCTGTTAAGTATAACCTCCACCCACACCAATTCGCACGGAGTATCTACTTCGACTTCACTACAAGATAAACCACTACTGACAGACACAAACACTCCACCACCAATTCTGCCTAATCTATCTTTCCTGAACACCGTCTGAGACTTCGTAAAAATTTCTGCAGGACTTATTTCAGGCTTTAGCCAGCTTTCTGTACCTATAACGATATCAGCTTCTGTGCTTTCTATTAGCGCTTGAAGCTCAGGGACTTTTCCAGCGCAACTACAACAATTTACAACTATAATTCCGACTGTTCCTTGATCCAAGCACGTCCTGTAACTGCCAAGCACCCTTTGACATTGCAGCCCATCCCGCACTTTCCCGAGGCCTTCTAACCTAAAAAACCGCCCAGTCCACGCCACACAGCCTCCGCTACCCATGTAGCCGCCAGCTGAGTGTAGTGAACTCCTGACCTATTCAGCGGAACCCGAAACCCCACCACCCTATGGCGTAAGTCAAGGAATCTGCAGCCAATACGGTCGCAAAACCGTCTGAGCCTCTGATTCAGACCCTCCACCCGGCTCTGTACCAAAGGTCCGCAGTCGGTTCTGTCAACGATGCTGCAGATGGTGAGCTCTGCCTTCATCTCGTAAGCAAGACCGACAGCCTTCACCAAATCAGATAGCCGCTGGAATCCAGAGAGAATTTCCTCAGATCCAAAGCGACACACGTCATTAGTGCCGACATGTGCCACCACCTGCAGCTGGCTGCACCCTGTGCTCTTCATGGCATCCGGAAGGACTCTTTCCACATCAGGAATGACTCCTCCCGGAATGCACACGGAGTGCACACTGGATTTCTTCCCCTCCTTAGCCGCCGTATCCCTAAGGGGCCCCATTACGCGCCTAACATTGGAGCTTCCAACTACAAAATGTTATCTTTCCGAGAACTGACTACAATTACCTCACATTCAGTAGGGCAGAACAGCTGATACAATTCTTGCCACCGCATACTGCGCGTGATGCTCGCTTTGGACATTAAATGCTGCCGAGACTTTGCCAGACTTTCAGTGAGTTTGAGAAGGCATTTCTTTATCAGTTTTGGTCAGCCTCAATGCAAGAAAGACTTAGAAAAATTGGCTATACTGTACGAAAATACTTCGAAAAATGCATCACACTGATTCGGTATTGGGACGAGCCGATCACCACATGAGATCTATTGAGAGTACTATAAGCAAGGTTACCAGTTAACATAAGAGAAAAGCTTTTCAAAGTTACAGACACTGATCTTAAAGAATTTCTGTCCGTAATAGACTCCCTAGACCTGGTCCAGGATGATGTACAGAAGATCAGATACAAGAAATTCAAATACCAATTATTCCAACGGAAAAAGCCTTGGAATGGGAACAATGGTACTAGAGGCGAAAATAGTCCGAAGAAGAATAGAAAGAAATCTTATGGTATTAACAATTGCCACGGAAAAGAGAATTATTACCAGGAACAGGACAATCCCAGTAACAGTAATTACCAGGGAAACCGAGATTATCAACATGCAAATCATTATCAGAAGCAGTATTCGAATCAGAATACAAATAATAACCATGAAAATAATAAAAAAAGGAGAAACGATACGAAATCGGGAAGTTAATACAAGGACAGACCAAAAAATATGCCTGATGACAATGAGTAGTGGTAATACCCAGGGCTGAGTCATTGGCAACCCCACTACAATTTTGCAAACCAAGGGCAAAAAAAAATGGCTCTGAGCACTATGGGACTTAACATCTATGGTCATCAATCCCCTAGAACTTAGAACTACTTAAACCTAACTAACCCAAGGACATCACACAACACCCAGTCATCAGGAGGCAGAGAAAATCCCTGACCCTGCCAGGAATCGAACGCGGGAACCTGGGCGCGGGAAGTGAGAATGCTACCCTACGACCATGAGCTACTGACAAACCAAGGGCAGCCTGTAAATTGTATACAGAATGTAGCCGCCCCAAACAGTCCGTTTTCAGAGTTATGGGATCCAAACAGGCCACCTCCATCTAATAATACCCAGAATATGAGAACAGTGGAAGTATCAGCGGATACGAAATAAGTAACAAAGAGAATTATTACCAGGAACAGAACAATCCCAGTAACAGTAATTACCAGGGAAACCGAGATTATCAACATTCAGATGATTATCAGAAGCAGTATTCGAATCAGAATACAAATAATAACCATGAAAATAATAAAAAAAGGAGAAACGATACGAAATCGGGAAGTTCATACAAGGACAGACCAAAAAATATGCCTGATGACAATCAGTAGTGGCAACATCCAGAGCTGAGTCATTGGCAACCCCTCTACAGTTTTGCAAACCAAGGGCAGTCTGTGAATTGTATAGAGACTGTAGCCGTGCCAAACAGTCCGTTTTCAGTCATTGGATGCAAACAGACCACCTCCATCTAACAATGCCCAGAATATGAGAACAGTGGAAGTATCAGCGGATACGAAATAAGTAACAAAGAATAAACAGAATTAATATGATTAGATATCAGGATGGATTAAACGTAGAGGACGAATTATATCAAGAAGATACCGTCTCTCATAATCAAACAGCAGAACATACGATATACAAGCAACAGTTAATGCGTCCGTAAATGGAATTGCTATCTGCGTACTCCTTGATACTGGCGCAAATATGTCAGTGATAAGTGGGCAATTTTTGAAGACGGTTTTACAACTCAAGCGGTTACCGGTTCTGCCAGTGAGTAACTGTCAAGTTATAGGAGCTTTGCGAAAGAAGCAACAGACGGTGAAGTTCCAAACGCAGGTAGAGCTTTCCTTCAGAAATTTTGGCCTCAAGTGCAAGTTCGTAATTATGAGAAACCTATCTGCATCAATAATTTTGGGCTTCGAATTTCTCTGGAACAGAGAAGCAATAATAGATCTCTCCTGAGGAGTCTGCGAACTGAAGTACCAGGAGCGTAAGATAACATTACAGCTAAATTGGGATATCGAGGCTGGCCTTCAGCTGACTACAGCTGCAAATACAGCGGTCAGCAAACAAAAATTGCTTATATTTGAGCATGATCACCTGAAAGAGTGGCATGCTAGCAAAAAGGATGATGTTCACAACAATGTGAGTTACATGTCTGCCATGACTGAGGAGATAGTGAAGAAAGCTTCATGCAATGACAAAATTTAAGCTCAGCAATTAGTAAATCTGTTGTCTAACCATGAAAAAGTATTCACAGACTGTCCAGGTGTTACAAAAGGTTATATTTATGAAATGAAAGTGTACCCGCATCAGACCTATTGTTAGCCCCGTATTAGCCATCATGAAAGCAGACAATAGCATACGGCTTGTCTTAGATCCATGGGACATAAATAAATTTGTTGTGGTGGTATGCACAAGGCCTGAAAATCTGTACAAGCAGATACAAAAGTTCTTTGGCAAGAAATGTTTAACCTCGATCGACTTGCGCTCATCTTTCTGGCAAAGAAAGCTATACAAGGAATTAAGGCCGTATTCTGTTTTTGTCTTTGCTGGAAGAACTATCAATTTTGTGTTCTCCCGTCAGGTTTAAACATTATTGCTAGAGTATTTGTAGCAGCCCTGGACAATTAACTAGGACTCCAGCTACTAGACCAGGTAACTGCTTATTTGGATGACCTGTTATTAGCATCTACTAATTGGGGAGATCGCCTTCAATTGATACAAGATGTATTAGAGAAGATTTCAACTTGGGTGTCACAGCAAACATGAAGAAATCGAAATGTACCCAACAATGATTTAAATTCTTAGGACACTTAGGACATGGAAACAAGCCGAATCCAGATAAAATCGAGGCAATTGTAAATTTTCCTTATCGACGCACAAAGAAGCAACTGAAGTTTTTTTGCCTTAGCCTCATTCTTCCACAGGTTCCTAACAATGTATCAGTTGAATGTCTATGCACTGCTGAGTTCATTGAAGAAAAATGCACAGTGGTGTTGGACGCCACAATGTAAAAAGGACCTAGACACCTTTAAAAAGGCATTAGTGAATGCACCGATTCTTAGCCAGCCAGATATGTCGAAGGACTTTTTCATTGCGACCGGTGCTTCAAACTACAGAACAGGTTCATGCCTATTTCAGACGGAACACAGTGATGATAAGCTAGAGATTAAGGTGATTGGGATCGTCAGCAGGATAATATCAAAATGCGAAATAGCTTAAACAATAACCAAACATGAGGCATCAGCGCTGGTCATTGCTTTAAAAAGTTTAGGTATCGTGTAAATCTAGAACGTGAAGGTCATGTGCGATCACCAAGCACAAAGCTTCGTGTTGACTTGCAAACTTTACCACTTAAGGTTAGCAAGGTGGATGCTTGCACTTCAGGACTATGATTTTGAGATAATGCATGTCCACAGCCTAGATGCCGTCGCTGATGTGTTACCTAGACTACCGCAGAACTTATCAGTTTGCAGCATTAGTAGAAAGCTCCACCGAGAACATGATTTTTCTGATTAAAGTATATCAGAAGAGCTATCTTGAACTATGGAACAATGTGCCAGATTATCATGAGTTTGACCCAATGTGGAAGAATATTATCAACAGATAATGGCAGCAAAACGACAGATCCTTCCATCAGTACTATCGCATAAACAAGAACATCCTCTTCTACAAATCAGACAACTCAGATAGTAACTGATGGGTGTGCATTCCTTCTGATCAACTCAAAGACCTAATATGGTTTACACACCAAGCCTGGGGACAAATGTACCATGAAGATCAATCAGTACTGTTACTATCTGAACTTAAGGAAAAGAGTACAAGGAGTTATCAGAACTTGCAACTTCTGTCAAAAGTTAAACCGGCTAATGTTTGCAGGGACACAGTTTTGGATCCCACTGTTGCAAGACGTCCAGGACAAATTACAACAGTTGACGTAATGGGACCCTACCTACTGCAAAATAAGGGTTAAAGTATATTTTAGTGTATTTCTTCATGAAGTACATTACTATTTATCCTCTCTGGACATCAATAATTGAGAGAAAGCTAACAGAAGATTGTATAAAATCTTTTGTTTGCCCAGTAATTGTCCTCACTGATAATGCTTCATACTTCAAAGGAGACAGATGGAAGACTCTAATGTAAGAAAATGGTATCAGACATGTCCTCATCTCACGTTTCTCACCTAGCAGTAATCCTGTGGAGAGGAAATTTCGAGAATTAAATCGATCCATTAAGATGTGCCGCAAAACATAAACGTGATGTAGGTCAAATATCTTAACACCTGAATGGAAATCTATAATAACCTACACCACATTTCAACTGTTCACACCAACTGAAGTAATGAGGGAACAGAAAGATGAAGTAAATGAGTGGCTTAGTGCCATTCCAAGGATTCTGGACCAAAGGATGACCCACCAATAAAAGCTTGATATAGCATTAAACAATATAACTTGCTATGTCGAAATTCGCAAATCGAAATTCGGTAAGAAACTTAGCAATAAATAGAAGTATTCAGGTGATGAGCTAATACAGCATAGAACGCATCCTGAGCCATCTCTGATTAAGAAGCAAAATAAAAAGTGGCATCTACTATATCAAGGGCCGTTCAAGATTTTTTCAATTGCTTTTGACGGTTGCTGTTTACTGCGATACATCAATACTGAAAGTATAAAGGGACTTTGTCATAGGGATCTTAAGAAATATTTTCAGTAAGAACAAGAGTTAATTGGTTGCAAGTAAGAAAATATATTTAGTACACTAACACCATTGTAAAATATGTAAATAGTAGTAGTAGAGCAGTTTTATTGTAAATTCGTTTACTCATCTGTCTAGTTTATAAGGGTTTATTTCAGGTCATGTATCACCAGTAATTTCAATTCCTGATCAAATTTAAGTTCCCACAAGGTAACAATTAAGGAATTTAAAGTCTTGAAGTTTCAATACTGAAAGTTCATTCACTAAATTTCTTTAAACATATTGAGTAAATGTTGCAATACAAATATGATTTTCTAATTTTTGTCTATCTAGGTTATAATGGCGTAAATACGTATATACTTTAAGTATTATGCATCTATGAAAGTGGATGACTGACAAACGGATATTATTTTAGTGTTAGTCCACCTGTTAGCTTATTCCAATTTGGCGCTCTTTGGAGCATTTGTCTTCTTGCATACCTGTACTTTTGACTTTCGAGTTTTGATTTACTGTTAGCTCTTTGATCTACTTACTAGTAGGTGTACAGGATATGGGCATCTGTCCCGAAATACTAATTATCATATTTAATACATTGTGAATGAATGAGAATACACGACAATAAGCAAATAAAACTTACCAGCTTATTGAAATATACTGAAATCTACACGGTCCAAAGTGATCTGTTGCTCAAAACAAATGTAGGAGCTGCTATCAGTCACTTTTTTATGTGACGCTCAGTATAGTACATGATTTTTGTCCTTATGTTTCGACATAATACCAAATGTAGACATGAACAAATATCATTGCTGTGTAAGTGTAAAGTGATATGAAGATTGTGTGCTCTGTAGAACTGTGAGCCCCAGCAGTAATCAGTATTTGTGCTATGTGTCTCAGAAGAACTTTAAAAACCAAGTGGATACGCACAAATTGTGTTTTCCATTTTAAAACTGTGTTAAGAAGTGATAAATCACTAAAATGAGTGATAATATGAACGCTCTTAGAGAGCATATGTTAGCAGCAACAACTGGACGTTGGTAGACTGTTAACCAACTTTAAAGTTTAAAAGAAAGTGAACAGACCTCAGAATTATAATTTAACGAAATAAACTCTTGAAACAGACTGTACTGCCAGATTCGCGCCAACAATGCGAGTGCAACGCCGGCTCCGCTACGCCATGCGCTAATGTTTACGTGCAGTGAGAATACACAAAGCACATTATGAACACCAGACTCTTTAAGAAGTGCAGTGTCATATACGAGTATGTGCGATTTATTTAAACGAACTGTGAATCACTACATTAACCAGAACAGTGTTTATACACAGAACATCCTTTGTAAATAAAATGAGTGAATCCGTGTGAATGGAGATGAACTTGCTTCTTCAACATGATAAAATAAATAATTTCTTAGTCACTGACACCAGTTTTCGGTCTTGCATTTACCCATATTTGACGAGAGGAACGTGGAAGCAGGAACTGATCCAGAAATACTAGATCGAGATCCGCGTGCAGTTGACAGTAGCCGGTATTCCATCGACGCGCTGGAGGTGAACCAGCGGTAGCCTCCACTAGCAGCGGCCTCCACCTGACTTCGCTTCGAACTCCGATCCAGCACCTCGATACTGGGTTGGGTATACAACGTCGCTGGGAACTTCATTCAAATTTTCTTTCAATTGAAATGAACCTCTAAACATTTCTTGAGCATTGTTGACTTTAACAACAGTTCAATATTATCTATAAAGAACATGTCAAGCCTGACAGATTAGGTAACAGTACTTTTTCAAAGCTCGTTAGACGGTTACCGGTTTTCCGGGTCCAGGAAACCCAAATGCGGCGGGATAAGCAATTACGGGAAGTCTCCGCAACCTTTTCCCGAACTGTACAGTTGCTGAAGCCATTTAGAACTACCATACCCACACCAGACGTATGGTACACTACTTGATGTTTTGTCTAACCATTGTTCAAACTTTGCAAACTTAAGAACTATTTATCTTAAGTAATAATTGACGTTGACTTAATGGACTGAAAAAAACAGTTATCCAGACCAAGGGGCAGCGTAATGTCAAAGCCAATATTTTGTGACACCAGTGTCTGCAGCACTGTTCGAGATTTATGAAGTGATGAAAGTTTTTCCAGAAATGACTTTTAAGCGTATATGTGATAACTGATAAAGAAAAGACTTATTACTATATTATGGAATGGAAATAAATTCCAACAACAATATGTTATATTATTTTTATAAACACGTTTCTACAACGAATGATCATATAACAAAAGATAACACCACTAAAATAATGCATTGGCGTTGTATCGTGTATGAAATTTTTCCTTCTATTGTTCTCTATGATGTACGAAGCTGCTGAGATAAAGATTAAGCTGAGGCCTGTTCTTTTAAATATTGTAAAACCTAATCGTATTGTGTGAGGTACAAGTAACATAAAATATAATGTACAGTTTACTAAATTGAATTCTTGTGTACCGACTTTTACTTATAATCAGAGAACCTTCCCTGTATGTTTTATGTTTTGTGTCCACAGCAAACAGGAAAGCGGCCTGGTATGGTGATACTGAATTATTGAAACTTTTCAATAATATAGATATTGTGAACAGTTAGAACGGTGTAGAATTCTGACATTTAATCCAGCATAAAGGGAAAGATTGATGTTTTTGATTTTCTACGAAAAATTACGTTGGTAAGAATACTCTGTCCAGACCGTGTTTTATCTGCCGCCATTACGTGAGCGTATGGAACGGCAATTTGAAACTGCAGAAATAACCAGACATTAATTCCTTCGATCGGTATCGCAATATTTGAGTTACGAGGACTAGAACCCGCAGGAATTTATTATTTTTGCGTTCTATCTGTGAAAATGACATTCAGTAGAACAATCTTACACTTTACAAAAAAGAAATTATTTTTGCTGCTTTAAGATTAATTTTCCTCACGATAATTTATCAGTGATTTAAAAAAATATTTACGACACCAGTGTTGTCATGGGAAGAGGTTATGATTTGATATTATTTGGCGCATACCATTTAATGTCACTTACTTAGTTAATGAAACAGAATTTCAGTATTCATTTGTAGTGATAGGGTATGACAAAATAATACATTAGAGTCGGACTCAGCACACATAAATAAGAGTTACCAGAGATTATTTCTTTTAAATTATACTGTTATTCTTGCTGCTACATTTTCACACGTTTTACAGTAACACGTACATACTACCACAACAACTTTAGACAAACAGAATAAAACTCATCACACTGCGTCCAGCCAACCTCTTTTCCGTCTAACCTCCTGGTATAACTCCGGAGTCTGTCAAAGTTGCACCTGTAGCTTTGCAAACTCCGGTCGTATCAGACGATACTCACCTTGTGTACTGATTTACCCTAAATGATTACTCGTCATGCCGTACAACTTCCCAAACGTCTCTTCCGGTTCCTAATGTAGTTCCCATGTCCCCACGTATTACTGTTTACCCCTAATGTCGACTGGTGATCCGACATAATCACGTCTGTCTGCCTGGAAAATGGTTCAAAAGGCTCTGAGCGCTACGGGACTTAACATCTGTGGTCATCAGTCCCCTATAACTTAGAACTACTTAAACCTAACTAACCTAAGGACATCATACACATCCATGCCCGAGGCAGGATTCGAACCTGCGACCGTAGCGATCACGCGGTTCCAGACTGAAGCGCCTAGAACCGCACAGCCACAACGTGCGGCCTGCCGGGAAAAACTACCCTTCGCGGCACAGAACGTTCCTTAACTACTTCAGCCACGCATCCGTTGTATAGTGAGCCTAACATGTCAACAATCGGCGCTCCATCCTTCCTTTGTTGAGCGAATGTGCTCTTGGATGCTACTTCCACCGTCTCCCATTCCGGGGTAGGAACGTGCGTCCTACAGAGAAAAAAATCCTAATGTCATGCCCGTATCCCTTATCTAGCATATACCGAATCTGGTAACACATGAGGCACATTGTCCGCATCCGCTTAAACGGCCAAATTTGGGTTACGTTGACTATCGAGTAGTGGATGGGGAGCAGCAGTTTAAAATTTACCACCGATGTCATCTCTATTACATGGTAAGGGCCATTATACCATGAGGCAAACTTGTTGGTTTTCCCCTACAGCATATAAGGTTTCACTAACATAACCAGTGAACTCACACGGTGCTTGGATAGCACTCCTTTCACATCATGTGCTCCTTCCCGTTTCTCTGAACCGTTTGTGTTAATTTTTTGTGCTTGTCTCCAGATCTTTCAGTCTGTTAGCGAAATATTTCACTGGCGAGATGACTCCTTGTGCCAGGGCTTTGCAAAACTCAAAGGGCGACGGTATCTTGCATCCAAATATTACACCATACGGGAATACCCCGTGCTCTGGTGAACGTTTTAGCTGTATGCAGCGACTGCATAAGGAAATGAGACGCCCAAATGTTATGCTTGGTATACACGTAAAAACGCAACATTTTCGCAATTGTCTTCTCGACTAGTTCTGTGAGACCATTAGCTTGAGGATGCACAGCGTTCGTACATAATTTCTTAGTGTGCAACAGCCTGCATAGCAGTTGCATTTATTATGACATAAAATTTGGGCTCTGATCCATGAATATGGTTTCAGATGTCCCAAACCACAGTATACACCAGCTGATAAGTGTCTGAGCCACCACTTGGCTTGCTGGTCTGGTAAAGCTATCGTGGAAACGTTGAAAATGGTCAGTCCCTGCTGGTGGTTGTGTTAGGGGTCATACGATGGCCAATCGCCACCATTTGGAAGGATTTATCAGCTTCTGGTAATCTCTGTAGTTCCATTTTTTGGTTATTAAGTTCTGACTTTCAGCACACGGAACACAATTTTTATGTAACGGTCCATATCCTGGCTATATAACTCTTCGCTACCATTCTCTCCACTGCTTTTTGACCTAAAAGTCCCACTAAAATCGAATCATGCCCTTGCCTCAACACTTCGTCATGCAGGCTCTGCGATATCACGCACTGTGGCTAATTTCACATCGTTCGATACAGTACTCTGTCCGCCGGGCAGAATTAATGTTGTTTAGCAAACCGTTGACAGTAGAGGCCAGTGGTGCTCTCCGTTCACTTACGTCAATACCTCTAATCATACTGTGTACCTTATGGCTGAGTCCATCCAAGTTAGTGCGAGAACTTCCCAGTCGATGTATTGCTTCGGAACTGTGTTAACGGCGTGGCCCATCTCGACAATCTACTAATCCTAAAAGCCACTTAAGCGCTGTGTGATCAGTCACCACTTTAAATCGCCTACCATACAGACAAAAATGGGACCAGATCTCAAAAGATCTTTTAACTTCTGGAAGGCTGATTTACGCTCACCTGTAAAATGAAACTTCATGCCTTTCCATGGCAATTACTTGAGAGATGCTGAATTTTTTGTAAATTTTGGAACATACCTACGGTCAAAATTCATGATCCCCAAATAAGATTGGTGTTGTTTTACATTGTTTGGTGTTGGACGGTTTTCAATGGCTTTAACCAACTTGGAATTGGTACAAATTCCTTCCTGCCCTATAGTGTGATCGATATATCGTACTTCTTACAGTGCAAAATGAGATTTCTCTAAACTGAACGTTAACGATGCTCTGCACAGGTGACTAAACACTTCTCCCAACCGCTCCAAGGTATATTGAAGACCCCCTGAGTACATGAATGTCATCTAGGTACGCCAGGCACTATTTTGCTTTTAACTCATGCAATACGCAATCCATCAAGCGTAGAAGGATTGCTGGCTTGATTTTAACTCCAAAGGTATGCGACAAAAACTGAAAGTGTCCAGTCGACAGTGAGAATGCTGTTTTCTTATTATGGAAGGAGGCCAGAGACTACAACTATATTCTAGAATACCATCTCTAAGTTTCTGATCTATTAACTCTTTCACAATCGGCTTACATGCCTTATAACTCGATGCGGCCGTAAGTAGACAGGTGCTTCACTTCCGTAGGACTTTGGTGCTGAACATGCAGTGTTGCAGGTTGTGGATCCGACGGATTAAATAATTTCACGTACTCACTCAACAGTTTTTCCACTAATGCTCTATCGCGTGCTTCAAGGTGTGCTACGTTACTCCTTTGTGCTGACCAGTCGACAGAACCCTCCCGGCATTGTGTAGTCTGCTCTAAAATCATGGACCATTTCATCATTATCTAACAGTTCTAAATTCGCAGCCAGGGTACACTGCGACGACTTCCTCGGGGCCTAAATTATAAATATCGGCAGGCACTAAACTCGTGATGTCTATGAAAGAACGTAGGGCAGGCTATAACGTTTAAAACGAGTAACTGCATCTAGTACTTTGTTATCTGCCAAAGATTCATCGATACACGACAAGTTGACAGGAAGGTCACTACCAACATTAGTCTAGACTACTTTTCCTGTAACTTTCAGTAAGAGATTCCACAGGCTGTCCTCGTGGGATCTTGTACGCAGTACAATTGGTTTCCCTCGGCCATGGGTCAGACCTTCGACAGTGAAGGTATTCCCGCTGCAGAACCTAGCTGAAACCAAGTTTCGTCCAGTTCTAGGCTACGCTGTTCCACTTCAGTTGTGGCGCTATGTGCAACCAGGAAACCGAGTCCGATAATAAGGTCGGACCATGGGAAGAACTTCTGCATCCAGTTGGAAGTTAACCTCCCCTACTCAGAACTTCAACACTCCAGCACCTAGTTAATTTACACGTCCTCCACCTACGCAACTTAACGTCCAGCGTTGCGCACTTTACATAATTAAATCCCGACATAGGCAGTCAGAAAAAAATCTACCAGTCCTTTGACTCTTACGTGGAGCATGGCACAGTGGGTACCCCATTCGCAGTGATGATTAGCTACTACGTGACTCATGACCGTTTCGTCCACATTAAAAAATATTTATGTCTGTAACAAACATCTTCTGCTGTTCACGTGAACTAGAACATGAATCAGTTTTCTGTAATAATAATGCAGTCTCCATTGCTTCACTTAAATGCCTAGGAAATTCCAAACGAAACTTTCTTAACATTTCCGTTGGCAACCGCCTCAAAAATTCTTCATGAGTCCTCTTCTCTGCCCCTCGCAAAGTTAACCATTTAACCCTATCACCATTCCTGAGCTGATACGTAACTACATTGATTTCACGAATACAGTCAGCTGAACGTTTAGTCAATTCATCGTGCTTACGAAAAACCCTAGTAAGTAGTTCACGACAATATGTTTGTTTGTTCGTCTTCCGATATCTCTCTGCTAACCCTAACTGAATCCTTAAATGTTTTAGCCTCGCTCAAATTATCATTACACATAACATGTGATCTAGCATCTCCTGTTCAATTCAGTCTAGGAACACGTAATAAATGCTCCGTACTTCACACTGCCCCCTCCCCCCTACTCTAAGCTGATTTAGTTTGTGTAGCCAAACTGCCAAGAAAGATAAAAGCATCTTCCTTCGTTGCCCTGAAAACGGTGCAACCAAACCCGCAACAGTGCCATCTAGGGTGGATGGGTTGGGATGTGACTGTTCCCTCTCCGCCAATCTGAGCTTATTTACCTTTATCTAAAATTTATTTACCTGACTCTTAAGTTGCACAATAACCTCAGCTCTTAAAGTTCCTTCGCCATGACTACAATTTAATAAAGTAAAAAGTACACCAAAGAATACAATAATTATCCAGGCAAAAGACAGAAAAAGGGACAACCCCACAGGCTGGAAACTAAAGCAGCTGAAATCGGCACTTATTTAGTTTGCTGTGTGGCACATCGTAACGGTAAGTGCTCCATGCTGCCGACTCCTAACGCCACAAGGCCTACCCTCCGCGTTGCCTCAAAAGTCGTCCTGGCACCAGTGTAAAGAGGCACGAGACTCCACTGCCCGTCGCTGGATGTGAACGTGGGTTCTCTGCAGGGCGTTAGGAAGAGGATGATGGTGGTGTGGAGAGGAGTGCCGATGGATGGTTTATGATGAAAAAATAACAACATCTATGAGCTGCAATACATTGGTTGTTGACTCTCTGGGCGAGATTTGCTTCCGATGGTAATATTTTCGGCGGCAACGAAGGTGACGAGCAGACGCTCACATGCACCAGTTGCTGTGACTGTAACTGTGCTGCCGTTTTGGAACCAACTGACTCGGTAGGAGCGCTGCTGCACCAGGGGAAGCACGCGCCCCTGGCATCTGTTGTGATCCCGGCTAGTGATTGCGCGGCTGGAAGGCACTCAATACCAGTAGCGGGACAGGTATGTACCCTGTCTCGCCGGCCGCTATGACATGGCGGTTCTAGGCGCGTCAGTCCGGAACCGCGCTGCTGCTAAAGTCGCAGGTTCGATTCCTGCCTCGGGTATGGATGTGTGTGATGTCCATAGGTTAGTTAGGTTTCAGTCTAGGGGGCTGATGACCTCAGATACTAAGTCCGGTAGTGCTTACAAGGGAACCTCCCCATCGCACGCCCCTCAGATTTAGTTATAAGTTGGCACAGTGGATAGGCCTTGAAAAACTGAACACAGATCAATTGAGAAAACAGGAAGAAGTTGTGTGGAACTGTGAAAAAATAAGCAAAATATACAAATTGAGTAGTCCATAGGGAAGATAGGCAACATCTAGGACACTGTGAGCTGAGGAGCTCAGTGGTCCATGGTGACGTGAGCAGCTGCGGAGCGAGAGATCGTTGGTTCAAATTTTCCATCGAGTGAAAAGCTTAATTTCTTATTTTCAGTTTATGTGTCAAACTCTTATGTTTTCATTTCTTTTTTGGGAGTGATTATCACATCCACAAGAAAACCTAAGTCGGGCAAGGTAGAAGAATCTTTTTGACCATTCGCCAAGTGTACAAGTTAGGTGGGTCGACAACATATTCCTGTCATGTGACGCACATGCCGTCACCAGTGTCGTATAGAATATATGATATGAGTTTTCCTGTGGAGGAATCGGTTGACCTATGACCTTGCAATAAAATGTTTTCGGTTCCCATTGGAGAGGCATGTCCTTTCGTCTAATAGTCGCACGGTTTTGCAATGCGGTCGCAAAACACAGACACTAAACTTATGACAGTGAACAGAGACGTCAATGAACGGACGGACAGATCATAACTATGGAAAAATAAATAAAGAAAATTCTTCACTCGAGGGAAGACGTGAAACAAGGACCTCTCGTTCTATAACTGCTCACGCTACCACGGGACCACGACGCTCCTGCGATCACACTATCCATGATGTTGCGTATCTTGCCCATGGACTACTCAGTTTGTATATTTTGCTTATTTTTACACAGTTCCACACAACTTCTTCCTGTTTTCTCAATTGATCTGTGTTCACTTTTTCAAGGCCTATGCATTGTGCCAACTTATAACTAAATCTGAGGGGGTGCGATGGGGAGGTTCCATTGTTAGAGCCATTTGAACCATTTGAACCCTGTCTCGGCGACCATCCTTGGCGGGGACGGTCTGGTGTCGGCGGCCCAGGGCCCCTGTTCCGGCCCCAGGAATGGAGGAAGGAAGGAAGGAAGAGTGGGTTTAACATCCCGTCATCGTCGTCATTGGAGATGGTGAATGAGGTCGGATAGTGTCAATGAAAGGAAGGAAAATGTGGCCGCGCTCTTTCGAATGAACCATCGCAGCATTTTCCTGGACAAATTTTGGGAAATCATGAGAAACCTAAATGTGGACGGTCGGACGGGTTTGAACCGTCGGCCTCCCGAACGCGTGTGCTCCGACCCCAGTCATAGTTGTGTTGTGTTGCAGACCTCCTAACGACACACACTGTCCTTAATAAGGCATCAGCGACAAAGTCAGCTCCAAGGTTGCGCGCAGACGGAATACAACGCGCGACATACGCACTGCGCAGCGTCTAGAGAGCGACTGACGCTAAACTCACTTCCGGTAGGCTGATAAGGCTCGCTCGCGCCGTTCTGGCGCGTCGCGACCGGAAGTTGCGGCTGCGATAAATGCTACTGGGGCCCCTCTGCGCCGCAGCACGGAGCGTTATTCGCTCTGCGAACATCGAGGAGTGCGGACGCATAGCTCTGGCTGTCTCACTGGGCTTTTGTTTACTACGTTCACTTGTGTTAACGTGCCACAGCAATGTCTCTGCGACGTGCATGTCGTCGTCGCTGGCGGCGCAGCGTACCTGTGTATCGCAGTTTGAAAGCTATTGATATTGAATTGGCTGGCCAATTTAATAAGCAGCAATTGATTGGAGGTCAAAATGTTTTTCGTGGACTCCATGTGAACATTACCTGTGAATTCATTTCCTTGAAGCATATCCAGTAAAGTGCGTTACCGCAACACACTCAACGCAACGACTTCCATTACTTCGTACAGATGGCTGCCTGCTGACAGCGTCCGACAAAAGTAACAGTGATGACTGCAGCAGCATTATCTCTCTAGCACTGTGACTACCACTATAGCAACAGCGACTATTACGATGAGTGGCATGGCAGTGATGGCTCCGAACTGGCGGCGGAGTGACACAGGCTGGGACGCACAGGCTCTGCATCCCTCAAATGCTCCATGACGATCGATGATGACGAGCTGGCTGCCGGTCCTTAAATACAGCTTTGTGCCACTATGCCTGGTATTCTTACTCCCCAGTGGAATATTCTGGAGTTGCCCACCTGGCGTTACTGACCCAATTACCAACGTCGAGTCGCGAGATGCTTTTTGTCACGTCGTCTGCTGGTAAGTGAGAGTGGTCCCCTTCATGTTGCTTAAGTTGGCTCCCCGCCGACCCAATTGCGCCACGGTTCCATACCACTTAGCTACGCAGGAGAACGTAACACACATTTGACTCCTGGCTCCAAAAATTCGTACATGTTTTATCTTACTTCAATACTGTAAAACTCCTTTCAAACTTAACCACTATAATCGTTCTTCCCTCTACATAAATTTTGCCCCACCCATAAGGCGTCGCAGGCTGAAGTTAACCAGTTGGACACGGCGTTGTTCCATCAACTGCATCTCAAAAATGCCTCTCTCTCTCTGTGCTTGTACAGAACGTAGCATGCACTTCTAAAGAAAAATGATGATCTGGTGCCGTGAACGGCACGACTCATACTGATGGGAGGGATGACATCACATCAAAGCATGTGCAGTCTAAAACAAAGAGCTGCGTCCGTTTTCATAGTTTATCGTTCCATGGCTCAACATAGTTTCAGCAACAGCCACTTCTTTCCAATTCTCGCGGACTGCAAAACTTGTTTTCGTCCATTTTATTTGCATCCAGCACGCCTGCATAGAGAAATGGCGTTTTCTTAGTGCAACTTCGAGCTCACATATTAAAACCGAAAGCTTAATTTCAGTGAGATTTCTGGCTAGCTTTCGAAGATAAATGGCATAATTTTAGTTCCATGTTTACACTGTGCAGTGGCACATTAACATATGGTAACCAACCGCTAATAAAACTTACATACATTTGAGCACACACGGAGGCCAACCGACAATACTTTTTCCAGCGAACCATGCTCAATAGGAAAAGGCATAGGGGGAAGTAAATTAGTGTACAAAGAACCCTCCACCAGGTACGTAATGTGATTTACGGAGCATACGTACAGCTGTTAATCCATTTATCGGCCAGTGAAGCAGGACGGTAATTGCAATCATGGAAATAAGTAGCAGCTGCCTACGGAGCCACGTTTGTATCCAGGCGTGCCCACTTCCGTCTGATGCAAACTGATGATTACGAATATATTTCTTCGGGTCTGCAGAAATATGGAAAGCGAATGGGAAGAGATTAAGACTGTATGGAGGTTGTGTAAGGGCTTCTCAGCGAAACTCCTGCATAGTATTCCAAACAATCTTGGCGACAGTGGAAACGTTCTTAGCATTAATATCGAAAGAAACGTAACTTATTTACCTCTATACAGATGATGCTGTTTCATCTAGCTTTGGGTATTATGTCTCCTGCAACGCCTTTAAATACCACTTGCATAAGTAGCATATTCTCCCGTTCGCTGCGCGGAAACGGTTCTAGTAAAATGAGCATAGTTACATTTTGTAGTGGGGTACATTTTCGCTCGAGCTCACGTTTTTCCAGGTACTGAAGAAAAACACAGTTAAAGTCAAATTTCATACGTTTTTCCTACATAATTCGACGATTTCTGGTGGAGACTCATCTAAGTACAAAATGTAACTACAAGTAGGTCCCGATAACTTTTTCTGTAGGACAATCAGTTTATTTGTACGAACGAGGGAGTATGAAAATTTTAAGATTGTTTGTTTTCAAGGAGTTGCCGGTTACATAGGACTCACCGGTAGAGACAATTGAATCAACGTATACGCATACCCATAAAAAATTTCGAAAAGTTGTTGACCCAACTTATCTCAACGATTTTTACGGTATTGTAACAGTCAATCAGATGGACACAGACACTGTACTCTACAATAACCAATAAAAGGATCTTCTGTTAAAACTGATCGCGAGAAATAAAACACTGTTCTAGACTGTGAAAATGAACGACTTCAGTTTTAATTACAACTACAAGAACTGTAAGGCCATTTAAAGCACTAAAAAAACATTTCTTCCAAATATGTTTATTCTCCTTGTGTATAATGTTGAGTAAAAGTTGAATACGCAAATCTTTTGTTTGGTTTTTGTTTTCCCTTTTTCTTCTTCATCGCTGTCATTTTTAAGGAAAGTTTTATTGATGTGATTGCTTTATTATTCATTTACAGACCTGTTGCCGGAATTTTATAACATATCGTTCATTTCATGGCTTTTCATGTAGTTCAGCAACTACAATGGAAACTATAACAAATTAAAAATACATAAGAAATTTAGAGAAAAACATCAACAAATATTCGAATTTTAAGAAGATTTGATAACAGGAAAGATTTGGATAGTAAGAGAGAGAAAATAGTTACTCTGTTTGAGCCGGCCTGGTCTTAAATCCTCGGAACTACTTCGAGACTAGCAGTCCCGGTTCGCTACAGTTTAATTTACGGATTAATATTTCTAAACACTATTTGCAAAAAAGGTAGAACTATTACGTACATTGTGGAAAGCGCAGTGTGTGTGAGTGTAAAGTATGTTTTTTCTTGGCGTTATTAACACTTTGCTGACCGTCGAGACCGCAGTAGGGTCGTGAAGATAGTATCGTGTAGTGGCCAGTGACAGCACTTTAGTGTCTTTTTCATTCTGCTGGTGTTTTGTTTAGGTAACAATAAGGTACACGCGTCAACAAGTTTTGTTTTGTTTTTATAAGTACTTGTGCTCTTTCATCATGGCAGACGAAAGAGACGATACGATTATTTACGATGAATGCGCGGACGTCTTCTCTGACGTACCGGACGACTTGACTGATTGGGAAGAAGACATTGGATATCAGAAAAATGAAAGTGAAGCAAAATCATAGGAAGGTAGTGAAAAACGTCCAAGAAGAATTCGGCAAACGCTACGGTTCCCAAGTGATTCGGATCAATCAGACGAAGAAAACAATGATTTACTGAGGACCGACAATAAATCTGAAGGGTCTCCGCGTCCACACACATTTCCCAAAGATACACAGAGAGTCGTGGATACCATAGAATTATATATTGGCAACGATCTATTTGAATATATTAAGAACGAAACCAACAAGTATTACAATCAAAAATGCAATAGAAGGAAACTGGTGAGAGAAAAAATGCCAAATTTGTCGACGTTACGGGATCCAAACATAAAAATGGTTTGGGCTTCCTATCCTTATGAGAATGATCGATGCTTACTGGTCAACGAATAATGTCCCGCAACCGATTCAGACAAATATTATCATTTTTACATTTTTCCGACAACAACAATAAACCGGATAATGCTTCTAAAGGTGCCATTGGTAATTGGTTATTTTTCCAAAATTTTAAAGAAACGTTTAATCTGTCAAAACATCTCAATTGAGGAAGGAATGATACTATCGTGTGGACAATTAAATTTTAAAGTTTACAATCCATCGAAAATTACCAAGTATGGCATACTCATTCGGATGCTTTGTGACTCGAGTACGGGATACATTTCCTCACTCAAGATATATTCCGGCGCTGGACAGCTTTTAGCAAAAACAGTGAAGGAACTATTGACATCCTCTTATGGAAAGCGGCATCACCTCTATATGGATAATTATTATAACAGAGTAGTTACTTGAATAGAAAATTGAAGTTTTTTGGAACGATACGTCAAAATAGAGGATTTCCGAAAAAATCTAAGTGTTTGAAGATTCTCATCAACGGAAAGGTGACAAGCTTCCGGCGACAAGCCAAGTAATCCGAATTAGCGCTGCCGGCGCCAAGCGAATAAATTT
This sequence comes from Schistocerca gregaria, assembly GCF_023897955.1. NCBI lineage: Eukaryota > Metazoa > Arthropoda > Insecta > Orthoptera > Acrididae > Schistocerca > Schistocerca gregaria. Next base: position 575,977,300 of record NC_064922.1, read on the forward strand.
ATACGAGACGTGTGGGCGGCAAAGTGTTAATTAACCTTCAGTTCATATATCATGTGTATTGAATTTTAATTGCTATGTTGCTTTTTATTAAGTCTTCAGTTACAAATATTACATTCCAACAGCGGTGTAAGGACCGCGGGATGGATATTCCTGTTATTTACACTTAAGATCGGACAGGTTCACAGGGTCGATTGCATTACACCGTTTATTCTGATACAGTTTAATTATCATAGACGTTATGTAACGTTGTCTGTGGTATGTGTTAGTGAAGGTGTTCGCTGTTTGAGTGAGAGTGTGTTTCGGTACTGCTGTCTGTGTTGGTGCACGAATTGGAAGTGCTGTCTTAGGTACTTCGCATTTTGCAGTGTTCTGTTACACGGTCGTGTCTCTGTGTTCATCATGAAATGTCCATGAGACGTCATCAGCAATATTATTTACTATTTCGCGCTCATATTTGTCTCTTATTGCTCGTATCATGTCTTGTTGTACTGCGTTGATATCTGGTGTGCTAATCTGTATCGGTGGCAGTGAAAATGTATGTGTTCTGCACAAGCAGCTCTCTGATTGCGCCCTTTGCGGAGTAAGGGCAGAGTAAGGGCCATGAACTGTCAGAAAGTGAACCATACCCCGGCTAGGATTGATACGGCTCCGTCTCAGGTTTCCCTGATGTCCGAGAAGAGCTGATGTACCCTACGGCTCTTATCGGTTAACTCCCGTTCCCTTTGCCAGGTATACACCCGCCATTTAACGAGTTGGTGCTTCTTGCTAATGTACTTTTTATGTCTCCCCCCCCCCCCCCCTCCTAAGCCAATATACTGCAGCCAGAAACCGAATGGTTATGTCGATAGGGAAGGTTTTAAGCGCAGAGTGATTGCACTGACGTGGTGTTGGAGGCTCCTGACAGTCTTACCAGGGCCCTTTCCTGCACTTGTCGCACAATGTTACGATTCGTTACCAAACGTAATCGGTGGACCCGTGCACTGGCTGCAAAATAGACCACAGACTCAAAGAACGCTCAATAGTCTCAGTGTGTGTAATCGTACCTTGAAGTGTGTTTTGTTGTGTCTACCCAACTTGTCCATCATCTTCAGCCCTGTCAGTCGATGTTCTCTGTTCGTCAAATAAGAGTCGTTCGTCGAGTTGGGCACCAAGATATCGTGTTTTCCGTTGTCTGCGTATCCTAGTGTACTGTAGTTTTTTGGTAGGATTACTTTGTATTGTTCCTTGGAGGCACCTGAAGTTTATTACGTTTCCTCCACTGACTGATGCTTGCGAGTAGCTGTGTTGACCGATGTTTAACTTGTGCTGTTGAGTCCATTCAGACCACTACCAGAAGGTAGTCTGCGTATACTATCGCCCCGTTCACATGGTTACACCCATCCAATTGATTTCAGAAGGGTTCAATGGGGATATGCCAAAACACGGATGCACGGTTTGATCCTTGCGGGCATCCTTTGTTGACTCTTTTAATAACTTTCTCATTTCCCGCGCGCCTTTAAACCACCTTGTTTCTACAGTAATCCGAGAGGCTATCGTCGATAGCCTTAAGTACCTACATCTCTTTGAGTCTTGCTAACATTTCAGGCCAACAGACATTATCAAATTTGTCCGAAATGTCTGTAAGAATAACAATGGCGTATTTGTTTTCCATGTTACTAACAGTGGATTGTATCTTATATAGTGCGTTATCTACAGATTTTCCCGCCCTGAAAACGAACTGGTGCGGACTAAGGCCAAGGAGCTCCCCGTGTCTTTGCAAGCGATCGCACGGATGTGGTTTATGGAACTTGGCCAAGGAGTCAATAGGGTCTATACGTTTTTCGATGTAATTCTATAGGTTTTTGGATCTAAAGGATCATTGTCTTCTGATTTTTTAATTATGATGGTATTTGTTGCTTTCTAGACCGCAGGCTCCCGTCCCAGCCGTAACGTTTCGATGAGTAGATCCGTCAGGTATGGAACAAACTGTGGAGCGGTAGTTTTCAATGTCTGGGAATGGATATAAATCTGGCCCAGGGGCGTATTTATTGTTCAGTTTGGCAAGAAGCGCGACCTTCTCACATGCTAACTGAATAATGACGGTGGCATTTTCATTGCAAGAGTTCATTAAGGTTAGTTGTGCGTTATGAATTTGTTTATCCGACGGTACTCGTCATCGGAGAGGAGTTTGTTTAGCAGGAATTCTGCAGAACTTCTCCATCCCTCTGTTATGGTACCTTCACCTAGTATCAGCATCGCTCAAACTAGTGCCGTCTCCAGATTCTTCGTTGGTATTTCGAAGGGTCCTCCCCCCCATGTTGGTTTGGAGCTGTTTCTACACGTGTGTGTTCCAACGTTCTTCTCGAGTTTTAGGTAACTTTTGTTTGTAACGTTGTTTTGTTTCCCTGGATTGTATGAGTCTGACATCTCTGTCCCCTGCTGTTGTTGCACTTTGGACAATTTCTGTTCGTTTCTTGCTTCTAGTGCATGATTTGCTTAGCTTTAGTCCTGTGCCAGCGGTCGGAATTGTAGTCCTTTGTGTTTTTTGTAGTAAGTTAGTCAAAATATGTGCTTTATAATGTAGCCTCATCCACGACCTCCCACCGCTTTATAAGGGGAAGTGTACTTGCATTTACAATTGTTATGTCAATCTTGCTGCTGGCTCCAGATAGCGATATGTAGGTGGGTGGCTGATTCGGATTGTTGATGATATATAGGTTGCGTTGAGTTAACACCTCATGGACTTGGTGCCCTCAGTTGTCCATTGTCAGTGTGTCATATAGTCGACCTAGCATTTATGTCTGCAGCAGTTAGTAAGTTTCTGTTGTTGACATATTCGACAATGTCTCTGATGTAACTGAGATATGGTCCAATATCGTGCTAGTACTGCGCATATAACGACGCAATAATCAACTTCTTGCCTTCGTGCTTTACTTCCATCGTTGCGAGGTGCTCGGTACATAGATGAGCTATCTGTGTAACTGTAAAGTTTCGATTTGTGACAACGATCCCAGCTTTCGCGTTGGATGTACCTGTTACGAGGATTTGTTCGTGTCAAAACCTACTAGTTGGCTGTTCCTGGGCCGGCCGCTGTTCTAGGTGCTTCAGTTCGGAACCACGCTTTTGCTACGGTAGCAGGTTCGAATCCTGCCTCGGGCTTGGATGTGTGTGATGTCCTTAGGTTAGTAAGGTTTAAATAGTTCTAAGTCTAGGGGACTGATGACCTCAGACGTTAAGTCCCATAGTGCTTAGAGCCATTTGAACTATTTTTTGCTGTTCCTGATGTAGGCTTCCTGCAAGCTTACCACGTCAGCATTCACTGCGTCCACTACTTTAAGTAGCTCCGTACTAACTTGTGTCTGATTCCAGAATGAGATTTTCACTCTGCTGCGGAGTGTGCGCTGATATGAAACTTCCCGGCAGATTAAAACTGTGTGCCGGACCGAGACTCAAACTCGGGATAGTTGCCTTTCGTAGGCAAGTGCTCTACCATCTGAGCTACACAAGCACGATTCACGCCCCGTCCTCACAGCTTTGCTTCTGCTAGTACCTCGTCTCCTAGAGCACTTGCCCGCGAAAGGCAATTGTCCCGAGTTCGAGTCTTGGTCCGGCACACAGTTTTAATCTGTCAGGAAGTTTTAGTGTCTGATTGTCTAATATTTTCCATTCAGCTGCAAGAGTTTCATGGATTTCGAGTATATACAAAACATTTCCAGCCCTCTTCACTGTAATCGAAGTATACTCGTCTGTGGGCCCTCTGAAAGTCTGTGTATATATTTTATAGAATGAGCTTCTCGTCCCTCCTAGTGCAGGCTTTGCGTAGTAGTGCCGTCAGTTGTTTAATGTCTGTCGGTATATTAGCTGATGTCAGCAAAAGAGTGTCTGTCTGCTAGGTCATCGAATATCAGACCTTCTGAGTTGCCAGTTCTAGTCACAAGTCGCAGTGCTGTTTAGAAGTTTTCTCTGTTTTCTAGCATCGAAAGACGTATACTTTCTTCCAGCTTCAAATTATATTCTGTTCCCCATGTTCTGTTTGTCTGGGTCTGATCATTCTCTCGCAGACTGCTCGGGTGCGGGTGCCTTGTGGATGTCTGTATTTCCTATTTTGTGTCGTATTCTTGTGTAGGTTCGAACTTTTGTGGTTGCAGTTCTGTTGGGATGTCTGTTTGTTTCTGTTCTTTTGAAATCGTCAAGTTTTCACTTCTTTTCCTTCCATGTAGTTCATCATCATATGTTGTGATATTGTGTGCTGTGTTGTTTGTGTTTGTGAACCCTCCCTGAGATGAAAGTGTCTGGATTGATGTAGGTTTTGCACTTTTCTGTGTTGTATGAACTGTTGTGTTTCCCTGTGTCATGTATGTGTTTTGCCACAAAGGTGTTTCCTATGTATGTCTTCTGGTTGTATCCTTCTCTTTCTGTGCAAGTTTCGTGAGCTCTGTAGTTGTTGGTGCACTTTTCATCATTAATTTCGTGTTGTTCTTGTTTGTGATGTCTGCGCTTTATAAAATCATTATCAACTAGTTCTGTTTATAATTCTTGTTTTCTTAACAATAAGCGTGTCTACATGGTAGCCCATTGGTACAATTGACGTTTTAGGTGCCTGCCAATCACATAGTCGATGGCACCGTGCATGGAAAGTAGATCGGTGAGCTCCGTTGTTTGTTAGTAATGATGCTGAACTGCGTCGCTGGCAACCAATGACGGGAGATTTCAGTATCATCGAAAGTCTTCAGGAGGAAGCCCATTTGTTTCCGTCATGCAATTGCGTCGCGTCATGACTTCGCCCTCGTAGCTGGAGACTTGTGAATGTCTTCGTATACACTGTCGAGATATGTGGAGTGAAGGTCCTCTTGACAAATCGTTGCCTTAGTAAACAAATTTTTGATAATGTTAGGCTGTGTTCGCGATCAGGTTTTCCAGTAAATGTTTATACGCGCGGCATTCCGGACTGCCCGCTTTTTTTGCAAGTACGGTTTCTGTACATACACGGTTTGCAGCCAACCCCCTTTTCAGGACAATCTGTGTGAATATGTCACGATTTGACGCATTTGTAGTAGACTACTGCTTCTCTCCTACAACGCTTAACCGGATGCCCTAAGTCATGGTAAGTGTAACATTTCTGCATCCTTGTGGTGTTTCGTATTCTATGTGCTTCCAAATCGATGTATACGCGTTCTCATTGCATGGGGACATAGCATATTCGAGGGCTAACCTCAGTAATGTTGTTCGCCGTACGATTGTTTTTCGTTACTGCTTTTAACTCAAACTTCTCTTCTTCGTCAAACATTTCACTGGTGACGTCCTCACTGAGGTTAATCTCGTACAGATACTCCACGAAATCCTTGTCCCAAATGGACGTGGTAACGTCGAATGTGACCATTCATGCTCTGCTTTTCCGGGTCTCTTGGCATCGGATGTCCTTTAGCTCCGATATTTTCTCTACGGTTTTCATGGCACCCGTCTTAATCTCGGTTTCGATAATTACTGTGTTTATAGCTGATCTGATACCCTGTATTTTTATTTTATCCAGACGTGGATTAATGGTGTACCTAATGTATCTCGTGCCGCCCTTCTGTCCTGGTAGTCTGTTGGCTTAAGAAAAACTTGTTTTGTTTGCCTTTACTTTCTCAATTTGGCTAACCATTTGGTTTCTCAGTTTCGTGAAAGTCCCTGAGCTTCAAGCGCTAATAGAAAGCACAGAGGCTGAAATCGTTATAGGTGCAGAAAGCTGGCTAAAGCCTGAAATAAGTTATGCAGAAATTTGTACGAAGTCTCAGACGGTGTTCAGGAAAGATAAATTAGGCAGAATTGGTGGTGGGGTGTTTGTGTCTGTCAGAAGTGGTTTATCTTGTAGTGAAGTCGAAGTAGATACTCCGTGCGAATTGGTATGGGTGGAGGTTATACTTAACAGCCGAACTAAATTAATAATTGGCTCCTTCTACCGACCCTCAGAGTCCGATGACATAGTTGCTGAACAGTTCAGATAAAATTTGAGTCTCGTAACAAATAAAAACCCCACTCATACGGTTATAGTTGGTGGGGACTTAAACTTTACCTCGATATGTTGGCAAAAATACTTGTTCAAAACCGGTGGTAGGCAGAAAACATCTTCCGAGATTGTCCTAAATGGTTTCTCCGAAAATTATTTCGAGCAGTTAGTCCATGAACCCACGCGAATTGTAAATGGTTGCGAAAACACACTTGACGTTTTAGCCACAAACAATCCAGAGCTGATAGAGGGATTGGTGATCACAAGGTCGTTGTAGCTAGGCTCAATACCGTTTCTTCCAAATCCACCAGAAAGAAAAGCAAAATAATTTTATTTAAAAAAGCGGATAAAGTGTCACTAGAAGCCTTCCTGAGAGACAATCTCCATTCCTTCCGAGCTGAATATTCAAATGTAGACAAGATGTGGCCCAAATTCGTAGTAGAAACAGTAATTGAAAGATTCATACCTCATAAAATGGTAAGAGATGGAACTGATCCCCAGTGGTACACATAACAGGTCCGAACGCTTTTGCAGAGGCAACGGAAAAAGCAGGCGAAGTTCAGAAGAACCCGAAATCCTGAAGACTGGCTAAAATTTACAGACGAGCGAAATTTGGCACCGACTTCAATGCGACATGCCTTTAATAGGTTCCAAAACGAAACATTGTCTCAAAATTTGGTAGAAAACCCGAAGAAATTCTGGTCGTATGTAAAGTACACAAGCGGCAAGACGCAGTCAATACCTTCACTGCGCAGTGCCGATGGTACTGTTACCGACGACTGTGCCACTGAAGCGGAGTTACTGAACGCAGTTTTCCGAAATTCCTTCACCAGGGAAGATGACTGGATTATTCCAGAATTTTAAGCACGAACAGATGCTAGCATGAGTTTCTTAGAAGTAGATGCCCTAGGGGTTGCGAAGCAACTCAAATCGCTTGATACGGGCAAGTCTTCAGGTCCTGATTGTATACCGATTAGGTTCCTTTCAGATTACGCTGATACAATAGCTCCCTACTTAGCAATCATATAAAACCGTTCGCTCACCGATAGATCTATGCCTACAGATTGGAAAATTGCGCAGGTCGCACCAGTGTTTAAGAAGTGTATTAGGAGTAATCCATCGAACTACAGACCTATATCATTGACGTCGGTTTGCAGTAGGGTTTTGGAGAATATACTGTATTCAGAAATTATGAATCACCTCGAAGGGAACGATCTATTGATACGTAATCAGCATGGTTTCAGAAAACATCGTTCTTGTGCAACGCAGCTAGCTCTTTATTCGCACGAAGTAATGGCCGCTATCGACAAGGGATCTCAAGTTGATTCCGTATTTCTAGATTTCCGGAAAGCTTTTGACACCGTTCCCCACAAGCGACTCCTAATCAAGCTGCGGGCCTATGGGGTATCGTCTCAGTTGTGCGACTGGATTAGTGATTTCCTGTCAGGAAGGTCGCAGTTCGTAGTAATAGACGGCAAATCATCGAGTAAAACTGAAGTGATATCAGGTGTTCCCCAGGGAAGCGTCTTGGGACCTCTGGTGTTCCTGTTCTACATAAATGAACTGGGTGACAATCTGAGCAGTTCTCTTAGGTTGTTCGCAGATGATGCTGTAATTTACCGTCTAGTAAGGTCATCCGAAGACCAATATCAGTTGCAAAGCGATTTAGAAAAGATAGCTGTATGGTGTGGCAGGTGGCAGTTGACGCTAAATAACGAAAAGGGTGAGGTGATCCACATGAGTTACAAAAGAAATCCGTTGGAATTCGATTACTCGATAAATAGTACAATTCTCAAGGCTGTCAATTGAACTAAGTACCTGGCTGTTAAAATTACGAACAACTTCAGTGGGAAAGACCACATAGATAATATTCTGGGGAAGGCCAGCCAAAGGTAGCGTTTCATTGGCAGGACACTTAGAAGATGCAACAAGTCCACTAAAGAGACAGCTTACGCTACACTGGTCCGTCCTCTGTTACAATATTGCTGCGCGGTGTGGGATCCTTACCAGGTGGGATTGACGGAGGACATCGAAAGGGTGCAAAAAATGGCAGCTCGTTTTGTATTATCACGTAATAAGGGAGAGAGAGTGGCAGATATGATACGCTAGTTGGGATGGAAGTCATTAAAACAAAGAGGTTTTTCCGTGGCGGCGAGATCTATCTACGAAATTTCAGTCACCAACTTTTTCTTCCGAATGCGAAAATATTTTGTTGAGCCCAACCTACATAGGTAGGAATGATCATCAAAGTAATATAATAGAAATCAGATCTCGAACAGAAAGGTTTAGGTGTTCGTTTTTCCCGCTTGCTGTTCGGGAGTGGAATAGTAGAGAGATAGTATGATTGTGGTTCGATGAACCCTCTGCCAAGCACTTAAATGTGACTTGCAGAGTAGTCATGTAGAGGTAAATGTTGAACTGCAGTTCACCTGGAACACAGTCTTTGTCACAAATGTCACGTGCCCTGCACATTAGAATCGCTAGAACAGTGTGGCATTGCACCGGACTACGACGGCTTGTTGCATTAAGGTACAGATACGTGCGGGTCTTCTTTTCCGCTAGACTGAATCTCCTATCTGCTGTTCTTATTTTTAGAAAGTCCCAAAATTGAAGACATACCATCAGTACCAGCTCCATCGTGAACTGTGTGTTTCCATGAACTCTGTTCAGCTGATGCAGGAAATCACGCATGGCGTGTATGTGACGTTGCACAAGTGGTCAAGGAGTAGCGTCTTTTATTCCTGAACTAAACGGTTTTGGTCCTGGGTTCGCATCGCGCCACTGCTTTAATTTTGATTAGTAAACAGCATTGGTGGCAGAAGACTTCCGGCATTAACAAGTCACCTTCCTTCAGCAAACTGCTTTGTCAAACAGTGGGGAGGAGGGGACAGAGGTTCATGGCACCCTCTCGTCCTAGGAGTGGGAAACTGACCCTAAAGGCTGAAGAATCAGTAATGATCAACTGATAAGGATGTAGAACGAAATGGAAGCCACTGCATTACAGACAATTAACGTGTTTCCTCAGGACATTTGGCCTATAATTGAAGAAGTGTCATGATGATCTCTCCATTGGCAAAAGATTCCGAAATAGTCCCTCATTCGGATCTCCGGGAGGGGACTACCAAGGGGGAGGTTACTATTAGAAGAAGACTCAATAATCAACGAAAGGATACCGTTCTACGATTCAGGTCGTGGAATGTTAGACGCTTGAACAAACGCTCATTTTAGATATAGTTGGGGCCAGTGAAGTGAAGTGGAAAGAAGACAAGGATTTCCGGTCAGAGAAATAGAGCGTAATATCAACTGCAGCGGAAAATGGTGAAACGGGAGTATGATTCGTTATGAATAGGAAGGTATGGCAGAGAGTGTATTACTGCGAACAGTTCAGCGACAGTGTTGTTCTTACCAGAATAGACAGCAAACCGACACCGACAACGACAGTCCAGGTATACATGCCGACGACGCAAATTGAAGATGAAGAGATAGAGAAAGTGTATGAGGATATTGAAAGGGTAATACAGTATGTAAAGGTTGCTGAAAATCTAATAGTTATGGGGGACTGGATTTCAGTTTACGGGAAGGACTAGAACAAAAGGCTACAGGAGAATATGTGCTTTGGACAGGAAATGTGACAGGAGAAGGACTAATTAAATTTTATATTGAGTTCTATAACAAATTTCAGCTAGTAATAGCAAATATTCTGTTCAAGAATCCCAAGAGGACGAGGTACAGTTGGAAAGAGCCGGGTGATACAGGAAGATTTCAGTTAGAACACATCATGGTCAGACAAAGATTCTGAAATCAGATACTGGATTGTAAGGTGTACCCAGGAGAAGATATAAAGTCAGATCACAATATAGTAGTGATGAAGAGTAGGCTGAAGTTTAAGACATTAATCACGAAGAATTAATACGAAAAGAAGTGAGATACGGAAGTACTAAAGAATGACGAGATACAGTTGAAGTTCTCTCTGTAGATACAGCAATAAGGGATAGCTCAGTAGGCAGTACAGTTGAAGAGGAATGGACATTTCTAAAAAGTGCCATCACACAAGCTGGGAAGGAAACCATAGGTACAAAGAAAGTAACTGGCAAGAAACCATTGGTCAGAGAAGAAATACTTCAATTGATCGATGAAAGGGGCAAGTACAAAAATGTTCCGGAAAACTCAGGATTTAGAAATACAAGTCGCAGATGAATGAAATAAAAAGGAAGTGCATGGAAGCTAAGACGAAATGGCTGCAGGAAAAATGTGAAGAAAGCGAAAAAGAAATTACTATCGTAAGAACAGACAAACATACAGGAAAGTCAACGGTGATAACATTAAGAACGCTACGGCAATTCCACTGTTAAATGGAGAGGAGAGAGTGGATAGAGGAAAGAACACATCAGTGCATATATGTGGGGGAGAATTTGTCTGATTTTTTAGAAGAAGAAACAGGAATAGATAGGAGATCCAGTATCAGAATCAGGATTTAAAAGATCTTTGCGGGACTTAAGACCAAATAAGGCAGAAGGGACAGATAACATTACATCACAATTTCTAAAACCATTGGCGGAAGTGGCAACAGAACGACTATTCACGCTGGTGTGTAGAATGTATGAGTCCGGAGACATCCAGACAATTTCTAATACCGCAAGAGCTGACTAGTGCGAGAAATGTCGCACAATCAGCTTAACACCACATGCGTCCAAGCTGCTTACAAGAATAATATCCAGAAGTATGGGAAATAAAATTGAGGATGTGCTTGATGACGATCCGTTTGGCTTTAGGAAAGGTAATGGCATGAGAGAGGCAATTCTAACGTTGCGGTTAACATGGAAGCACGACTAAAGGAAAATAGGTCGTCCGAGGTGGTCGAGCGGTTCTAGGCGCTACAGTCTGAAACCGCCCGACCGCTACGGTCGCTGGTTCGAATCCTGCCTCCGGCATGGATGTGTGTGATGTCCTTAGTTTAGTTAGGTTTAAGTAGTTCTAAGTTCTAGGGGACTGATGACCTCAGAGGTTAAGTCCCATAGTGCTCAGAGCCATATGAAACACTTTTGAACAAATGGAAAATAAAGACACGTTCGTAGGAATTATCGATCTAGAAAATGCGTTCGACAATGTAAAATTATGCAAGATGTTCCAAATTCTGAAAAAAGTTGGGGGAAGCTGTAGAGAGAGGCAAGTCATATACAATATGTACAACAGCCAAGAGGGAATTATACACTAATGGAAATTGAAATAAGAACACCGTGAATTCATTGTCCCAGGAAGGGGAAACTTAATTGACACATTCCTGGGGTCAGATACATCACATGATCACACTGACAGAACCACAGGCACATAGACACAGGCAACAGAGCATGCACAATGTCGGCACTAGTACAGTGCATATCCACCTTTCGCAGCAATGCAGGCTGCTATTCTCCCATGGAGACGATCGTATAGTTGTTGGATGTAGTCCTGTGGAACGGCTTGCCATGCCATTTCCACCTGGCGCCTCTGTTGGACCAGCGTTCGTGCTGGACGTGCAGACCGCGTGAGACGACCCTTCATCCAGTCCCAAACATGCTCAATGGGGGACAGATCCGGAGATCTTGCTGGCCAGGGTAGTTGACTTACACCTTCTTGAGCACGTTGGATGGCACGGGATACATGCGGACGTGCATTGTCCTGTTGGAACAGCAAGTTCCCTTGCCGGTCTAGGAATGGTAGAACGATGGGTTCGATGACGGTTTGGATGTACTGTACACTATTCAGTGTCCCCTCGACGATCACCAGAGGTGTACGGCCAGTGTAGGAGATCGCTCCCCACACCTTAATGCCGGGTGTTGGCCCTGTGTGCCTCGGTCATATGCAGTCCTGATTGTGGCGCTCAGCTGCTCGGCGCCAAACACGCATACGACCATCATTGGCACCAAGGCAGAAGCGACTCTCATCGCTGAAGACGACACGTCTCCATTCGTCCCTCCATTCACGCCTGTCGCGACACCACTGGAGGCGGGCTGCACGATGTTGGGGCGTGATCGGAAGACGGCCTAACGGTGTGCGGGACCGTAGCACTGCTTCATGGAGACGGTTGCGAATGGTCGTCGCCGATACCCCAGGAGCAACAGTGTCCCTAATTTGCTGGGAAGTGGCGGTGCGGACCCCTACGGCACTGCGTAGGATCCTACGGTCTTGGCGTGCATCCGTGCGTCGCTGGGGTCCGGTCCCAGGTCGTCGGGCACGTGCACCTTCCGCCGACCACTGGCGACAACATCGATGTACTGTGGAGACCTCACGCCCCACGTGTTGAGCAATTCGGCGGTACGTCCACCCGGCCTCCCGCATGCCCACTATATGCCCTCGCTCATAGTCCGTCAACTGCACATACGGTTCACGTCTACGCTGTCGCGGCGTGCTACCATTGTTAAAGACTGCTATGGAGCTCCGTTTGCCACGGCAAACTGGCTGACACTGACGGCGGCGGTGCACAAATGCTGCGCAGCTAGCGCCATTCGACGGCCAACACCGCGTTTCCTGGTGTGTCCGCTGTGCCGTGCGTGTGATCATTGCTTGTACAGCCCTCTCGCAGTGTCCGGAGCAGGTGTGGTGGGTCTGACACAGCGGTTTCAATGTGTTCTTTCTTCCATTTCCAGGAGTGTAAGAGTGGGCGACCAAGAACGAAGTGCTCGTATTAAGAAGGATGTAAGACAAGGGTGTAGCCTTTCGGCCCTACTGTTTACTGTGTACATCGAGGGAGCAATGATGGATATATAGAAAGGTTCAAGAGTGGAATTAAAAGTCAAGGTGAAAGGATATCAATGATACGATTCGCTGATGACATTGCTATCTTGAGTGAAAGGGAAGAAGAATTACACAATCTGCTGAACGGAATGAACCCAATGAGTACAGAGTATGGACTGAGAATAAATCGAAGAAAGATGAAGATAATGAGAAGTGGTAGAAATGAGAACAACAAGAAACTGAACATCAGAACTGATGGTCACGAAGTAGAGAAAGTTAAGGAATTCTGCTACCTAGGCAGTAAAATAAATAATGATAAACGGAGTAAGGAGAACATTAGAAGCAGACTAGCAATGGAGAAAAGGGCAGCCCTTGCCAAGATAAATATACTAGTACCAAATATCGGCCTTGATTTTAAGAAGAAATTTCTTTGAATTTAAGTTGAGAACAGCATTGTGTAGTAGTGAAATATGGACTGTGGATAAACCGGAAAAGAAGAGAATCGAAGCATTTGAGATGTGGTGCTACAGACGAATGTCGAAAATTATATGGACTAATAAGGTAAGGAATGAGGAGGTTCTGCACAGAATCGGAGAGGAAAGGAACATGTGGAAAACACTGATAAGACGAAATCACAGGAAGATAGAACATCTGTTAAGACATGAGGGAATCACTTCCATATTACTAGAGGGAACTGTAGAGGGCAAAAATAGTAGAGGAAGACAGAGATTGGAATATACCAGCATATAAATGAGGACGTAGGTTGCCGGTGCTACGCTGAGCTTAAGAGGTAAGCACAGTAGAGGAATTCGTGGTGGGCTGCATCAAACCAGTCAGAAGACTGATGACAAAAGAAAAGTAACATTCCCATATCAGGAAGATTTCACCTTTCGACTACCGAAAAAAAACCGAAAGTATGCTACGCTCGGTAACTGACAAAACACATCTGCTGTTTCCTGGTAGATATAGCATCTCTTACAAGTGTGGCTGGCAATAAATTGGACATACATATCGCTGCATCTCTCAAAGCTCCAAGGAACAAGTCAGACGCTTACGTCTCAGGGATGAAGATACACATAAAAAAAGTTTTGCATCACCTCGATTCCGTGAGTTCCGGAACCTGTACAGAAAACTGGAATAGAGATCAACATAAGCATCTTTTCCGTCCTTTTTATTGCTCATGAAAACCACACATTCCATGATATACCACCATACAGTGACACCTTCAGAGGTGGTGGTTAAGACCGGTACTTTTGATACCCAGTAGCATGTCCCCTTACATTGATGCATGCCTGCATTCGTCATGGCATACGATCCAGAAGTTCATCAAGGCAGTGCTGGTCCAGATTGTTCCACTCCTCAAAGGCGATTGTGCATAGATCCATCAGAGTGGTTGGTGGGTCATATCGTCCATAAACAGCCCTTTCCAGTCTATAGGAGGCATTTTCGATGGGGTTCATTTCTGGAGAACATGCTGGCCACTCTAGCCGAGCGATGTTGATATCCTGAAGGAAGTCATTCACAAGATGTGCACAATGGGGTTGCGAATTGTCGTTCATGAAGACGAATGCCTCGCCAATGTGCTGCTGATATGGTTGCACTACCAGTTGGAGGATCTTATTCACGGATTGTACAGCCGTTACAGCGCTTTCCATGTCCAACAACGCCGTACATCGGCCCCACATAATGCCATCCCAAGATATCAGAGGACCTCCACATTGTTGCACTTGCAGGGCTGTGTGTTTAATACGTTCAGCCGGACTCGGTTGCCTCCAGACACGCCCCGGCGATTGTCTGGTTGAAGGCATATGTGACCCTCATCGGTGAAGAGACTATGTGGCCAACCCTGAGCGGTCCACTCAGCATGTTGTTGGGCCCATCTGTACCGCACTGCATGGTGTCGTGTATGCAAAGATGGACCTAGCCATGGACGTCGTGAGTGAAGTTGCGCATCATGTAGCGTATTGCCCATAATTTGAGTCGTAACACGACGTCCTGTGGCTGCACGAAAAGCATTATTCAACATGGTGGCGTTGCTGCCAGGGTTCCACCTAGCCATAATCCGTAGGCAGCGCCCTTGGGTGGCATGACCGCGGCATGTCCTCGACAGTTCCATCCATGTCCGACCAACATCGCTTTGGATCACTCCGAAACGCCTGGACTTTTCCCTTGTTGAGAGCCCTTCCTAGCACAATGTAACAATATACTAATGCGATTGAATCGTGGTATTGACCTTCTAGGCATGGCTGACCTGCAGATAACACAAGCCGTGTAGCTTCTTCCTGGTGGAATGACTGGAACTGATCGGATATCGGACCACCTCGATGTAACAGGCGCTGCTAATTCAAGGTTGTTTACATCTCTGGGTGGGTTTTGTGACATCTCAGAACAGTCAAAAGGGCTGTGTCTGTGATACAATATCCACAGTCAACGTCTTTTTACAGGACTTCTGGGAACCGGAGTGATGCAACATTTTTTTTTTGGTGTGTGTATATCAGCAACAATAGAACAGAGCCTTAGTTCGAATTAGAGAAAACAGTAATCTTGAGCCTAGCTAGTGTCTTTTGGGACAATATCACCAAAGAATCCATTGAGATAAGGCGCAATGACAGTCTCGTTATCAGCAACGAGGGCAAACAGCCCAGAGTGACATGGAACACTGCACTTGCTGCTACGAGCCAAGCCAAGTTTGAAACAGACTACGCAAAACACCGCTATCCTAAACCGGTGTTGAGGCAGATGGAGTGTACCACTGACCATGGGGAAAAGGGATGAACGACGGCTGTGTAAATGTTTATGGACAACTAGCAGTGCAGATATTTAGCATTTGACTCCTCAGATGAACTAAGGGTCTACCAAGAGTGTCTTCTCAATGACCGTTCAGCGAATGTTGCAGCATATGGGCCTCCACAGCAGGCTCCTGTTTCATGCAGCCAAGCTCACTACAGTACATTGGGGTCGATGGCCGGAATTTTGACACCAATAAGGGAACTGCACGTCCACTGAGCGGCGATAAGTGGCGTTCTCAGATGAATCAAAATTTAGGCTCCAACGGGAAGCTGGCCATTGGTGTTGTGGCGTGAAACATCTGATAGCAAAGGCCCTCAAGAATCGTCGGAAGTTGACAGATCCGAGGGCATTTCATGGGTTATCTCGTCATTCTGTAAGACACAATGGATCTATAGAAGTGTGCACATATCCTCGCGTATCTTTTCCACCCCTTAAGGCAGTCTTTTTCTTCTTGGCACAGTGGCATTTAACAGCAGGACCCTGCAGCTTGTGGCATAGGTCGCAGTGTATGTCTGTGGACCTAAGAGTATCAGGGTCTGTTTACCATTGTCCTCTGGGCACCAAACGCACCGGATTTGAACGCAGTCTGTCGAATGTTCAGGCCATGGATCCTTCAACTAGAAATCTATCGCAGCTAGCCGAGTACTGGAGTCAGCAAAGCTCCACGTTCGTGTTAGTACCTACCAGAGCTTCACCCACTTCCTTTCTGCTCATTTCGCAGAACTCCGCGTTGTAAAGTAGGTTATTCAGGCTTTCTTCGGGTGGTCACATTAATGTGACTATCTGGGCTGTGTATTTTTTGTTTGATTGAGGTTTCAGTCTTGTGACCACCATTCCACCTCAGAGTAGACATTTAAAACTACCTCCTCCATTATTTGGTGGGTATAATCCAATCTCTTGTTTTCAGTACAGTTTTTACCCTCTAAAGTTCCCATTAGGACATCTACATCTTTATCTACATCCATACTCCGCAAGCCACCTGAAGGTGTGTGGCGGAGGGTACTTTGAGTACCTCTACCAGTTCTTCCTTCTATTCCAGTCTCGTATTGTTCGTGGAAACAGAGATCGTCGGTATGCCTCTGTATGGGCTCTAGTCTCTCTGATTATATCCTCATGGTTTCTTCGCGAGATATACGTAGGAGAGAGCAATATACTGCTTGACTCCTCGGTGAAGGTATGTTCTCCAACAAAAGCCTGTACTGAGCTACTGAGAGTCTCTCCTGCAAAGTCTTCCACTGGAGCTTATGTGTCATCTCCGTAACGCTTTCGCGATTAATAAATTATCCTGTAACGAAGCGCGCTGCTATGCGTTGGATCTTCTCTATCTCTTCTATCAACTCCATCTGGTACGTATCCCACACTGGCGAGCAATATTCAAGCAGTGGGCGAACACGTGTACTGTAACTTACTTCCTTTATTTTCGGATTGTATTTCATTAGGATTCTTCCAGTGAATCTCAGTCTGGAATCTGCTTTACCTTCGATCTAATTTATATACTCTTCACTCAAATCACACAATTGGTCTGATAGTCCATATGCTCTTACTTTGTTCATTAAACGACAGTATCGAACGCCTTGCGGATGTCAAGAAACACGACATCTACCTGGGAACCCTTGTTTATGGCCCACTGAGTCTTGTGGACGAATAGCGCGAGCTGGATTTCACACGATCGTCTTTTTTGAAACCCATGCTGTTTCCTACAGAGTAGATTTCCAGTCTCCAGAAAAGTCATAATACTCGAACACAATACGTGTTCCAATATTCTACAACTGATCGACGTTAGAGATATAGGTCTATAGTTCTGCACATCCGGTTCACGTCCCTTCTTAATAACGGGAATGACCTGTGCCCTTTTCCAATCCTTTGGAACGCTACGCTCTTCTAGAGACCTACGGTACACCGCTGCAAGAAAGGTGGCAAGTTCCTTCGCGTAGTCTGTGTACGCGGCCTTCCCTTTTTGTAGCTATTTTAATTCTTTCTTCATCCGTCTGTCGTCTGCTTCGATATCTACCATTTTGTCAACTATGTCGCAATCTAGAGAGCGAACTACAGTGCAGTGTTCCTCTGTGAAACAGCTTTGGAAAAGGACATTTAGTACTTCGGCCTTTAGTCTGTCATCCTCTGTTTGAGTACCATTTTGGTCACAGAGTGTCTGGACATTTTTTGGTCCACCTACCGCTTTGCCATAAGACCAAAATTTCTTAAGATTATCATTCACGTCAGTACATAGAACTTTGCTTTCGAATTCATTGAACGCCTCTCACATAGCCCTCCTCACACTACATTTCGCTTCGGGTAATTTTCGTTTGTCTGCAAAGCTTTGGCTTTGTTTATGTTTGCTGTGAAGTTCCCTTTGCTTCCGCAGCAGTTTTCTAACTCGGTCGTTGTACCATGGTGGCTCTTTTCCATCTCTTACGATCTTGCTTGGCACATACTCATCCAATGCATATTGTACGATGGTTCTGAACTTTGTCCACTGATCCTCAACACTATCTGTACTTGAGACAAAACCTTTGTGTTGAGCCGTTAAGTACTCTGAAATCTGCTTTTTGTCAGTTTTGCTAAACAGAAGAATCTTCCTACCTTTTTAATATTTCTATTTACGGCTGAAATCATCGATGCAGTAACCGCTTTATGATCGCTGATTCCCTGTTCTTCGTTAACTGTTTCAAATAGTTCGGGTCTGTTTGTCACCAGAAGGTCTA
The DNA here is from genome assembly GCF_023897955.1 of Schistocerca gregaria. Classification (NCBI taxonomy): domain Eukaryota; kingdom Metazoa; phylum Arthropoda; class Insecta; order Orthoptera; family Acrididae; genus Schistocerca; species Schistocerca gregaria. Next base: position 575,995,477 of record NC_064922.1, read on the forward strand.
ATATGTTATCTCCACGAATCGGTTCTCTGTTTAACTGCTCAACGTATTTTTCAGATAATGCACTTAAAAAGATTTCACTGGATTCTTTGTCCCTACGTCCCATTATAACCGTTTGAGTCTTCCAGTCTATATCCGGAAAATTAAAATCTCTACCCAGACCTTTAACATGGTCGGAAAATCTGCTCGAAATATTTTCCAAATTTTCCTTCAGGTGCTCTACCATGTAAGCTACTCCACGATGTCCTAACAGATGTCTATGATCCTGTGCCTTCATCTTGCCTGTTTTTTTCCCTTACGTTCTCTGCTCAGCGATTCGCGGAGAACCTCCTCATTCCTTACCTTATCAGTGCACCTAATTTCAACATTCTTCTGTAGCATCACATCTCAAAGGCTTCTCTATACTTTCATTTTACCGGTCTCTAGCAAAACCAAAAAAACGGACAGAGTATTAATTAAATATACTGATAACAAACCATAACGAAACGTTATATCAAATACGCATAAACTATGGCTATTCAAAAGCGAGGAACGATCGGTAGCGAAACAGAAACTGAGACGTTTTTACGTGACACTTGCTATGCTTATCCTTTACATCAAAACGGAGTGGAAGGGCTGAACCAGTAAAGTGAACATTTCAATTCCAGTGTGTTTATTAACTACCAAAAACAATCTGACACTCATTACATAAAATATGTTGGAAGTTAATAAATCATTAGCCAACAATCTCCCATAAGAATTGAGAAACCCCAGTAAGGCATAATATTTAAGAAAGTCTCTCGTTGCACAAAATCGTCAATAATCTAATAAACGATTAGAAATAGTAACATATAAACATTGACAGAAGGCACTAAGGCTGAGTTTGACCATAACTTTCACAAAACAACTCTAGTTAAGACAAGTCATTTAAGATCCTTCAATTCCAACACTTTAACATTGCAGGTAAAATAACAATGGACACACAGCCTCAATTTTAACACGAATACTTGAAACACATTTATTAAAACGTAACTTGGGCAACCTTACAAATTTCTATACTAGACGACCTTGCAGGGCGAACCAAGAAATTATTCAAGTGCAAACTGGCATGTAAGATGGACGTTTAGGGAATAGAAAGTTACAACTGTGTACAGTCATAAATGTGTAACAACAGAAGTAAATCCCAAGCTTGTAAAGCCGAAGTTTAGCCACGAACGGTGTAACCGACTGAGGGAAGTAACACTTAACTTCGAACTACGACGAGGCTCCGTTCGCAACCCCACATAGAGTAGGCCACCGAAATGTGAACCAAGCAAACCCTACCGAAGAGGAACACACAAGTTCAGGTGAAGTCCACTGCCCGTAAGCCAAACTTGTAATCTAATGGGTTGCTCTGCTCTTCGGTTGCCCGCTACCTCGGCTCACTGAAACACAGACCACACCCAACAACAGAAGGCCGAATTACTTTTCTTAAGTTTAACATCCAAGATTGACCAGTAAATTAACTTCATAAAATAAAGACTAAACATCAACTAATTCCACTCACTAGTCATTTCTTATGTGAAACAACACCTGTTACAGAAACGGGAAATGAACTGGCTCGATGGAACCGACAATCACTATAACACACATAATGACCATCTTAAGTGTGCCTCAAAGTCCAACGAGGCAACCTTTAGAAATAGAAAGTCAGATTGCTCGCAGATGACATATTGGCATGGATTAACTGACATCTTAAGCAAATTAAACACTTGCTAATAATAGCTAATGATCTAACATTCTGCAAAGACTTAAATATTATGCGGGACCACACGCTTAGTAAGAGGCATCAAATGAAATCGAGCCGACATAACGTCTTGCAACGTGTTACTGTACCAAGAGCGCTCACAATCACAGTTGACTAAGCACTCTTAGTAATTAGCGTACTTAACTGGTTGTCTAGATGCTGAGGCGATTTTGCGAAGATGTCAGACCATCACTTTGCAAGACCATGACAGCGTGTCCCACATCCACAGCTCACGAGGTTGCCGGAGAATGCACAGCGCCGGCCAACTCCAGTATAACCACGTGACAACCACCGCCCGGCCTCAGGCACGCTGTCTTAACTTCTGTCCGCCAGCCAATCGCCGACTCGCGCACCCCCGCGTTCCTTCCTCAAAGCATTTTTTTTTTTTTGCTTTATTTGCGGTCGGCACTTGCTTGTATCCCGAGCCTTCCCAAGCCCAAAGATAAACCTCTTACTAGGAAATCGATCGTACTCATGTCAGAGATACTACTGGCGCCGGTCCCGCCACCGCTGAGAAACCACTGTGAAAATCCGACTAGGCTTTTCACAGACATTTTGGACAGTGTCTCGAGTATACCCATCGATCGCAACAAGACGCTCTTTTCAGTTCTCCACACACTGGGAGCGAGTGGAGGTGCCTAGAGCAGCAATGTCTTCCGCCATGTATGAGGGCCCGCTGAGATTCTTCGCCTTATTGAATGCAGCCCACGTAACACGACTGCCTCACAGTTCCTTCTTCATGGCAATTTTCAGCCGCAATCTGCAGGGGCAGTGAAGACGCTACTGCAGCCTTTTCCATGGGAAGTGTTGGATCACCCACAACACAGCCCTAATTGGCTTGTCCTGAGTATCATCTCTTTTCACATGAAACGCTGGATGCGAAGACAACACTTGGGTGCAGGCTACGGGGAATAGACCCACGTAGAGAATTATCAGAAAGCACAGGCGGCTGCTCCTTATGACGATGATGTTGGAAATTTGGTATAACGCTCCGACAATTGTCTAAGTCGGACAGTCGACTATGTAGAGAAGTATCTGGAAGAGATAGATAAATATGCAAAGAAAACAGTTTTGATTTTCACTGTCGTTTCCATTTCCCGACCGATCGTTCCTTTCTTTCCGAACATCCCTCGTAATTAGGTCAACAACGTTAGTCACAGGCTGGAGACATCAATCTAATACGGCGTAACACTACATCTATCATTCAATGATTATGGTAGTAGTTAGGCGTGGATGAAGCCACACGTATACAGCTGCAGCTATTCAGTCAAGATGACACCTTACAAATAACAAACTTGTTTAAGCTGCCGTTGTAATCCTTAAACGTTGTTAGTGGGATAATTCCCGATTAGTGTGTAATTCCACGAACAAGTTGAGGCGTGAAGCAGTGTCTGATTGTTCATCAAACCGAGAGCATTTACGTGCAACTCTGCGATAAAGGTTTCTTGTAGTCTTTGGAAACTGGAAATTCCATGGTATACTTACCAGAAACGTGTAAAAACAACGGCAACGTTCCAGCACCACGAACGTTCACATGGTACGTGTTCAGAGTTACCTGTGACCAATATGTGGCGAGAGAAACACCGTAATATTTAACAGCACAACGTCTGGCATGAAAGCATCCTCATCAAGCTACGACTTAAACGTCTCATTCGTTTAGATATTTTGAATCCTTCGAAAACAGGGAATGTTACAACTAGTCGCATCACACTACACGCTTCCAGGCAATTTCTAACCACATTATTCGATGTTTGGCCTATTTTACAGCTTTATGTGTTGCCGAGACGAATGGCCTTTTGCAATGTTCATTCATAAGCTCGATAAGATGGACGTACATTCTCGGACAATGGCAGTTCGTACCACGCTTGCAACAAATCGTCATTGACGTATTGTGACACTCCTCTCCAGTTATTGTCGTTTAGGATCTTGATGTAAGCACTTACGTTACACCGTGCTTCGTGGCTCCGAGTGGTACACTATACCTGGTGCACACATTTGACGGTCCTCGCTGTTTCCACACAACACAGTGAGGTATGCAGTCTATTTGCACCGGCGCTGGAGAGCGATGTGACCGCTTTCAAGTTCTACAGCATATACAGTGCTCGAAAATCACCAGGTTTCTCTTCTAAGAGGGTGACTGTATTACCTCTGGTGATCTTACATTTACAAATACAAAAGGTGAATCAAAGAAGGTTCACTACGTCTGCAATAAAGTGAGATAAGTCATAGGGTAGTTGTACACAGGTTTACAGATGGCGGTAGCATCGCGTACACAAGGTATAAAAGAGCAGTGTATTGGTGGTGCCGTCCTTTGTACTCAGGTGATTACGTGACAAGGTTTCCGGCGTGATAATGGCCGCACCACGTGAACTGATTTATTTTGAACGTGGTATGGTAGCTGGAAGTGGACGCGTCCGTCTTTCCATTGTGTACACTGTTAGGTAACTCAGTATTCAGACATCGACAGTGTGAGGAATGTGTGAAGAATTCCAAAATTTCAGGCATTACCTCTCACGAAGGACAACATACTGGCGAACGGCCTTAACGACGGAGAGATGCGGTGTTTCGGTAGAGTTGCCAGTGCTAACATACAAAGAACAGTGCTTGAAATAACAGCAGAAAATATCTTTGGATGTACTACGAATATATCCGTTAGAAAAATGCTGTGAAATTTGGTGTTAATGGGCTATGCCAGCAGACGACGGACTCAAGTGCATTTGCTAACAGCGTGACGTCACCTGCAGAACCTCTCCTGGACTTGTGACCAAGTTGGTAGGATCACAGACAATTGGAAAATCGTGACCTCATCACACGAGTCGCTATTGCTGTCGATAAAAGCGTAGTGTTAGAGTATGGTGCAAGTATGGTGGACAGCTATAGAGACATCATGGTTCAATATTTCTGCAGGCGTCTTTCAAAGACTAGTCTATGACACGTTGACCTGTCGCTTCTAAAAAGTGGCCCGAATTGATATTAGGAGTTATCCCATAACTTCTGTGCCCTGTCTGTACATAATTGGTTCAAGACATCAATTTAAAGTATTTGAATTCTAGATGGTAGGCCAAATAACGAGCTTTACTTGTTAGTTTAGCGCCAAAACATTTTCATCTCATGAGATATACGAAAAGTAACTGACTTTTAAAAAGAGTTGTGTATTGTTTAACTAAACTTAACAGCTCTCGATAAGAGCAAAGCGTTAAAGCATGTCCCTGCAGTTAAACATTTCGCACAATAATGCGGAGAAAGTGAAACACACGTTAGCTAATAGAGTACTGTTTGAGTCCACTACCCTGTAAACAGAGCGTTACTGGGCTGCTACTGAGCAGCGCCAGCACTGTTTGCCTTCACGTTTACCATCCCAGCCCTGCGCCAGGCGAGAAGCGCGTGTTTTTGTGCTCACGTACATCTGTAACTTTTAGTGTTATAAAACGCTGTTAGTTTATATTACTAAGTAGTTACTTGTTTTAGTGTGTTTTTAATGGTAATATTGAATTAATTCCATACTCCGTTTGTACTACTTAATACCTGACCTCTTAGCAACAAAATGGTTCAACTGGCTCTGAGCACTATGGGACTTAACCTCTGCGGTCATCAGTCCCCTAGAACTTAGAACTACTTAAACCTAACTAACCTAAGGACATCACACACATCCATGCCCGAGGCACGATTCGAACCTGAGACCGTTGTGGTCGCGCGGTTCCAGACAGTTGCGCCTAGAACTGCTCGGCCACCACGCCGGCAGCAACAAATAATCTTGAAATAATTGGGAATCATGTGAGATACAGGAAGTAGTGGCGACAAGAACATGGTAGTGGGACTGAATACCATAACATCAAACCCACCAAAATTAAATGATATTTCTATTTACAAAATCAGACAAAAGTTCACTTTACGCGTCCTAACAGGCAGTTGCATTCATTCTTAAGTAACTTATTATATTGGTGCATAAGTTCGCAGCGTTATTCCGTAAGTTTAATAATCCCAACAAATGCACATGCCAGAGACTGTGGCCATCAATAATAAATTCTCCTTCACTATTTACAACAGTCTGGCAAAGCTCGGATAACGTTTCGATTTCGCAACAGTAGAAATCACGTTATTTTGAGGCAAATAACGAGCCATCTTTGGAGCGTATTTTCACGCTGAAAGGAAGTTCCTTGACGTTTCTTCGATAGAGAGAGAAAAGGGTCCAGATCTGAGAGTTCAGGATCAAGTGGACAAAATGTGGCAACTCATTTCTCAGTTTAGTAGACTGCCTATGGGCCTTGTCGTGAAGTAGCATCACTTCAAGCAGTCTTCCTGGTCGTTGTTCACCAACATCGACATCATACTACACAAACCATCTAACGGTGTGTGATGGAGGGTACTTCCAGCACCACTATATGATCCCTCCAACCCTGTTCTATTAGAGAATAGTGAGCGGGAAGGATTGTCGGTAAGCCTCTGTAGAGGCTGGCCTCTGTTTTGGCTGTAATTTCTCAAATTTTCTCCTCGTGGCCAATACGTGCGATGTATGTGGGGGGAAGTCATTTGTTGTCCGACTCCTCCTGAGAAATGCTGTCCCGAAATTTCAATGGTAAATCCGTGATGCACAACATGTCTCTTGCTGCGTCTGCCAGTGGAGTCTGTTTAGCATCTCCTTAACGCTCTCTCGCCAGCTAAACAATCCCGTGACGAAGGACGCCGCTCTTTGTTCGATCTCCTCTATCTCCTCCACAGGGTACTACCTGATAGGAATCCCAGATAGATGAACAATACTCAAGAATCGGGCAACAAGCGACTTGTAAGACACTTATTTCGTGGATGAGTTACATTTCCTTAAGATTCTTCCGATGGATCTGAGTCTGGAATCTGCTTTTCCTACTGTTTGTTTTATGCGGTCTACAGCTTTATGTGTTGTCGAGACGAATGGCCTTTTGGCACGTACTCGACACTGATTGACCATAGCACGTAGTTTGCTTTCCAGTGTTCATTCATAAGCTCGATGAGATGGACATACGTTCTCTGACAATGGCACTTCGTACAACGATTGCAACAGATCGTCACTGACGCATTTTGACACTCGTCTCCAGTTATTGTCATTTGGGATCTTCATGTAGCCACTTCCGTTAAACCATGTTACGCGGCGGCGAGTGGTACACTATAGCTGGTGCCCACGTTTGACGGTCCTCGCTGGCACACCTCCTAGTCCAGCAACCTTGTGCATGACCTGGCCATTCGTACGTGTGTATTCCCTCGGGTGATCTTACCTTTATAAATACAAAATGTGAATCAAATAAGGTATAGTGCATCTGCGATAAAGTGAGACGAAGTAAGCCATAGGATAGCTATACATAGGTTTACAGATGGCGGTAGTAACGCGTACACAAGTTATAAAAGAGCAGTGCATTGGGGGAGCTGTCATTTGTACTCGGGTGATTACGGGACTAGGTTTCCGACGTGATAATGGCCGCACGATGGGAGCTGAGTTATTTTTAACGAGGTATGGTAGCTGGAACTGGACGCATCCGTCTTTCCTTTCTGTACACTGTTAGGTCACTCAGTATTCCGAAATCGACAGTGTGAGAAATGTGTGGAGAATTTCAATTTTCAGGCATTACCTGTCACCAAGGACAACGCACTGGCGAACGGCCTTAACGACCGAGAGATGCGGTGCTTCGATTTAAGGTCTCTCTCGGTAGTTATGCCTACGAATTTTACGGGAGACGCTGTCTCCAGCTGTTTGTCATCAACAATGGATTTCTTCTCCTATGTATGGGCGAAATGTTAGATTTATTTACGACTTCATCTGCAGGATGTGTCAGTTGTCGACAATAAATGTTAGCAGTGATGGTGACAACTCGGAGAAGGAATTCGTAGTACACGACACCCACGCTGTAGCACCAAATGCCAAATGCATAACATTATCTTTTGTGTATTATACGCTGGTCTTTCATCCCGGAGTTTCTGGTACGTTAGGGTTCAACCATCCCTTACTTTTCCTTATGTTACCGTGTAGATATGATTTGTAGTAGCTGATAGGGTAGGAACCGTCGGTGTAGTTAACGAGCCGATGGATGAGGAACTGGAATTGTGATTTTGGTTTACAGCATACAGTACTCATGAAGCCGATTTTTAAACCTTCTCTATAGCATGCAAATGTTGCACAATGGTGCAATGAACACAGTTCATCACATCTGCCCGTACCCATTGAGAATTAATGAGTTCAAACGATCTTCCTTATCGTGGAGACTCACGAGTGTCAAAACGGTCCTCATTAAACGAGAAAAACCATTTTCTTGCCATGCTCTGGCATTATTCCCTTACACGTGAATACTACTGCCACCATTCCATTGAACTTAAACACAAGAATATGTCGGAAATGTTACGATTTCTCCTCTTGGGGTCCCATTTTCTAGCATCCACAGCTCCACTCGCTATCTCCATATGACAAAATGACAATAAGTAAACTCAAATACACTCCTGGAAATGGAAAAAAGAACACATTGACACCGGTGTGTCAGACCCACCATACTTGCTACGGACACTGCGAGAGGGCTGTACAAGCAATGATCACACGCACGGCACAGCGGACACACCAGGAACCGCGGTCTTGGCTGTCGAATGGCGCTAGCTGCGGAGCATTTGTGCACCGCCGCCGTCAGTGTCAGCCAGTTTGCCGTGGCATACGGAGCTCCATCGCAGTCTTTAACACTGGTAGCACGCCGCGACAGCGTGGACGTGAACCGTATGTGCAGTTGACGGACTTTGAGCGAGGGCGTATAGTGGGCATGCGGGAGGCCGGGTGGACGTACCACCGAATTGCTCAACACGTGGGGCGTGAGGTCTCCACAGTACATCGATGTTGTCGCCAGTGGTAGGCGGAAGGTGCACGTGCCCGGCGACCTGGGACCGGACCGCAGCGACGCACGAATGCACGCCAAGACTGTAGGATCCTACGCAGTGCCGTAGGGGACCGCGCCACCACTTCCCAGCAAATTAGGGACACTGTTGCTCCTGGGGTATCGGCGAGGACCATTCGCAACCGTCTCCATGAAGCTAGGCTACGGTCCCGCACACCGTTAGGCTGTCTTCCGCTAACGCCCCAACATCGTGTAACCCGCCTCCAGTGGTGTCGCGACAATGGAGGGACGAATGGAGATGTGTCGTCTTCAGCGATGAGAGTCGCTTCTGCCTTGGTGCCAATGATGGTCGTATGCGTGTTTGGCGCCGTGCAGGTGAGCGCCACAATCAGGACTGCATACGACCGAGGCACACAGGGCCAACACCCGGCATCATGGTGTGGGGAGCGATCTCCTACACTGGCCGTACACCTCTGGTGATCGTCGAGGGGACACTCAATAGTGCACGGTACATCCAAACCGTCATCGAACCCATCGTTCTACCATTCCTAGACCGGCAAGGGAACTTGCTGTTCCAGCAGGACAATGCACGTCCGCATGTATCCCGTGCCACCCAACGTGCTCTACAAGGTGTAAGTCAGCTACCCTGGCCAGCAAGATCTCCGGATCTGTCCCCCATTGAGCATGTTTGGGACTGGATGAAGCGTCGTCTCACGCGGCCTGCACGTCCAGCTGGTCCAACTGAGGCGCCAGGTGGAAATGGCATAGCAAGCCGTTCCACAGGACTACATCCAGCATCTCTACGATCGTCTCCATGGGAGAATAGCAGCCTGCATTGCTGCGAAAGGTGGGTATACACTGTACTAGTGCCGACATTGTGCATGCTCTGTTGCCTGTGTCTATGTGCCTGTGGTTCTGTCAGTGTGATCATGTGATGTATCTGACCCCAGGAATGTGTCAATAAAGTTTCCCCTTCCTGGGACAATGAATTCACGGTGTTCGTATTTCAATTTCCAGGAGTGTAGTATCAGTGAACTACAAAAAAATGACAATCGATAAATATACCCATAGCACCTGGAATACAAGCATGCAAAACAAAAATGCTTGGAAATTATTCACCAAACTTAGTATTTCAGCGTAGAACCGATGTGGCTTACATTCAAAGATTGCAGTTGAGAGATTTACTCCAAATAAATTAAGAGGAGACGTATCTGATCCCCTGTGGTTCACAAAACAGATCAGGACACTGTTGCACAGCCAATGAAGAAACTTTCCAAATAGAAAAAAACAGCAAATCCCTAAGGTGGGGTATGGCTTTACTGAATGTTGAATATTTTCAACAAAACAAGGATTTTGTACAAGAAAACTAGATTTTTATCCTTAGCACATAATGAGTGCTGTCGAAAGTGGATCTCAAATTGAATAATACCCGTATATTTACAAGGCGTTGGATACCGTTACACTCAAACAGCTTCTAGTCAGACTGCGTGTCTGTGGAGTATAATCTCAGTTGTGCTAAGCGTCTCTGGGATATAAGTCCTAATCTCCTTATCTCCCTCTCTTTCTAGCGGCCCTTTCTGCTTCTCTATGACCTTGAGAGTTATTTATTGTTAGTGCAAAACAAACCTTTATTTGATTCCGAATAGAAATTTGTGGGTAAACTAGTTGGGACGGTTAGTACATGGGGTACGAGAGAGACCTCTACAGCTTGTGCCTTTGTCAGAATAGCAGCTTCAGTTTTAATCTGTGAAGAGAAAGGATTGCACTGTTTCGATTGAATCAGACTCCCTAGTAGTATTCTAATCCAAAGCCGATAAGTCATAAATATAATTTTTCTGTTTCCTGTTACAAGAGACTGCAAGGAAGAAAGGAAAACATTAAAATGTTGCAGATACAATTTTCGTTTATAATTACATCTAGGGTGTAATGACATATATGTGAGGAATAATCTACTTAATGGTTGAAAAGCCTAATGTCTTAGGTAAATTGGAACGTGACAATCAAAACTGCACCACATATTTTTATTGCACAGACCAGCACGACATTTTTGTTGTCACAGTCGATTGTTGCAGATAACCTGTCCATTCTTGTTTCAAAAATCCCTTAGTCCATGTATGTATGAAAAATTTCAAATAAATTAGTCAACGGCCTTTAGACGTTTTTGCTAACGACATTTCTCTATTATACATATATTCATACAATATGTTTATTTAAAAACGTATGATATTCCATCCAAATGCTTATTAGAGCATCACGTAAAAATTTAAAATAAATCAATCAAGAGTCGATTCTTATATATATATATATATATATATATATATATATATATATATATATATATATATATATATATATATATAACGATTCTTTGTTCCTTTATTTTAATTTTTTTAAACGATTCCCTAATAATACACTCCTGGAAATGGAAAAAATAACACATTGACTCCGATGTGTCAGACCCACCATACTTGCTCCGAACACTGCGAGAGGGCTGTACAAGCAATTATCACACGCACGGCACAGCGGACACACCAGGAACCGCGTTGTTGGCCGTCGAATGGCGCTAGCTGCGCAGCATTTGTGCACCGCCGCCGTCAGTGTCAGCCAGTTTGCCGTGGCATACGGAGCTCCATCGCAGTCTTTAACACTGGTAGCACGCCGCGACAGCGTGGACGTGAACCGTATGTGCAGTTGACGGACTTTGAGCGAGGGCGTATAGTGGGCATGCGGGAGGCCGGGTGGACGTACCACCGAATTGCTCAACACGTGGGGCGTGAGGTCTCCACAGTACATCGATGTTGTCATCAGTGGTAGGCGGAAGGTGCACGTGCCCGTCGACCTGGGACCGGACCGCAGCGACGCACGGATGCACGCCAAGAGCGTAGGATCCTACGCAGTGCCGTAGGGGACCACACCGCCACTTCCCAGCAAATTAGGGACACTGTTGCTCCTGGTGTATTGGCGAGAACCATTCGCAACCGTCTCAATGAAGCTGGGCTACGGTCCCGCACACCGTTAGGCCGTCTTCCGCTCTCGCCCCAACAACGTGCAGCCCGCCTCCAGTGGTGTCACGACAGGCGTGAATGGAGGGACGAATGGAGACGTGTCGTCTTCAGCGATGAGAGTCGCTTCTGCCTTGGTGCCAATGATGGTCGTATGCGTGTTTGGCGCCGTGCAGGTGAGCGCCACAATCAGGACTGCATACGACCGAGTCACACAGGGCCAACACCCGTGTGGGGAGCGATCTCCTACACTGGCCGTACACCTCTGGTGATCGTCGAGGGGACACTGAATAGTGCACGGTACATCCAAACCGTCATCGAACCCATCGTTCTGCCATTCCTAGACCGGCAAGGGAACTTGCTGTTCCAGCAGGACAATGCACGTCCGCATGTATCCCGTGCCACCCAACGTGCTCTAGAAGGTGTAAGTCAACTACCCTGGCCAGCAAGATCTCCGGATCTGTCCCCCATTGAGCATGTTTGGGACTGGATGAAGGGTCGTCTGACGCAGTCTGCACGTCCAGCACGAACGCTGGTCCAACTGAGGCGCCAGATGGAAATGGCATGGCAAGCCGTTCCACAGGACTACATCCAGTATCTCTACGATCGTCTCCATGGGAGAATAGCAGCCTGCATTGCTGCGAAAGGTGGATATACACTGTACTAGTGCCGACATTGTGCATGCTCTGTTGCCTGTGTCTATGTGCCTGTGGTTCTGTCAGTGTGATCATGTGATGTATCTGACCCCAGGAATGTGTCAATAAAGTTTCCCCTTCCTGGGACAATGAATTCACGGTGTTCTTATTTCATTTTCCAGGAGTGTAAATATATAATTTCCTATGTCACAATGTTTATTAGAGTAGTAAGTCGGTGTAGACATTTTCAATTAATTTGGTAACAATGTTCACCTTTATATATTAAATATATTTGTGTAGTTTTCTATTATAAAAGTACATAGCTTATCTACATTCGAATGTATCCTAGAACACTGTGTAAAATTCTTAAGAAAATCTATCTTGAAGTAAATCTGTCAAGAACTTACCGAAATATATGTTAGTTACTTTCCTCCTTTACATTTAATATATAAATTTATAGACCATACATATAGAAAAAATGTAGCCTATCTCCATCAAAACATTTTTAAAGTATTGTGTAAAAATTTAAAGTCAATCAATAAGGAACTTCTAGAGATTTTTGTGACAATACTTCAGTTTTATCTGTACAATGAAAATGGGAATTTTTGTGAGTATATCTGAAGTTTATTAGAATATCATGTAAAAGCTTGAAGTATAACAGTGAAATGTGTGTGTGTGTGTGTGTGTGTGTGTGTGTGTTTGTGTTTATGTGTGTGTGTGTGTGTGTGTGTGTGTGTGCGTACATATATGTAAGAAATATAGCAAAAGTCTGTGTAGCCTAATCCCATTCAAACTCTTTTTCATGTACCGCGTAAAAGTTTGAAGTAAATCTGTCAACGACTTTTCGAGATTTTTGTAACCTTTCTCTTATGCAGGGTGTTACAAAAAGGTACGGCAAAACTTTCAGGAAACATTCCTCACACACAAAGAAAGAAAAGATATTATGTGGACGTGTTAGAGCTCAATTTAGTTTGGTCAGTATGTTCTGTACTTCATCGATTCACCGGCAGTTGGCCCAATTGAAGGAAGGCAATGTTGACTTCGGTGCTTGTGTTGACATGCGACTCATTGTTCTACAGTACTAGCATCAAGCACATCAGTACATACCATCTACAGGTTAGTGTTCATCACGAACGTGGTTTTTGAAGTCAGTGCAATGTTTACAAATGAGGAGTTGGCAGATGCCCATTTGATGTATGGATTAGCACGCGCAATAGTCGTGGCGTGGTACGTTTGTATCGAGACAGATTTCCAGAACCAAGGTGTCCCAACAGGAAGACGTTCGAAGCAATTGATCGGCGTCTTTGGGAGCACGGAACATTCCAGCCTATGACTCGCGACTGGGGAAGTCCTAGAACGACGAGGACACCCGCAATGGTCAAGGCAGTTCTTCGTGCTGTTGACGATAACCCTAATGTCAGCGTCAGAGGAGTTGCTGCTGTACAAGGTAACGTTGATCACGTCACTGTATGGAGAGTGCTACGGGAGAACCAGTTGTTTCCGTATCATGTACAGCGTGCGCAGGCACTATCAGCAGCTGATTGGCCTCTACGGGTACACTTCTGCGAATGGTTCATCAAACAATGTGTCAATCCTAGTTTCAGTGCAAATGTTCTCTTTACGGATGAGGCTTCATTCTAACGTGATCAAGTTGTAAATTTTCACAATCAGCATGTGTGGACTGACGAGAATCCGCACGCAATTGTGCAATCACGTCATCAACACAGATTTTCTGTGAACGTTAGGCAGGATTGTTGGTAATGTCTTGATTGGGCCCCATGTTCTTCCACCTAAGCTCAATTGAGCACGTTATCATGATTTCATACTGAATACTCTACCTGTGCTGCTAGAACATGTGCCTTTACAAGTATGACACAACATGTGGTTCATGCACGATGGAGCTCCTGCACATTTCAGCCGAAGTGTTCGTACGCTTCTCATCAACAGATTCGGTGACAGATGGATTGGTGGTAGAGGCGGACCAATTCCATGGCCTCCACGCTCTCCTAACCTCAACCCTCTTGAATTTCATTTATGGGGGCATTCGAAAGCTCTTGTCTACGCAACCCGGGTACCAAATGTAGAGACTCTTCGTGCTCGTATTGTGGACATCTGTGATACAATACGACATCCTCCAGGGCTGCATCAACGCATCAGGGATTCCAATCGACGGATGGTGGATGCATGTATTCTCGCTAACGGAGGACATTTTGAACATTTCCTGTAACAAAGTGTTCGACGTCAAGCTGGTACGTTCTGTTGCTGTGTGTTTCCATTCCATGATTAATGTGATTTGAAGACAAGTAATAAAATGAGCTCTAACATGGAAAGTAAGCGTTTCCGGACACATGTCCACATAACATCTTTTCTTTCTTTGTGTGTGGACATCTGTGATACAATACGCCATTCTCCAGGGCTGCATCAACGCATCAGGGATTCTTATCGACGGAGGGTGGATGCATGTATTCTCGCTAACGGAGGACATTTTGAACATTTCCTATAACATTTCCTAGTACGTTCTGTTGCTGTGTGTTTCCATTCCATGATTAATGTGATTTGAAGACAAGTAATAAAATGAGCTCTAACATGGAAAGTAAACGTTTCCGGACACATGTCCACATAACATCTTTTCTTCCTTTGTGTGTGAGGAATGTTTCCTGAAAGTTTGGCCATACATTTTTGTAACACCCTGTATACACATATATATGTTTTGTCCATAATAGTTTTTATGGGAGCAATGCGTAAAAGTTTGAAGTAAATTGGTGAAGAACATTTCGAAATTGTTGAACACATTAATAAAACTTCTTTTATTTACATAGTAGGTTAGATTTAGGAGAAAATTTTAGCAGCCATTTCTGATGTTTTGCAGATGATGCTGTCAATTACCATCTTGTAAGGTCTTCCGAAAACCAAAACAAATTTCAAAATGGTTTGGAGACACACCTGCATGGTTATTAGCCCACATGAGTACTAAAAGGATTCCACTAAATTTCAATGGCACTTTAAATCAAAGAAATCTAAAAGCAGTCATGTAAGCTAAATATCTAGGAATAACAATTATGAACAACTCAAATCACAACGATCGCATAGATATTATGGTGGTAAGAATGAAGCAAAAACTGTTATTTATTTGTAGAGACTTAGAAGATGGGAAAAAAATGCACTAAAGAGGCTGCCTACACAGTGTTTGTCTGTCATTTGATAGAGTGCTACTGAGAGGTTCTTGGCCCTTACCAGATAAGATTGGTGTTGGACATCAACAAAATTCAAAGAAAGGCAGCTTGTTTCTATTATCGAGAAATAGTTGAGAGAGTGCCATTGAAATAATATGCAAAATAGGGTGGAAGCGTTATAAGGAATGCGTTACCGTAGTAGCAAGATCTTTTCAGAAATTTCAGACTTACTTTCTCCTCAGAATGAGTAAATATTTTGTCGGTACCCACCTGCATAGAGGGAAATATTTATTTTAATAAAATAAGACAAATCACAGTTTGCACTGAATGATTTAGGAGTTAGTTTTTCGCACACACTGTTTGCAAGTGGGAAAGTAGAAAAAATGGCTTGATGAATCCTCTGACAGACACTAAAGTGAGTAATGCGGAGTAGTCTTGAGAGTGAGGGCGGGTGACGTTCCTTTAGATATTACTCCAGAAAACGAGTACAGATTGTGAAGTCATGTCGAAGTCATACATTTGTTTACAATTTTGCGCAGTAAACTTAAAGTACTTCGGTTAGTTGTTTTTCTTTCCTTTCCACGAAATTTAAGTAGAGTTTATCCCTTTATTTAGAAATTCATATTTCCTGAAAGCAGCGTAAATTTTAAGTTCTTTCCTTGGCAGTGTTCGCTCTAGCAGTTTGTTTACAAATTGATTGCGAACTTTAAAATTGCATTACATGTTACAGTTTATTGTGAATACGTTAAGTAAGAGAAACTACACCTTTGAGAGTGGTGAGTTTTTGATTCAAGCAGATATAATAAATTTTTTTGTATTAATGGCAAACTAATAACAAAGTCCTTTTGTGTGAAATGTGTTCAGTGGTTTAATCTTATTTTTAAACTTTCAATCTCTGTTTCAGCTGGTGGTAAGTGTAGGTGTGGCCTTTGGGTAGTCAGTAGGGGAGGGGGCAGGAGGAAGAAAATATTTTCTTGTTATCCTCATCTGCCAACATTAAACTTTATTCCTTGCCAATTTTACGGTCTACAACCATCATCACTAGAAGATAAAACAAGGAACACAGTAAACAATATTTTGTACACAGGTTAAAAGGAAAGTAATATACTGTACTTATGTACATCCAGTCATACTCAGAACAAACGAAGCAGTATATCAGATGGATAAAAAATGCGTACCTTTCATTAATGGCTCAACAGCATACAAAATACAACCATGTTCCACAACGGTATACGAGTTACACGTAATGTGGTCAGTGCGGTAAATCACAACAAGCACATGAAATCGAGTATATAACTATTTTCGTAAGGATTGCTGACAATTGAAAATTAAATATCAGTGAAGACATACACAACCCAACATGCCCAAAGAGAATAATATCTAAATATCAAAGTATATGGTGACCTCTTATTTAGTCATTGTTAGAAGTAAGAAAGTACAAGTGATGTAACAGTATTTCCCTATCAGCAACATATATTATTTACTATCACAAACCAACAACACCGAGCATAATGTGAGGAGAATTAGCCTTAATTTACTACCTCGACTGTTGCTAAAATTTAGTGATGTGTTTATGGTAGACATGCCCTACAGCTGAAAAACTGTGAGAAAGATACCTGCGTTAGATGAACTACTTACAGAAAACCTACAAGGAGACACCATCATGCAAAGAAAGATCCCTGTGATTACTAGTGTCAAGGCGATACTGTTCTTAGCATTGAATCAGGTTTTAGGCCCCTTGTTATGAGTTTAAAATAACAAAAGTGCCCCACAAAATTCTTAAGAGTGCACAGAAAAGAAAGGTTACATTATTTCATTAGAATGTCAGAGGATTTCGTAACGAGTCAGTAAAGCTTCCTGTCTGTTTGTTATACGCAGGGAACTCAGAAAGCATAGTCTACATAACCATAGGTGTAGAGAAGTTAAATAAAAAGGATTACACTCTGGCGTCTTATTCAGGCAGAAGTAAGACGGGGAAAGGAGGAGTAGTTACATATATTAGAAAGTTTGTGCTGATAGGTACGTATAAGTGTGTGCTTGTTTACACATGTGGAAAATAGTTCACTTCTAATTGTAATTCTCTATGGATTGCCATTGCGAAGTTTCAAACTGTTTCTTAGGGATATGGAGTCTTACCTATGCTACCTGTCAGACATCAGCCACTGGCTAATAGACTGTGGTGACTTCAATGTAGATTTTCTGAAGGATGATGTCAGGAGAAATGGTGTACATACTTGGCTACGCTCCTAAAATTTTATTTCAGTGATTAACTTTTTAGCTTTGGGGGATAAAGACAGATGTAATGTAACTGATAACATTTCCTTTGATGAAGCTCAAAGCAAGAAAATAACAGTACAGCCAGTAACAAGTATATTACCTGATCGTAGTTCACTGTTAGTTAAGCTAAAGAATACATCTTACAGTACTGATACGACTCACAACAAATCAGTTAGAATAATTAATTATTCTAGAACAAATGATTTTAACAGTGATCTGTACGATACGATTAGGGATGAAATTTACACTTGAGCAAATGCTGATATAAAATTTCATCTATTCCATGATAAATTCATATCAATATTTGAAAATAGCTCTCTGTGTAACAGGAATAAGATTAGATAACTATGTAATAACCATCGAAAACTATTTGTATTAATGTACCTTGTAGAAGTAAAAGTAAATTTTACCTGTTGGCAAGAACAAATAGACAACATGCAGTAGTTGTACATTACTTAAAACTGCTAACGAAACATATTAAAAAGACAAGGAACATGCACATGTAGTCAAAAGACTTAGGACTCTATAGAATGTGAATCAAGATACAGTACTACCACCAACGCAACACGATATTTTCAACTGGATGCAGTTGAAGGGCTGTAAATGCTGAATCATAGGCAGTAAATATGTTTGATTTCTTGGGTATAAGAGAAAAGACAAACAGTGACAAACAGTTCAGGAGAAAAACCACCAAAGTATGTTGAGAAAATAACTCAATAACTCCCAAAAGATTTAATCATATGAATGCAACACCAACTTCTGTATACGAAATGAAGAAAATTTTATAGTACCTCGCAAATAGAATGTCATCTGGCTTTGATGGTGTTTCCGGGAGAGAACTAAAAGTTATGTCCTATTAGTTAAGCCCTGCCATATGTCAAATAAGTAATTCATCACTAACTGAAGGCGATTTTCCAGGGAGATCGCAATGTGACGTTTTTAAGACCCTTCAGAAGAAAGGTGATAGAGATAGCAGTAACCAACGACCTGTTCCACTGCTAACATTGTTTATAAATTTTTTCGACAACATAATGTATTAAAGAATCGTATCTCACCTTATCTATAAGATAATGTATTATGGAATAGTATCTCACTTTGGGAACAGTAATAACCTTAGTAATTCACATTTGCATTTCAGAAGAGTTGTTCTACTGGAAATGCCATTTACACATTCATTCACTAAATTTATAAGCATTATCAAACAAAATAGCCCAAGTTGCTACTTTTAGATACTTATCTAAAGCTTTTTGCTGTGGTATACAATATTCTCCTAGTTAAACTGAGGTTTCATGGGATTGGTGGTGAAGTCCATCAGTGGATAATGTCACATCTGTCCAAAGGAGTGCAGAAAGATGTGCTAAGTAATTCAACGACTGTAGTACGAGGAGATTACATGGACTGCAGGGAAGTCTTGTATAGTGTTTATGTAGAAAGTTTTACTTTACTGCCAGAAATTTTATATCAATAGATAAGTAGTCAAAAATGTAACTGCATCATTGGGCACTCGTTTTTTCTCTGAAGACAAATTTAATGTGGCGTAATGAGTGTCAGTATTTTCCTGTGGTAATGTCCATTTGAAATGCGGTCGATATATGTAAACGATCATCTGTCTAATACACAAGACGAATTGGTTCTTTTTATTCATAACACTACGCAGTAATGAATCCAAGAATAAATACAGCAACAGAAGAAGTTCTTAAAAGCATCAGTGACTGGTTTTACGTGAATGGCCTTACTCGCAATGTTAAAAGGACTCAAGATATTCAGTTCAGCATATCTGGAGGTACTATACCAATGATAAGTGCAACACACGATGAGAAAAAATAAATACGACGTAAAATTTAAAATTCTTAGGATCCACATTATTGAGAATTTAAACTGAAAAAAAGGACGTTGTGGAAAGTTTTAAGCAACTTAGTTCAGACACATTTGCACTTAGAATCTGTCGACAGACAATTTAGAAAGTGACACATTGTCAGTCAATAATGCCAAATGGAATACTGTTCGGAAGCAACACATGTTAAAGGAAGAATGTCTTCATTGCGCGGAAACATGCTGTAAGAAAAATATGTAGAAATATGTTTGAGTACGCAGTTTCACTACAGACTCAGTTTTTATTTTTACACTCAAGATTTTTTTTTACATAATCGACCGCATTTCAAATGGACAGTACCACAGGAAAATACAGACACTCATTACACCCCATTAAATTTGTCTTCATAGTAAAAACGAGTGCCCAATGATGCAGTTAAATTTTTGACTACTTATCTATTGATATAAAATTTCTGGGAGTAAAGTAAAATCTAATATCAAACGGAAAATTTTCTTCTCGACTGCTCTTTCTACCCTAAAGAAGTATTTCTTTTATTGTAATGTGTAACACCGAGTGGTGGGTCTGAATTAGTAGCTCACACCTGTAAGTTAAAGAACGCACTTGTAAATGATCAACATGTACCCATATTCATAAAATAATTTTTGTCGCCAGTATCAAATGACTCGTTCCGCATCATTTCCATTTTCCGTGAAAATGAGCCATAGAAGTGGAAACTAAATAACTAAATTATTGATTACGTAAATTATATTAATTCCTGTTAAGGTCTATCGAAAACAGTTGGAAAAACGTCTCGTTCATAGAAAAAAGTTTCTGATACATCTCAAAGATAAATACATTGCGGAATTTAATTTATAATGTGAGATACTCTCTTATTTTACTCGTTTACTCTCATTTGCGGGAAACCTATCTAGAATTTATTTTCAAATATTTCTGGCGGTGTGACTTCCCTGACGGCCCGAGCACGTGAAAAGCAGATGAATGAGAGTACATACATTTTCTGCTCACAGTAGCTTACACATAATTAAGTATGTTTATAAACTGTCGGGGAAATAGATTTACGGGAGCCAGTCTTCAAGCGTTACTGGATTCAACATAAAAATAAAATCAGACAAAGTAGTTCGTCAAAGCGAAATCTAAAGTTCCATTACTGCCGGGCTTATTTACCAGATCGTCGCTATTGACTGGACAGATATTCTCTGATAATTTTCGTTTTTATTATCAGTGGATTACAACTATTAGGTCTAAATATAAAAGGCTGTAAAACTGTCATTTAAAACTGTCATAACGTCTCCATTGAGTTCAATAATCTTCCAGCTTCTGTCTTGCTACACGTGGGAACCCTTGATAATCGATGGGCGTTAGAAATGGTTGTTAAAGTAGACCTTAATAAAGTTCTTAAATCAATTAAAATCACAGTGAAGTTCTTTCTACTGATGAGCCTCTAATTTTTTTTTATGTATTACATGCCTCTTTTTTATAACAAGCAAATATTGATAAATAACCTGTGGCTATCCTGTACTATTGTTCATTCTTTGTAAGATTACGTCCAACGTGGTTTTTTTCTACACAACGGAACACTGATCACAAGCAATCTGTTTGGTTGGGTGAGGGGACCCAACACCGATGTCATCGGTCGCATCGGATCACGGAAGAATGCGGAAGGAAATCGGGCGTGCCCTTTCAGAGGAAAAATCCCATATTTTGTGATGTGGCATACCAACACAAGTACAAGGATAGCGTACCATCAGGGACAAGAAAGGAGTCATGAAGCGCGCCAAAAACAGAAATAACAATCATCCATTTATTGCACCATCACCCACGCACATCATGATATATGAGACATTATAATTGCCATACTCAAATCTATTACGATAAACAATATGCATCACGAAGGGCACACACAATGGAGTTTAAGAAATTACAGTGTTCATTATGAAGGCCGCACAATTTTACCAATGTAAGAAATTAAAATAATACTAGCATAAAATTTACTTAAATTCCTTGAACGAAATCTTTATGAAAAGAACACGACAGGGCGGCAAGGGAGGAGTCAACACAATACTTAACTCAGGTGCACCAAAAAAAGCAACCGACACCAGGCCTCTCCAACAACGGACACGTAAGGCACGCAACTACTCTCCGTTGCGGTTCCGCGCGTTCCACCCACGTAAAGGTACCTGAAAAACTTTAATACTTGGAACAGTACACCAGTGATCAGCAGATTAAAAAAAAACACTAACATGACACAAAAATAGAATAATTTAAGAAAATCACATCATTTGGCTATGAGCTTAAGGTCTTTCGATAATTAACAGATTACAAAACGGGTAAAGGGGCATGTGCGACTGTTAAATCTTCCGGAATTACACTATTAAATTTCCCAGTACCCAAGTTGTAATCAACGCAACAAGAATTAAATCATTTAAGTGATAATGTTACTTTAAAATAATAATAAAATCCTTTCATACAACAGAGGATCAAGAATGGCCCGATGAGCACTCCCCAGTGATCAGTTCACACAAATGGTGCTCCACGGCTCCGACCACACAGCCCTATACAAAATGCAACACAACCACAGCGACCCGGCGTACAACCAGAGCCACCAGGCAGTAAACCAAAGTTCTACTGAGCCAAAACAAGAACCGACTTTTAAAATAAAGAGACCTAGTCCGGGCCGGACAACAGACCAAATGCCGGAAAATCCGTAAGGAACCTCAGCAAACTTACTACCAAAACAACAATTTATGAGCAATATGCTAAACACAAGACCTCTCAGTCCAAAGGCTTCCGGTTAGTCGCCAAGGTGGCTCCGACCCGCCTGCTGAGGTGCCAAGCGTCGTACGGAATGCCGAATCAAGCTTAACCTTCGTTAACGGAAAGCGGAAGCACCACAAGACAAAGTAAACTCCAATCGGACCGCGCAAGTCAAACTCTAAGGAGTGCCACTCGAAGACTATGCACTTGAAGATCAAACATAAAGCACCCAGACTAACGTGCCGCTGAACGACGCACTTCCATCACCAGCGTCTAGTAGAGTACGGAGAGCAGCGTACCCCATCGATATACATCCATAGGACGGTAAATAAGGATAGCAATCCCAGCGACGAAGAGACAGGAGGACAAAATGACATCCCGCCGCACACAGAAGGTATTTCAAACTCAGGCTCGACAAACTACAACAGGCGAGATTTTGCTTCCCTTGCGAATAAAGTTAAGCGGCACACCACACCGCTGTCCTCACTATTAACCGTACAATCACGGGCCGGTCTTCCCATCGGCCCCACTCGGCGTCCAGACGCAAACAACTACAGGCTAGCCGAACTGACTCCACCCCAAGGCAGTCACCTCTCTCCTCCTGACACGCCTGCAGTTTAGCTCCGGCCAGCGATCACACACAGAAACAACCACCTAACGCCAAAGCGCCGTCTGAGTGAAAACTGAGCACTAAGATCGATACGGACTTGGAAATAAGTGAGCACCGTAACACTTTGTTTGAAGCGATTTAGGGAAGTCACGGAACACCTACAACAGGATGGCCAGAAGCGGGTTTGAATAGTCCTTCTCCTGAATGCGACTGCAGTATACGCTAACTACAGCGCCACGTCGCTCGGTGATCAATCTGGCAGATGAAAGCGACTCCTTACACTTTTCGTTATAGGACCATTGGCGTATACAGAGGGCTATGATTGTTATTTGTGGTTTGAAGCAGCGAATGTGTGAAGCACAAAACTGTTTCTCCAGATTAATTTCTTTGAGTTGCAAATAAGTCTGTGCGATTACGGAGTTGGTGTTACTGTAGCTACTATGAACTTGACGTAGAGTATGCGATAGTTAAGTGTTATGAGAATAACTGAAAATATGAGCAATTAGCATAATTTTGGTACCTTGTATTAGCAGGATGCGGTGTCGCATTAACGGATTTCTGTGTAAAGTATGTTACGATGGGAGCTGAATTTGTGGAACCAACTGAGTCAATATGTAGAGGACCGAGACTGGTTAAATACATTGTGTGTAATGTGTGTGTGCTGTGAGGTAACGGGCAAGTCGTCGCGTCCTGAAAATATTCTAAGTTCAGGGATGGCGGCCACCGCTCTGGCCGTTCGGGTAGCGGGGGTTCGGCAGGCCGGCCGCGTGCTGCCGGACATGGGCCGTTGCAGGAGGGGCAGCCCCAGCACGTGGTCCACCGGCCGCGTGGCTGGGAATTCTGCTGTGCCGGGACTGCCAAAGATGGCGGACTTCTTAAAACATTAGTGGCGGACATTTCACAGTTGGTATAGAAATTAATAGTAGCCAGATCAATCATAATACCTCAAAAAGGAACATGTAAATTACTATTATTTGCACAACGATTCTGATGGCGTAATCAGTTTTTCAAATTCTTTATTCGATTAAAGCTTAGAATTTGACAGAAAATTTCCAAAATTTTAGCGCTTCATCTGATTCCGTCGATTGACATGTCTTTAGAAAGCTATTAGCGTAAACCTAAATTGGTATAAATTACAGGCACGTAAGTTGAATAGTACATGGGTTATTGGAGGTCAAAGTGGCCGTTTACTATCGATCGCATCAGGCAGTAAGTACTCGATTTCTTTATTTTTGATATATGTTTATTTAATTGTTTATGTATTTAATAATGTGTGTCAGTGCTTGTTTATGGCCCAGCCGTAGGAATACTTATTTAATTTGAAGTTATTTCAATGTAAATACAGTATTTCGTATATGTTTCATTATGTTTGTGAGTGTACGTTAGCATGGAGGCATGGCGGGAGCGCTCTAGCCAATCACAGCGCTCGTTACTAATAGAGACTTGATGGAAGCGTGTTTCCGGAGAGGACGTAGGGGAACTCTGGACAGTACGGCACTGGACACGCTGTAAGTAGGCTGGTTAGGTTTTTTTATTGGTAACGCCGCCGCCACGTAGCGCTCTGTATAAAAATCACTGGCTGTGCTGTTTGCAGTCTGTGGCTGGTTTGTATTGTTGTCTGCCATTGTAGTGTTGGGCAGCGGCAGCTGGATGCTAACAGCGCGTAGCGTTGCTCAGTTGGAGGTGAGCCGCCAGCAGTGGTGGACGTGGGGAGAGAGATGACGGAGTTTTGAAATGTGTAAGAATTGGTGTCACGAACTGATATATATATATATATTATGACTATTAAGGTAAATACATTGTTTGTTCTGTATTAAAATCTTTCATTTGCTAACTATGCCTATCAGTAGTTAGTGTCATCAGTAGTTTGAATGTTTTATTTAGCTGGCAGTAGTGGCGCTCGCTGTATTGCAGTAGCTTGAGTAACGAAGATTTTTGTGAGGTAAGTGATTTGTGAAACGTATAGGTTAATGTTAGTCAGGGCCATACCTCACTGGAATCTTCTGATTTTTTCCTTGTAGTTAGTGTAGTTATTGTATATTTTGTTTATTGCTAGCGCGTAATTGTAGAGAGAATTTCCTCTGTAGTTGCAGTCTTTCATTGTTGTACAGTAAAACAGTTGTGGCATGCATGTAGATTTGCACCAAGTATTTCACAGCTGCGCTTGCAATTAACTAGATATTATTTTCAGTGCTATGTTAATGTGTTCTCTTATTTTTGCTCTTCAAATTGTGTTTTTCTGTGTTGTAGTGTGAAATATTGTGACAATAATGGCGTGTGAAAAACGTAATACTAGGCTCCAAAGTAAACTGAGAAATGACAGTGAAGACGAAAGCAGTATGTTAGCGCCACCATGTAATGAATTAACTAATGCGCAAAGTAATAATTTGGTAATAGTGCATAGGAAAATGGAGCGGGCTGCAAATAATGGTGTAGGCAGTGAAACAATTAGGGAACAGGGAAGCATTATCGATCAATCGGTCGGCAACTGCCTCAGGAATCCGAAACGAAATGACACAATCTAGGAAATACTGTACATTCAGGTTTTGCGTCCTCACCGTTTTCTCAAATAAGTCAAGACACATTTTCTGCTTGTCAAAATGTGATTGTTGCCGGTGCAAATGCACTGCGAAAAGCATAGAGGAACAGATTCCAGACACTAATACATTATTATTGCAATTAATGCAGCAAATGAAACAAAATCAGAGACAAACACAGCAACAGTTTGACACAATGGAACAAAATCTTCAAAAGTTAGACACAATGGAACGAAATATTCAAAAGTTAGACACAATGGAACAAAAGCTTCAAAAGTTAGACACCACACTTGAACAAACACGTGAAGATTTAACTAATGAGTTACATAACAGCCAATCGAAATGTCAAAAAGTCTGTAATGACATAAAAACACAAATTTGTGAGCATTTCCAACCTATTTTTTCGCGGCATGAAAATGCATTACAGAATCACTAAGCAGCCATAAAAGAACTGCAAACTATTGTTCATGAAAATCATCAGACCTTGCAAGCTAAAATTGATTCAGTTGCATCTACCGATTCGGTTACGCAACTTGCAAAAACTCAAGCGAACTTAAAGGACACAGTAGATACTCTGAAAACTGGTTCAGAAAGACACACAGAGGAAACAATTTCACTATCGGATAAAGTAGCCGAACTTTCAGATCAGTTCACTAGCTTATCTACAAAGGTAGATGATGATCCGAATGACATAAAACCTGTAGCCTTCACTGACACTGAAGAGTATGAACAAATTAGAAAATTCACACAGAATCAAAATCAAATCAACACACAGTACAAAAGAGAAATGCGGGAAGTACAAGATCAGTTGGCTCAAGTAATACAAGAATTACATATTTCAGAGGACACTCGCGCCCCAGTACGGGAAGAGGGACACAGCAATACAGAACAACCACAAAATAATAACACAGGGCATTTCGGAAATCATGAAAGAAATTGGCAAGGTACACTGAATTTTGAGATCGAACCGCCGAAACGATGTAACAATGACCGACATGCAACTCGCCGACATGATGATTTTGACTATAAGCTGTTCATTACTACACGTAAATTCAAAACATTTAAGAACTCTGGCAACGACATTCATCCACAAGCGTGGCTTCATCAATTCTCTCATTGTTTTCCTCCCAACTGGTCATTAGAACACAGATTAGAATTTATGTATGGCTACTTGGAGGACGAACCAGCTGTAAGAATGCGATCGGTCCTTCACGATTGCCACAGTGAAGGAGAATTTTATCATGCCTTCCTCTCAGCATATTGGTCTCAAGCCACACAAGACCGAGTGAAACATGGCATCATAATGATGAAACATTTCGAACAATCTGAATTTTCCAGTCTTGTGAAATATTTTGAAGACATGTTACATAAGAATCAATATCTTTCAAACCCATACAGCCCCACATAACTCATCCACATTTGCTTAATCAAATTACCTGAACATTTACGACAGATTATTTTAGCAGGACGATGCAAAGACGACATTGAAGCATTTCAGGGACTGTTACAAGAACTGGAAATTGACACTGACAATCGCGGAACGCGAAAACAGGAGCACAACAATTACAGGTCACACCTGTCACAATTCCGCGATGACAGAAATAATACACGACAAGGCTATTCGTACAACGTAAATCGTGACCAAAACAGACACCACCCGTATGACAACTGTTGGCAGAGTAGTAATTATTACAGGGAAAGATCACCTCTCCGCGGTAATGACTATCACAGAGACAATCAGAGAAACAGACAATATGGAAACCAAAATAATTATTATCAAGGGAGACGGAATAACTTAAGACGCAACGGTCCAGCGCGCAGTTACGATTCATGGAGAAATTCTCCACCACGTGACCGACAAGAAAGAAACTATGGAATCTACCGACATGACGACACACGATATGATCGTAACGACAGACCTGAATTGCAGCAGAACTGGCGGGATTCAAACAGAGCAGGGTACTCTCGACAAGGTGAATTTGTAGCAGTTAGGTCTCCTAATCCCAATAACGGCGGGCGCCAACAAAGAGACAGACAATGACTCACACCGCAGGCAGCCGCGTGCGCCGGCTGGCTCAGAGAAAAATAACATAGACGCTAACCTTGAGAAAAACTTCCAGTATTCCTTACCGACGTATACGGCATGATAATTTCGTTCAAGTTGAAACTCTGAGTACTGTGAAGAGTAAAGGTTTACACCACATTACACATGCAAAACCGTTTATTGAAAAATAATCTGCTGTTTAACTTTGTCTTTGCCATAAAACATTTCACTTCACATTTCTAGTATGCTTTGTCACGCTGAGAAACTGTTAACATGCAACAATGTTTTGAAGTTAACTATCCAGTCTAGAACCTAGGGAACATTTTTAAACAGAAATTACGAATGCATTGTTATAGTGAACAGACGAGACAGTGTTGTAATTTGTACATTCTTGCTTGTTAGTTGCACGATTACGTAACGACTATAAGGCTTACATACTTAGAACATGTACTGTTAATGAGGATTTAATGCAATATTTTGGTTTAGTTGAAAAGACATTCTTTATTTGAAGTACTTACTGTGAGATTAAAGATGACTTAGCATTTGTTTCTTTGATAGCTAAACGATTATATCACGACGCTACTAATGTGTGACACAATTTACATAGTGCTTTTGCGGTGTATCTTTTTTATATCCGCACAGTTTTTCTGAATTCTTCTGGAAAGGAAAACATGTTTTAGTAGTAACTTTGTGGTATAGCTACAATGAGACAGTCTTTTCTGTAGCACAACAGTACTTTACAGTACAGTACTTACTTCATCACAGCAATAAGCGAACTAACAACGATATCTATACGCAAAGCATTTCACTTTTGTCTATCATGAGGTAAGTACATTGACTTGTGCAGTACTTAGCTTTTGGAGGACGATAACTACGACACTTCCACAGAGATTATCTTAGAACAAGACGCACAGTTTAGCGCTACAGTAGACGTATTTGAGAGATTAATTTTGTACTTAAAACATTTATTTTTAAAAATATTTGAAGTACAATGATACAAAGGTTTTCCATGATACATTTCATTCCATTGCTGTAATCTGTAACACCTGAGGATATAATTACATTAATCCTCAAGGGGGTACATGCTTACTTTGTGTACCATGTGTATGGCAAGCACAAGGAGCCCTAGCTAATATGGTATTTGCTTATACAACTTTACACATCGGTACCATATTTCTCTAACACATAAATTACACAGCTATCTGATCATTTAACTGAGAGAGATAAACATTTATTATACTACATCAGTGACAGATGTTTACCTAATTACACCGTTGGATAACTTCAAACTAATGAAATTGTATTTTGTCTGTACTTTGTGAAAGTTCATATTTTTTCAGAACCATTGTGATACTATGAGAGCTTTGAATGACATATTTGGTATGGGGTCATGATTTTTAAAGTACGTTTGAGGTAGATGACACTTTTGACATGAGCAGAGAATTTTTTTAGGTTTTGAAATAATTGGAGGAATCTACGACGATTTTGAGAGTTGACTGAGCTTGTTTGATATTATTACGATGACTATGTGTATTATGCTGCTGAGGTGTGTTTATGATCAATAAGCTGATGCTACATGACTTATTTGATTATGCTACGTATCTGTTGTGAGGAAATATTGAAGAAGTGTCGACGAATAAGGTAAGGAATAATGAGTAGTGGTTAGGGTCTCTGGTTTGTGAAAAAGTTGGTTGGAAACCAAGAATCGTACTTTAAGAGTTATGAAATGTATGTAAATGCGTGAATGTATTACAATAGGATTTTTTTCTATAGATGTGTAACGCAAATTCTTGACATGTGAAAGTTTTTTTATGAGACTGCCACTGTAGCGGAAACTGCTGTCATAAATATTTCAGTAAGAAAGGAAAGTGACCTTGACGTAATGCGTTTTGGGCGCCCGGCTGAGAGGTAGTCGTCTGACAACAGAAAGCCATTAGGTGAAAAAAAATAAGGGCATTATTCTCGCTATTGACATTCCTTTGTAGAAAGCATCGCAAATACAACACGCCCATTACTTAGAAAGATACATCTGACACCTGATTATAACAAACGTCTTTCTACGAGAGTTGAGAGAATTCTACTAACTTATGAAATGTCATATGACTATTGAATGATATTTTTATGCTTTGTCCATAGTTGCTTATTTCATTTGATATCTGTTTTCCAGCTGTGTTGCAGCTTTGGTTTTATAAAATTAAATTCATTTGCTAATGTGAACACTTTCTGTCGTCAGATCTATTAAATAATTATTTTATGATCCACATTCTTCGAAAAAGGAGCTCTTGGAATGGAAAGAGCAATAAGAAGCGACTAATAACAGTAACTGTATATATAATTTTCTTTTCAAGTACTTGGTAATTTTTATGGTAGGATAACTTTTTGTGGCGCATCACTTTAATGACATAGATATTAATATGTGAACAGACATTTCTCTTTTCTGCTTTGTTGTCTTTACTCTAAAATTTTTTCTGCTTGAGCTTTGTCATGATTAGGTATAAGTTATAGCATTTGCAGCTGCTGTTTGCCATGCGTAGTGCTACTGAATGTCACTTTCTATTACTAGGTTAAGCCAATTTTATAAATGATTTATTTCTCTTGATTGCTGTGCATTGCCTGATATTAGTTTTAATATTGCTGCTTCTTTGACAACTTCCATTTTATTTCATTGTTGTTTGTATTAATCATTTTGTGCTGCTGCATTGCCTCGTCCCTTACTTTAGCGTCTCAGCTCAGTAGCTTTAAGTTAGCTTAAGAGGGGGTAGACTATATAAGAATCTAACTATGATGAATTGGAAGAAAAGCATCGAGAAGCTTTAAGAAAATGGTTTGGCCAAAAAAGTAGTGTACAGTGGAGAAAAACTATTTTTGAAAGAGGATGTGAACAGAATACAGAAAGCAGGTTTAGTTAGGACTTTTTGGGAATAATGATGAAGTAAGGGAGACCTCTATGCAAAATACTGCAGTAAAACAAACCCTGTCCTTTCCTTTCGTATTATCCCTTTATGTGTTTATGTACCCTTGTGTATTTGTCTTTTTCCTGTCTTTATGTGTTTAGCTAATAAGATTTATGTTGTAGAATTTTTCAGATACTATGTTATTTTCTTTGTAAATATGTTCAGACATTATTTATTGTGTTTTGTTTTAATGCTCACATGTGAAGTTGATGTTTCTAAAGTTATTCTGATCTTTTATGTATGTACTTATGTCGTAATTTTTGTAACACTGATGTATTTGCTATTTCGATTCTTTTGTAAAGCCTGTACTACTGCAAATGTTATCTGTATTGTTATGTTCTTTAAAGACGTATTTTGTACCTTTGTTATTCTATTCTTATGTAATAAAATTGTAATTGACACCAGTTCATCAAATTAAGAACTTGTAAATTACATTTCACTGCACACGTTTCTGTTGGTCATAGTATATGGACAATATGTGAGAAGTAGGGACTGATAGTGTTTGCACCTGTGTTACTAATTCAGTAAGGGACAAGATAACAGCATTGCTGGTTGTAAGAACATTTCAAAAACAATTTTTGTGAGTGCACAAGTGGTGGTTATGGACTTCTTATATTATCCGCAAGACTCTTCAATGGTGATTGTGCGCCTGCACAGTCAAACAGATGGCTGCTGGCCATCTCTACAAGGACTACAGTGGGTCTACACCTTTGATGACCCACCAATACCATTATTTCTACAAGGACTGCAATGGGTCTACTCTGTGACGACCTACCTACCAATATTCTTGAAAACTTCGACTGACTCTGCTGTGGGTTTGCTCTGTTGTGGCCCATTACCTATCTGCATGTCAAGAGTCAGCACTGTCTTTCCATTGGAAGGACAACACTACTTCTTCAAGACTGCATGGAAATCCACTACTTCCATGTGCATTTTCTTTTACTACTCAGACTTTGAGAAAAACACTGCAATTTTACTTTGATGAATGATCAGGACTGTCTTTATGGACTGTGAGAAAATTTTAGCTTTTGACCAACATTGTATCAATAAGTGTGTGCATTTCATTTCTTTGTCATTGTAATTATGAAAAAAATTTTCAAATCTGTATTGGCCACTGCCCAAAACAATTTGTAAATTTTTTTGTGAGGAGCATGAGGGATATGTAAGTAGGCTGGTTAGGTTTTTTTATTGGTAACGCCGCCGCCACGTAGCGCTCTGTATAAAAATCACTGGCTGTGCTGTGTGCAGTCTGTGGCTGGTTTGTATTGTTGTCTGCCATTGTAGTGTTGGGCAGCGGCAGATGGATGCTAACAGCGCGTAGCGTTGCTCAGTTGGAGGTGAGCCGCCAGCAGTGGTGGACGTGGGGAGAGAGATGGCGAAGTTTTGAAATTTGTAAGAATTGGTTTCACGAACTGATATATATATTATGACTATTAAGGTAAATACATTGTTTGTTCTGTATTAAAATCTTTCATTTGCTAACTATGCCTATCAGTAGTTAGTGCCTTCAGTAGTTTGAATCTTTTATTTAGCTGGCAGTAGTGGCGCTCGCTGTATTGCAGTAGCTTGAGTAATGAAGATTTTTGTGAGGTAAGTGATTTGTGAAACGTATAGGTTAATGTTAGTCAGGGCCATTCTTTCGTAGGGATTTTTGGAAGTCAGATTGCGTTGCGCTAAAGATATTGTGTGTCAGTTTAAGCACAGTCTTGTATAATTCTTGTAAGGGGACGTTTCAACGCGAAGTGCCGGACGCGACGGCACGACGGACGCGGAGTCGACGCGAAGACTTGGACAGTGGAGCAGATTGCGCGTGGTCGCCGCAGATAGAAAATACTTCTGTGTGCCGACTTGTGCACTTGCGCCTTTTCCGTGGCTACTACAGTCAAGTCGTAGTGAGTGTTTAGAAGTGAATACCTCAGGAGCTATGTTGTTGTTCATAATTAGTTACGTGCAGTAGGAATCTGTTATTTCCCTGTTATTCAACTTATACTTTATTTAATTGCTGGACCATCGACACCAGTAAGTGTTTTACAAAAATATATCGCTTTCTCCAAAGTACTTCTACTGTCCTACTCCTCATTTAAATTCGTTATGATAGTACCTGCAGATTTTATTTAACTGCAATCTTTCATTTATAAATTTATATGTTATATTCATAATTCGCTATTTCCGAGTGATAGAAGCCTTCCACCATTCGAATCACGTGTGTATTCTTATCGTATACTGTAGATTCAGGAGTATTAGGGCTGTAATGCGGTAACTACGTATCCCAACCCCTAGACCACGACACCAGGCAAAACTTTTAATATTTCAACTGTGAGTTGGAGGCTAGTTATTTTGGAAAGCCCGCCGTTGTGTGTGTGTGTGTGGGGGGGGGGGGGTGTGTAGCGTGATGTTATATCTCTTAACTTCATCGTACAGCATGAATAATTCTGGAGCAATTACTTTGTCTTGTTTTCTTCTTATTTTACTCTTAGCTGGACTATTATTCTGCCCAACGAAGAAACAGCAGGAAACTTTTAGGTAACTGTAGATTGCCTAATCAGTAATGCTAGGTAATTATCACACCTTTATGTGATGAACTAAAGTTAGCGTGGCACTTTTATATAATCTCTTATTGACCTTAGTTAACGCAGGTGAACTAGTAGGACGGGTTTGCAAAGAGCATTGCCCCCCACGAGTCAAGAGTGAGACCACAGGCATAAACTCGAGCGGAGAAGGTAACTTTTTATCTGTATGGTATAAGAAGAATCTAGCAGTTAAAGTTGAAGCTACAACCTGCTAAGTTTTGAGCAAATTTTTATACAGGTTTATTAATTTTCCCACAGAAAATGTGACGAAATTTTCTGCGATTAGTTTGACTAGAAAAATCGATAAGTTTCTAGCAATATTATTTTTACATTGCTTCTCGTTAATAGGCAATACTAAAGTCTGCTTATGTAATTACTGTTTCAAAATTGTCTGTGCTACTATTGGGCCCGGAAAATAATTACCTCCTCACGAAAGTAGTTTCCAGTAATAGTTAGTTTATAGCTGTAGTTTTCATTTCCACTGTAATTCTCTTTTCTTTATTGTAGCATTAGTTTCCTTTCCTTCATTCGTGCGGTTAACTAATTTTAGTGCTATAACTCCCGTGTTTCTTCAATTACTACGTTATTTCCAATAATTCTTATTCTACTTTACTGATTCAAAATACGCAAAATAATGAATTAAGGAAAAAATTATTATGACCGATTAAAGTCCAAAGTGAACCTACAATAATAATACGTTTGCTTCCGAAACTGTCATCTTCTATGAAAGTGAGATAGGTTCACAAGATCTATTAAATTAAAAGGACAACTCACGAGCACACAATACATGCTGAGAGTAAACAAAGAGAAGGTCAAACTACACTCCTGGAAATGGAAAAAAGAACACATTGACACCAGTGTGTCAGACCCACCATACTTGCTCCGGACACTGCGAGAGGGCTGTACAAGCAATGATCACACGCACGGCACAGCGGACACACCAGGAACCGCGGTGTTGGCCGTCGAATGGCGCTAGCTGCGCAGCATTTCTGCACCGCCGCCGTCAGAGTCTGCCAGTTTGCCGTGGCATACGGAGCTCCATCGCAGTCTTTAACACTGGCAGCATGCCGCGACAGCGTGGACGTGAACCGTATGTGCAGTTGACGGACTTTGAGCGAGGGCGTATAGTGGGCATGCGGGAGGCCGGGTGGACGTACCGCCGAATTGCTCAACACGTGGGGCGTGAGGTCTCCACAGTACATCGATGTTGTCGCCAGTGGTCGGCGGAAGGTGCACGTGCCCGTCGACCTGGGACCGGACCGCAGCGACGCAAGGATGCACGCCAAGACCGTTGGATCCTACGCAGTGCCGTAGGGGACTGCACCACCACTTCCCAGCAAGTTAGGGACACTGTTGCTCCTGGGGTATCGGCGAGGACCATTCGCAACCGTCTCCATGAAGCTGGGCTTCGGTCCCGCACACCGTTAGGCCGTCCTCCACTCACGCCTCAACATCGTGCAGCCCGCCTCCAGTGGTGTCGCGACAGGCGTGAATGGAGGGACGAATGGAGACGTGTCGTCTTCAGCGATGAGAGTCGCTTCTGCCTTGGTGCCAATGATGGTCGTATGCGTGTTTGGCGCCGTGCAGGTGAGCGCCACAATCAGGACTGCATACGACTGAGGCACACATCATGGTGTGGGGAGCAATCTCCTACACTGGCCGTACACCACTGGTGATCGTCGAGGGGACACTGAATAGTGCACGGTACATCCATACCGTCATCGAACCCATCGTTCTACCATTCCTAGACCGGCAAGGGAACTTGCTGTTCCAACAGGACAATGCACGTCCGCATGTATCCCGTGCTACCCAACGTGCTCTAGAAGGTGTAAGTCAACTACCCTGGCCAGCAAGATCTCCGGATCTGTCTCCCATTGAGCATATTTGGGATTGGATGAAGCTTCGTCTCACGCGGTCTGCACGTCCAGCACGAACGCTGGTCCAACTGAGGCGCCAGGTGGAAATGGCATGGCAAGCCGTTCCACAGGACTACATCCAGCATATCTATGATCGTCTCCATGGGAGAATAGCAGCCTGCATTGCTGGGAAAGGTGGATATACACTGTACTTGTGCCGACATTGTGTATGCTCTGTCGCCTGTGTCTATGTGCCTGTGGTTCTGTCAGTGTGATCATGTGTAGTATCTGACCCCAGGAACGTGTCAATGAAGTTTCCCCTTCCTGGGACAATGAATTCACGGTGTTCTTATTTCAATTTCCAGGAGTGTATTAGGTAGAGACAGTAATGAAATTACTTACTTAGCACCAAACTGTAGAGCATATAGTGAATGGAGTAAAGCAATGGATGTAAATTAACGTCTGAAGTAAGGATAATATATTAAACTGACTGACATGGACCAAAAAAGAATTCTTCATCAAAAAAAGTCTACTAGTATCCAACATAGACAAGTACATATCGAGGAATGTGCATCTGGAAACACAGTTGGTTGACGTGCACTGATGGACTGCGTGAAAACCGAAAAATGAGACAAGTGCAGCAGTTGAGATGTCTTGTGCAGGGATGCAGAAAACGAGATGGACATAAGCAATGGGTAGAAGTTCTACAGAATCGGCATGATGAAGAATCTCTGACTAGAAGAAAATACGTGTTTTAAGACACCATTGAAGGATCTCCGTAGTACTGCAGAGAACCATAGAAGGCAAAAATTATTGGGAAGATAGAGGTTAGAATAGAAATGATCGGAACCCTGGATGTAATTGCGGCTCTAAGATGAAGAAACTGGCACGAGTGTGGAGGTGAGTCGTTATTGTTTGGTCTTCAGTATTAATTCTCGTCTGACATCTACATGACTACAATCAAGAACTGATTAATTCCTATTAACTTCACAAATTTTTACGCTTCTACGGATCTGGTGAACACAGGACCTTCGTTCCGCTACTAGCTTCGTGCGTCTTTATTTTTTGGAAGAAAATTCAACGTTTCGCCACACGTCGTCTCAATCGGTCAACATTCTCCCTCTGAGAGGCGTCTTGACAACGTCTTGATTGAAAACGTTATTAAAGTTTAATCTTAATTAAGTACTGTTTGGTACATCACTCTTGACATAAACTCCCTTTGGTTGTTGCCAGCGATCAGTTCTCATTACTGAAAAAGCCATGTAATGGTGCCCTATTCGTCTTCCACAATACAGAGCCATTATCCTTTGTATGTTAGCGAACGTTGTTGTTCGATGTAGTTACTGCGAGTAACATTTCTATATCTTCCTTTCTTTGACGACAAAAGAACAACGAACACAGTACATTTAGAAACAGTAATTACGCTGTGTAACAAATATGTCGAACATTTGAGTTGCAGAATTTACTGGCAGCGGGGCTCAGGTCTGGCTTTAAGAATTCACAAGCATTTTGTTTTATTCGTGTGGAATAACACGGAGACTACGGACGACTTACATGTTTCTTATTACAGCGATCAACGTGAAACGAACGAACTAAAACTCTATTATTCCGACCACAAGCACGTAAATGACTTACTCAGGGGTCTCGATTTTCCACAGCTTAATCCTGAGCTCTTAACGTCCAGACAAAAGTTGTTTGGTTGTTACAGAAAACTGTCATATATGAGGAAGCGGCATCGAATTTTCGCGTGCAATTTATACTATAAATATGAAGGTTTCTGCTGTCATTGTGTGACTGTTTGTTTGTGAACCTTCACGTTCTTGTACCGCTGTCTGAAAGTATTATTAATGATACCTGACTCATTGCCAATTTTCCAAGCACTAACAAGGGTTACGACAATGTAAAGTTATTGTTATCAGAAGTTAAAGAAAGCTGACAACGATGTAGTATGTAAATGGTCTCTGTTTTCGTGGGTGTTCTATGATAATTTACTTATTTTCCTTCCAACTCAAAGGTAAATGGGAACCATTTGTACACCTTAAAACTACAGTAACATCAAGCTATCGCTCGTCACTCTAGATCTCATAAAACTATGACAGAATCGGAAAAATAATTGGTCGTCTTACTTATCTACTAATTCATTTCTCAAGGTTCTTTTGGGCAAGGTTAAGAACTATTATTTTTATAAGACCACAAATCTGATACGCCAGTAAGGATCAATAATTTGCTAATTTTCTCAAAGGACAGGAGACAGACACCTGAAATTGTTTGTGGGGTTCCTTAGGTTTCTTGAGGTACTCCTAATAACAATTAGTAAGCTATGGCAAAAGGAGCTGCATGGTGTCTCTCAAGACACCCTTGACATACAAAAAGAGCATCCTTGACACCCATGACGGAACATACAAAAAGAGCAGAGATAACGTTTTCGTAGGTGCATAGGGGTGCTTTCATTAAAGCAAGTAACACATTGAACTTTGCTGCCAGAGGAAACGCGTTGAACACAGAACACTTAATCGTGAATGTGAAACTACATGCAATGGTTTAAAAATGAATTTTTTTCTTTTGGTATTCCTGTGGCTCTAAACTTAAATGTTTGTGTGTTCTCTGAAACTTAGTATTCAGATTGCAACTACTCACAGTCCTGGCAACAAAAGCAAAATCTTGCAGATCAGTGTATTGTTGCCATGTTCTTTTGACGGAACCAAGAAGGTAATGACATTTATTATGCGGTATAAAAGAAAACTTGGCTATTAACAGCCAGAAACTATGAGCTCTAAGAAAGAACCTATGTAAGCCAGCACCAAAATTGAATTGAAAACACTCTTAAGGACTTAAAAAATGTCTTAAGCAAGTTGTGGAGAGCACAATTCTGTTAAATGAACCTCGAGATAGGTGGGAAACAATAGTACAGTAATTTTCACTTCAAAATTTAAAACAGCTCACATGTCTCAAATGTCGGTTGTGTTCAATATTTTCAGAAATCAGTATTTTCAAGATCATGTACTCTTCACCTAAACACCACATACCTCCTTAACACATAAAATCTCTAAGGAGGTCGTCAGATTGCTGTCGTTCTATAAATATTTCTCTGAACGGATTTTTCAACTCATTACTGAAGATAATGGTACCTGAGCTCCGATGGATAGGGATTAAATATTATTGAACCGAAACTACAAGTTCACTTTCCACTCCTTAGGAAACAAATTTAGTAGTGCAGTTGGAAAATAAACGTCGTTTTATGTCCAAAGCTCTTACCCTGGCATTACGTTAAAGTGACAGTTGCCACAGACAATACTTTTGAATATAACTACAACATCCTTGAGAGATATATCTCCTCGCATATATCTTCCAACTTAGACTGATGTCATTTGAAGATAAGTTCATCTAGATAGGTTTTGTTTGATTTTTTAAATTCGTCTAATAATATTGTATGTTACTTCTTGTCACTTGCATGTGCTATACCGTATTAGGCTATGCAATTAATGGTTTTCTCGTTAGCAAAATTATCTAATTTCTATAGTAGAAACTTCTGAGAGTAGTCACTTTAAACCTACACTCATCCCATCCTTTATCACCTACACGTTGGGCAGTCGATTTACAACGGTAAATTTATGCAAATCTGATATCCTTAATCACGCAATACTAATATTGCAGCTTTACGAACGTCTGTAACATGTCTTACAGGGAAGACGAGAATTGCGTTCCAATTTCTTATTGCACAGTCTTGAAACATCATTTGTGATACCCGACTAATCTGTTGCTACAACAGGAGACAGTATCACGAGGAGGTTATTTTTCACTTTCTTGTAGGACAGCGATTCTCAGAACAAATATTTCATCTAACGTAATCGGTAGCACCACTGTCTCCGTTTCTACTCCATCTTGCTGAAGACGCTACAATGATCTAGTCATGTTTAATCGCTTAAAATCTGTAACAATGTTTTCTATTCAGATCGGTCTACTTCGATGATGAGTTTCAAGTGAAATTCACTTCCTCACGTCTGGTCAGCTACCAGCGGTGAGATTGGCGACATTCCTGTACCACGTTCTCAGCTGTCAGACCCACAGACTATTCTTATGCATTGTTATGGCGCTCTCTGCTTCTCGCTACCGACTGTCAGGGGCCTTCGAAATTCCTTCAGCGTAGCTTGCTCGCTGATCGGTTAACTATTGTCTCCAACTCTCTACCCTGTGCCTCTAACCACGCTTCAGTAATTTCCACCGGACGCTGCTCCTCTCTCCACGTCACAGGCTTCCCATTTGCCATAAACCTTCGATGTCTCCTCGTTGCTGGCACGAATTATTGGTGTATCGACCATTTTGCTGACTTGCCTACATAGGCTGAAACAGCGAAGACGGCTGACCTCATACTTATCCAGAGTAAAGAAATCGAGGAGCAGTTTTCGCTCGCCTATATGCTGGGCGAATATTCTGAAGAACGTTAGTAATTATTACTGTTCATATAGGCCGTATTACGAAGCCGACTTCGTGTAACAAACAAAGCTGCATATATATCTCTCTGTTGTGGAACACAGAATTCGCATAGGCCTTCAACGAGGTAAAGTGTGGGCATTTAAAAAACAGTAATCAATTTTTAATCCTTGT
This sequence comes from Schistocerca gregaria, assembly GCF_023897955.1. Taxonomy (NCBI): domain Eukaryota; kingdom Metazoa; phylum Arthropoda; class Insecta; order Orthoptera; family Acrididae; genus Schistocerca; species Schistocerca gregaria. The sequence continues at coordinate 576,034,932 of NC_064922.1, forward strand.
AGCCATATTACCCGTAGCTGATTTATAACGATTGAAAATATTATAATTCCGTGTTTGTACCTAAAAGTTAAGCGCGTTTTTCTGAAGAAAGGCGTTTTATTGAATAAAAACATCATTGTCTATAATGAGAGAGATTTACAGTTGGCTTTCTTTCTAGATCGAAAAAATGTTTGTTACAAGTGTGTTGATTTTCCTTACGGTTTTACATGCCTGCTTTTCGATACACATATAAAGCCAATTTGTAAATTTCTACCTTTACAGAGAACTGATGATGTTTTTTTTCAGTAAAATGAAACGTGTTTCCAGACAATATCGGTCATTCTCTTGTAGTAGCGAAGACGGAATTAAAATACTTTCAATGATTATAAAGCTACCAGGAATTCGAATGAATAATTTCATGACGCCTTGTCAAGCATTCACAGTTGATCTAGTATCAGTTCAAGAATATTAATCGTAGTCGGTATAAAACTACCGAAAAGATAAGATTAAGCAACTACTGTAAACATAATGATCTTGTAGCAAAGTGCTTAAATGTAATAATCCAGTTCGAGAGCAGACAAACATGCCAGAGATATGCTAAAAATTGTGTGCTGGGACATGAAATTAAGTCACTGCATTCGAAAAAAAAGATCATAAACCAAAAAGTAAGAAATCTATCTTTAGATAGCACAAACACTAAACTATCATGCTGATTTCGCTTCCATTACGAAAATGTCTAAGACTACACTGTGATAATTAACTAAGCCGTATTTCATAAGCCTCAGTTTTAAGAACTTTTAATATTAAGAAAAACAGCAAATTGTTTTTATTAACACTGTCTTCTATTTTCAAGTAATTGATTAAATAGGTGACTTTGAAACTTCACAAATCTACATTTAATACCTCCCACAATTTCACTAAATCCACAGTAAATCTGAATATTCTCTTCTTACCAAAGATCAAACAACATAATTTGATTAAATATTTGGCTTTGAGGCTTTCATTTTTTCCACAAACTAAGACGCTTGGTAATAATAGTTCAAATGGAGAGGAACGTGAGAGGTATTGTGACAGGGAAAAATTCAGTGTAGGTACATGAATTTGGTTATAAGTTACCTTATATTTGTGCGCACTAAAATATCCAACAAGATGATCCTTCACTGTACATTATTATATTATACTGTAACAGTGATTGCGCAATGTGGTGGCAACTGTATGTTGGTAGGTGGATTTGCAGGCAGAATTGTCAGACTCTGCCCCTTCTTGGGGACGATGATAGATACCAATTGCAGAATTCCAGCTATTTATCCGTCCACCTGAGGCATTGGTAAGCGGCAGGAAAAGCCTCCCTTGGAACCAGCACAATATACAACTTTTACATGGGCAGTGTACAGTTTGGTAGCCTGTCGCTAACTGGTTCTTGTTGTACCTTTTCTACCTAGGCCCACCACAATCTGCGCATACTATCAAATAATGCCATAAAAGTTTTAATAACAAAGAAAGGAGTACACAATTTTGTGTTATTGATTCAATCCAACAACCTTTACAGATACCCCATGTTATGACATTAAATAAAATAAAAGGCAAAATAAATCAGTAGATCATTAGAGCTATGGTGTTACACATGCCTCATGTTTCATTGAAGTTTCCTGTTAGGAATAGTTCAAGGAAACATCTATAACACCTAAATGGTGTTGGCTACAAAAAAAATTATACCATCCAAATTCAGTTGGGACAAACAAACAAAAATACACATATTACAGACATACAGTATATACTAAGAAATTTCCCGCATTTTTTCAAAAAAGTTTCAAAATAAGACATCTATAGTGATTTTCATTTTCACACTGGTTTAAGGAAATTAATTTTCATCATTAAACAAGATATCTTAAACATATTCATTTTATACACATGTACTTCAAATAACAAACAGTACACAAATAATCTGCATATTAGTAGAATAGGTATGGCTTTCAAACAAAAATAATAACACACATATACAACAGCACAGAACATTTTAACTCAACAAAACAGAAATTTCTCTTTTGATATTTTTAAAGAATATAAATAGTCACAGGCATGCAAGCATACTGATTATCATAGTACAGTTTACAAGGTTCAGCAACTAATAAAATGTTTAAAGATTCAGTTTGCATCCATATATGTAGAAATATTTACACATAAGAGCTATGAGAACATTTTCCAACTGGTTCTTTAAATACAAAACAACTTTTTAAGATTTTTTCAAAATAATTAACTTGAAAGCTGCTCTTCATTAATAGCAGTCCCAAATGTTTGTTGCACATAAATAAACTAACATATTCAGAACCTATCTTTAATCATCACTTCTGTGTTTTAAAACAAGACAGTATAATTTTTGAGTTACACCAGAAAACCTAATCTCAAAACATTTACAACTATGGGAACAAGATTCCATATACATTTTATAATACTTTTTCACTGCCTCCAGTAAGAGCAGTCAGCACATAACACATTGACCGAAAACCTGAAATGCTTCACTGCTTGCCTCAGCACTAGCAGTCCATGTTACACATTCTGCCCATTATAGGTTAAGCAGTTTTCGTATGTGAACATTTAGGCTTAAAACACAATTTAGATTAAGATAATTAAAACTCACATTTTTAAATTGATACACTCCCCCATCCTCTTGGTTAGGCAGTTCATGATCACTTCTGTACCCCTTCCCCTTCATAATGGCAAGTCTTTTGATTATTGCTCACATAGCATTTTAGGTAGTCCTCAGCTTCAGGACAACAACATTTTTATTCTTTTGTCTTGTTTTGCTGCCAAACAACATATTTTTCAGCAGTTTATTGTCATCATCTCCAAGTTTTTTTCATCATTATGTTATATTTTTAGTACTATTTGCATTAACAGTATAAAACATAAAACCTGCAACTTTGAAACAACAATTAGACACTGGTAAATTAAATTTTTCTTTACACCATGACAAAATCAGGCAATATACACATCATTAATCAAGAAAATGTTAAATGACATTTGTGGTATAATGACAATGTTCAGGAGTTTTTTGAGAGTCCCAGATTTGTGTTTTTTTTTCTTACTCGGTAATATTTCTTTTATAGTCAACATTTAATTTAATAATTTTTTTACATATATTTAGGTCATCACATATGTCAAGATCAGGACCATAACTTTACATCCCATTGCAAGTGCTTACTGCGAACCCATAGTGGCACTAGATACATATATCTCATATATACTTTACATATATTAGTCGGGTTTCTCTCCTCAGTTTTCAACACACAAACAGTTTGTCAACACCATATTTATCCCTATTTTCAAAACCAATTGTATTTAGTCATATTATAGTGTTCACTTACCTTGTTTTCAGGATTCTTACCTTTTCTCACCCATAATTTTTCCAATTACTTTCTGTTACATTCTTTCTTTACAATGTCCACTATACTTATTCTTGGTCATTTTGTAGTGCACCCAATTTTCTGCTTCACATCTCTGCCACAAACACCTACTGTATCTTGTATTATTTCAACAGTATGCAATTTACTCTGACAGGGAAGAAGGAAAGAAGGTAGTAAAAGTTCTGAATGGTGAAGAGGAAGGTTGACAGCATGAAAAGAAATGGAAGTAATGCTGGCAACGACTTAGGTACCTAGTGCTCGTCAGACACTTGACAATGCAAAGAGTGCATGTCCCTGAGGATTAGCAACCCTGATCTGAGGACATGTACCTTTAAATACACAACATGGTGCAAACATAGGCCCTTTCTGGCCTTTGAGCATATTAGAAATTAATTATTATCTTGTGAATTATTTTGAACTTCCATAAAGTTACCATAAATATTGTTATTCATAAAGTTTACAGGTTTGTCGCACTATCTATCCCTATCTTCATAATGGCTGGCAACAATAAGTATTCAATTGAATAATAAGTTTCTAAGCAAAGTCATACAGTACACTACAATAAATAAGCAACAATCTGCCACAGGCCTCAAGATCAACAAAACAGCAATTCACTTTCAGGTAACACCCAGATAAAATAATAATAAACTAATGAATTATATTGACATTTTATACAAATACAGCATCCTGCCCCCAGTCACTTTATTAACAAGGCAGTCTTTTATGGTTCATAAAACAATTACTTAAGTCTGATGGCTTTTTAAGCCTCGTGTTTTCTACATCTTTCACTCAGCTATTCAGATCCTGCCAACGTTTTGTTTCATCAGATGGGTCTTTAGGTTTTTTGACGTCTACATCTTTATAGATTATCAACAATTCGCGTTCTACTATATTTATATCTGGAAGTTCCTTAGGTTTCTGTAAATCAGTTTCTTTCATTACATTAAACAAAGCTTGTCCTAATATAGTGTCATCTGGCGGATCTTTCCTTTTGGTTTCGGTTATGCAATCTGGATTTTGTTTCGAAAAGATGTCATTAACTTTTTCCTAACCTCTTTCTGTGAAGGTATATGTATGTTTGTCTACCTCCGAAAACTCAGCTTTATCTGAATATGTAGGCTCTCCTTCGTCTGAGCTATCACTAGGTTCTATTTCGTTATCAGATTCGAGCAGGAAAGCAAATTTTAAACAGTGAGGCAGATTATCTCTAGATGTTTCAGCTACTTAGTTTTTTGAATTATTTTCTACTGTATGCACATCGTTTGGACACTCAGGTACTTCTGTTGTATCACTTAGAACGATTTCAGCATTAACTTCATACTTAGTGTAATCGTCATATACTTCGATAATGTTCATTTCATTTTCTTCTTTGCTATTCCTGCCAGTCCCTTCTGCATTAGAATCACATAACACCTTTCCATCACCAGTAATTGCATGTGCACTGCTTATAATGCAATGTTTATTACGTCCTCCTCTACATCATTTTCACCTATTATAAATTGTGCACACATTCTTTGCGTGGCATATTTTTCTCTTTATTCGTCATAGCCTCCCCCACATCTATATCTTTTACCTCAGATACATCAGTAACAGTAACAGTATTAATATTCTCCTTTTCACTCGCCTTTTCTGGCTCGCTTTCGTTCTTTAATGATGACTTTTCGCACGATTCCGATACTGAGTTATCTTTATCATATCACATATTAACTTTATTTTCAGTTGTACATTCGTCTATTACTGAATACGGCCAACGGAAGTGTCCGATCCGGCCTCTTCTGTTTATCTCTACGGCACCCATCCTTTTCTGACCTCAGCCACTTTTGTGTGCTGCTAAGTGCAATGCAAGTTGCTCCCGCAAGCGCTGCCCCGAGCACAAACGGCCAAGTGACTTAGTACTGGGCTTGCCGCTACGTATCACTCCTCGCAAGTTTTCCCAGGCGCGTCCTTAAACTTCCTGCCACATATTTTGCATTCTTCCTTCTCGAATTTATTATTTGACAGCTTTTCTTTGGGTCAAAAACCAGTTTCCGTGTGAATCCGGGCCGTAACACACGCAGTTGTCAGTTTTCCATTTCGTCTCTAGTTTGGCATTTCCGCGCCATGTATGCCCTGCCACGCGTCGTATAATTTCCCCTACCTCTTGCGCGACATCTTTGAATCGTGTTTACGCGAAATCTATCGTTTTCAGGTCGTTCGTTTTGGTCATCACTTTCTCGCGAATAATTGTTGTTATTATCAGGACGAGGCTCACGACCTCGTCGCCAGTGATTTCGTCCTCTACTCTTTCCAAGAACACAGATAAACTTCTGTGGGTACGCCCAACATATCGTTTAAAATCCTCAAGCAGTTTCTGCCAAAGAACCCAAACGATATCGGCTTCAGTCCTTCTTGCTTTTAGGTGTATCAGTCTTCTACGACACGATTCGCAAAACTCTTTCATTGTTTGTCTACCCCTGGTATCGTACAGCCTGGCCATTAGAAACTCAAGATACAACTGGTCTCGTTTTTGTTCTGACCAGTACTCGTCAATAAATTTTTATTTAAAGCTTTCAAAAGGCATCTGGTTTATATCCAAATTCAAGCTCCACCTATTTGCTTCTCCATATAATGCACTGATTACAACATAAATTTTTTCCTGATCAGACAAATATTCAGGAAAGGTCCTTCGCAATTTTTTACAAAATCAAGGGGGAGCTATCCGTTTGCTTCTTTGCAGGGTCGATTTTTTCTTCGCCCTGTAATATTTTACTGAAAGGGGTTCTTTCAGTAAAATATGTAGGTCCTGATTGAATTTTTCTTTCCAATTCATACATTTCGCCTTGGATTCTTGAAGTAATATGGTTACACTTCATTTCGCAAGTAACAATCTGTGGGGTTACTTCTCTGTTTGTTTCTGTTACAGACTGTTTAATCTGTGCAAACTTCGCATTATATTCGGTTAGTATTTCGGTTTTAATACCGAATACCTTTTCGTCCACTTTAGTACTGATTGAAGGTTCTATTTGATCTGGAATTTTGATTAATTCGTTAATGTAATCAATCTGTGCTTGTACATTGCCAATATTTCCATTGATGACAGTAATTTCGCTTTTAATACTTTTGACTTCATTACTCGCTATTCCTGCTCTTGAGTTGACTTCTTCAGTTTTTTACTATGTCTGGTACTCTGCATTTCGCATTGTTTACTATGTGCAATAATCTGGGCTTTGATATTGTCATTTTGCGCAGACAGTATTCTAAGAAAATCAGTCAGGTCTAGCGTCTTTTCACTTTTAGGTTGTTCTCCATTCTCGTGTTCAAACCCTACAGCCCTTTCTGTTTGTGGTGATTCAAACATATCTCTCGATTAGTTGGCATAGCCAATATCGCCTATTTTGTCATATTTATTACGCGCGACATTCATAGCTTTGATTTGTTATTGACGTCTGCGTGATATCGTACATAATTTAACTCGTGCACAGTGCCATCTGTTGGTGTGCTGCCTGAACTGCTCTCGATTGCCTTCTGTTCTCTTGTGTCTAGATTTATTTTTAAATTTCTCTCCAATTTAATTACTGTTAAGTGATGATATCTTTTGTTTTCAATTTAAGATCAATTTTCACTATTTGTTCTTTCAAGTAAGTTACAGGTTCGTGCCACTGCGCCTTTTCTGTTCGCTCTATGTTTGTAAAATGCTAAATACTTATAATTTTTTTTTGTCAGTTGTTGTAAAGCCGAACAACGTCCTGACACGCGGCGCCACATATAACACTACAGTCCGCTACTGCTATACCATAACCTCAAAGCTGGAGGCAGTTTGCAAAACCGAACTATTTTGTTAGAGTAATTATGGGATAAAGCAACAGAGCAGTGTTACCCTCTGAGAGGATTTTTGTTATGTTGACCAGTTGTACGTAACGGAGGTGGCTTATCGGAAATAAAAGTTAGAATTACGTAAATATTCGAACAGTAACAAACAATATTGTTGCTTGTCTACACTCTTTAACGAATAAAGAAAACGGTCTTTAGCCTAATTAGTCAAGAGAATGATTAACTATCTTCTTTAAGACAATAGGTATGAGTAACATCAATGGACAAACACAACCTATATATATTGCCACACGCGAGAGTAATGAACTCTGACCTCACCTCCATATGTTCACGGTTATGATTGGAATCTGTCAGAGCAGGACAGACTATTTGCATAAATAGAGCAGATAACGGAACACACTACTACCTTAAGGGCTTATGGAAACCGAATACGTTTTATAACATTACTATTAATATTCACTGCAGAAGCATTAATTGGACATAGATTCAGTATTATTGTTCAAATATTTTCCTAGCTGAGATAAAATTAAAAAATGTAGTTTACTGCGTTATTATGAAGTGGCCACACATTAAATATCTCTCAACTAAATATTTAGAATGAAAGATAAATGGAATTCACTAACAGATTATTTCCGACTGTCTTTTGAATAAACAAGTTATGGTTTTCATAAATAGTGGTCTTCCCATTACTTGTTACCTAGCATTAGCACAGTAGACAAACTGTGGGTCCTGTTATACTATTAATATCCACTTCCAATACACAAGAGAGACAAGCACTTGGCAATCATGAACATATAACTTTCTACTATTGTAGTTTTCCACTTTTACTACAGTGAAACTCAATGTTGACAAATTTGCAAGAAACTGACTCACATTTAAAATTTACTACAGGCAGCACTGTGATCATTAACTAAGCCGTACTTTATAAGCCTCAGTTTTAAGAACATTTAATCTTCAAAAGAAACTGAAAATTGTCTTTATTACTACAGTCTTCTATTCTCAAGTAAATGATTAAATACGTGACTTTGAAACTTCACAAATCTACATTTAATACCTCCGAAAATGTCACTAAATCCACAGTAAATCTGAATATTGTCTTCTTACCAAAGATCAAACAACATAATTGGATTAAATATTTGGCTTTGCGGCTTTCATTTTTTCCACAAACTAAGAAAGTCGGTAATAATAGTTCAAATGGAGAGGAACCTGAGAGGTGTTGTGATAGGGAAAAAAGTAACGAATGTACATGAATTCGATTATAAGCTACCTTATATTTGTGCACACTAAAACATCCAACAAGCTGATCCTTTACTGTACATTATTATATTATTCTGTTACAGTGATTGCGCAATGTGGTGGCAACTGTACGTTGGTAGGTGGATTTGCAGGCAGAATTGTCGGACTCTGTCCCTTCTTGGTGGCGATGATAGATACCAATTGCCGAATTCCAGCTATTTATCCATAGACCTGAAGCATTGGTAAGCGGCAGGAAAAGCCCCTTTTGGAACCAGCACAATATACAACTTTTACATCGGCGGTGCGCAGTTTGGTAGCTCGTCCCGACTGGCTGTTGTTGTACCTTTTCTACATAGGCCAACCTCAATGTGCGTGCACTACTAATTTCCGTTCCCAAGGGGAACCACACTGCCTTTTACAGACCACATAACTAAGAATCCTGAGTGAAGGTCAGCAGTTTACTTAACAGTAAGTAAACATACGAAACAAAACATCTCATTTGCACATTTAGGTAGTTCTACAAAAGGTTAGTCACTCAAATTCCTAATGTATACAGTAAGTTTTTTCTCCCTCTAATTGAGACAAAGAATTTAAATGGCAGATACACTACACTACATAGAAACAAATCACGACATCAAAGTTTTAACAAAGAAAGGAGTAAACCATTTTGTGTTATCGATTCATTGCAACAACCTTTACCGATACTCAATGTTATAACATTAAATAAAGTAAAAGGCAAAATAAATCAGTAGAGCATTAGAGCTATGGTGTTAGAATCTCTCTTCCTCCTTCATCTCCATATTAATATCTCTTCCAGGCAGCTCCTTACAGTGGCGTCCTTCTTATGTGTGGCGTTGTAGCGAGAAGGCAGCGACTCTGCCTTCCTTCACTGATTTCCTTTTTACTTATCTGGTGTGTTGCTGATTCAGTTGTCCCGTGTCGCAGTAGTAGCTCTCAGGCGCCAGGTTCAATGTAGGTTTGTGCTCCTGCTGAATTGGGATGTGTCGGGATGCCAGTTCTTAAAGGTTAATAACGTTTTGTAATATAATAGTTATAACGAAGAAGACCTTAAAACAGACATCACAGACTTTCCAGAATGGCAGCTCTTGAGCGTTACATTTAACACTATACAACATCATTATCACTTTTAGTGCTCGTCATAGATACTGCCTGAAACGCCCGCTAAACCTGCTGGGCACGAAAGGTGATTAAGATTCTGGAAAGGGCCAAATAAGTTTGGGGTCAGTCACACAAGAAAATTGTAATTTATTGTAATTTAATAACATATCAAACACCAAATCTTTAAAGGCTGAAGATCTCGAAACAAAAAATATTAAGGATTAACAAGGTAAATTTCAAATGACTGAAAATACGCAGTTACAATTACAAATTAAATAATTAATATATATATATATATATATATATATATATATATATATATATATATATATATATATATATATATATATATAAGATTCCGATTAATCATTTCTGCAAAAGACCCCTTTGGATAATAAGGGGCGGTGGTGACATGCTTAACTCCATTCTGAAAGATGCAATACAGACAGCTGAAGGCCCACAGTAAGATTATCAAGTTTTTAAAATAAATTGCCATAACCTTTCAAAGGCAGAAGGCCTATGTTTTTGCTTGAAGGGTAATTTAAAGAATAACGTTTTAAGTGGCTGAAGCCCCACAACTGATTTTCCAAAATTCAAAAATACCATAAATCGTTAAGGACAGAAGACCACAATATGTAAGCTTGAAAGATAATTTTTAGAGTAAGATTCCATGTCACTGAAGGGCCACAGTTAATTTTTCAAAATTAAAAAAAAACTATAACCATAAGTCTTAAGTTTTAGGTGACTGAAAAGCACGAAAAGAAGAGACAATACAATTTCAATGACCTTTCAGCAAATATCCACTTGACAGAATTCAAACTTACATAAAACACAGTAAAACCAACAACTTTTTTATCATTGGCTATGATAGTTTGTAAACAGACAATTAAACACCGGTGAGAAAGTTAGTAAATACAAAGGCACTCAGATGTCTCCATGGGGTTGGCCTGCCCTCGTTCACATGGGTGAGACAGGTGGTGTGCCGAACTACACTTGATCCGTCGGAACCCGACCAAGTGACAGCTGTGGACCGACCGACAAACGACTTGCTTGCCACCAATTGGTACATGAGAATTTAAACACAAAATGTTATGGGCTTGGTTATCCACAATCGAACCTGTATATGTATTAAGCTGTAAAAACTACACACCATGTTGGACAGCAACAACAGGGGAGAAAGAAGACTGCCTGAAATTACGTCAGTGGCTGGGGCAGGTAATTGGAACACTAATGGCCACAAGGGAGGAAATTCCGCTGGTGCACTTGAATTGAAGTCAACCAATATAGTTAATTCCACCGCATGGCGGCGAAATTTCAGCAATTCAAGCACCTGATGTTACTCACAGGAAAACCTTCCCACCAACGAACCACCGAAACGAACCACACAACCTGAATGGACGAGGCTTGGGTGCTTGAAACCACTACTCAACTTTGCGTTCTGGTTCAGTTAACCACGAAGCTCGTAGCGATCAGACAGCTCCACACATGCTCCGACACTGTTTAGAGACCGCCAGCGGACCCAGCCGACTGCACCATGCGGAGATAACTTCCCTGGTCTGCAGCAACCGACCAAGTGCCTGGAGACCCTCTAGGCGGAAACTATATGCACAAAACCAAAGATAGTACATGGTGCAAATATCGATACACGTCGCTGCTGCCACTCGTAGAAGGAAGAATAACCACAGCGTAACCGCAACAAGGGCGGGAAACCAAACACAGAAAGACAGCCAAGTTCACGTAAACGCATAGTTGGGGTCAACCTCCCCCCCTTAAACTTAACCCAGGAAGGGTTAACTCAAACCCTGAGCTACTTGAACTTGCCTAAGGTGAATGTAATATTTCTTGTCTGAGCTGTTCTCCTTAACCAAGAGATACGCCATGCCTAATATACGCATAATAGTGTTAGGTCCCAGAAATGAGGAATAAATTTACTAAGGTTACGGCTACGCACTTGCCTCCCTTCGAAATAGCGGACATAAACTTGGTCACCTGGCCTACCATTAAAAGTTTCCCAATTACGATTATAACATTCGGCTTGTTTATTATGAGCTCTGAGTATATTACGCCTGGCCCAGTTCCAGTTTTCCTTGATGACCTGTGGATTAACGTTAGGTGGAATAAGATCCGTAATTTCCCACGAGCTGAATAGAGCGTAATTAACTGGATTGGAATATATTAAGTATGCAGGCGTATCTCGTGAGGCTTCATGAATGGCGGTATTAAAGGTAAAACAGAGCCAGAGAAGACTGGAGTCGCATTTTCTGGGTGTTTTCTGATGATAAATAATCCAAGCGGACTTAAGATTCCGATTAATTCTTTCTGCAAAAGACCCCTGTCGATAATACGCGGCGGTGGTGACATGCCTAACTCCATTCTGAAAGCAGAGGGCATTAAAGCGACCTGAAAGAAAGGCAGGAGCGTTATCACTAAATACACTCCTGGAAATTGAAATAAGAACACCATGAATTCATTGTCCCAGGAAGGGGAAACTTTATTGACACATTCCTGGGGTCAGATACATCACATGATCACACTGACAGAAACACAGGCACATAGACACAGGCAACAGAGCATGCACAATGTCGGCACTAGTACAGTGTATATCCACCTACCGCAGCAATGCAGGCTGCTATTCTCCCATGGAGACGATCGTAGAGATGATGGATGTAGTCCTGTGGAACGGCTTGCCATGCCATTTCCACCTGGCGCCTCTGTTGGACCAGCGTTCGTGCTGGACGTGCAGACCTCGTGAGACGACGCTTCATACAGTCCCAAACATGCTCAATGGGGGACAGATCCGGAGATCATGCTGGCCAGGGTAGTTGACTTACACCTTCTAGAGCACGTTGGGTGGCACGGGATACATGCGGACGTGCATTGTCCTGTTGGAACAGCAAGTTCCCTTGCCGGTCTAGGAATGGTAGAACGATGGGTTCGATGACGGTTTGGATGTACTGTGCACTATTCAGTGTCCCCTCGACGATCACCAGAGGTGTACGGCCAGTGTAGGAGATCGCTCCCCACACCATGATGCCGGGTGTTGGCCCTGTGTTCCTCGGTCGTATGCAGTCCTGATTGTGGCGCTCACCTGCACGGCGCCAAACACGCATACGACCATTATTGGCACCAAGGCAGAAGCGACTCTCATCGCAGAAGACGACACGTCTCCATTCGTCCCTCCATTCACGCCTGTCGCGACACCACTGGAGGCGGGCTGCACGATGTTGGGGCGTGAGCGGAAGACGGCCTAACGGTGTGGTGGACCGTAGCCCAGCTTCATGGAGACGGTTGCGAATGGTCCTCGCCGATACCCCAGGAGCAACAGTGTCATTAATTTGCTGGGAAGTGGCGGTGCGGTCCCCTACGGCACTGCGTAGGATCCTACGGTCTTGGCGTGCATCCGTGCGTCGCTGCGGTCCGGTCCCAGGTCGACGGGCACGTGCACCTGCCGCCGACCACTGGCGACAACATCGATGTACTGAGGAGACCTCACGCCCCACGTGTTGAGCAATTCGGTGGTACGTCCACCCGGCCTCCCGGATGCCCACTATACTCCCTCGCTCAAAGTCCGTCAACTGCACATACGGTTCACGTCCACGCTGTCGCGGCATGCTACCAGTGTTCTAGACTGCGATGGAGCTCCGTATGGCACGGCAAACTGGCTGACACTGACGGCGGCGGTGCACAAATGCTGCGCAGCTAGCTCCATTCGACGGCCAACACCGCGGTTCCTGGTGTGTCCGCTGTGCCGTGCGTGTGATCATTGCTTGTACAGCCCTCTCGCAGTGTCCGGAGCAAGTATGGTGGGTCTGACACACCGGTGTCAATGTGTTCTTTTTTCCATTTCCAGGACTGTAGCTGCTTAGGTGGCCCGAAAACACTAAAGACACTAGTCAAATGATTAATCGTGGTGTTAGCGATAACGTTACTGCTCGAAAGCAGCCAAGTAATCCTAGAAAATGCATCAGTCATAACGAGTACATATCAATGATCCCTTTTAGTCCAAGGTAAAGGCTTCAAATAATCAATATAGAGCATGTGCATGGGTGAGGACTCTCGTTCAGAACTCAACCAGCCTTCTTGAAGGGCATTGCTGGGTTTGGCTATGTTACACAATCGACTTTGAGCTATCATTTGTCTAACATTCTGGTCTATACAGGGCCAGGTTAAATGCTCCTTAAGCTTTTGGTCCGTCTTGTAAGTCCCTAAATGGCTACCCACCAATGAATCACGAAAATAATGGAAGTCCGGACGCACCAAGGTAGCTGGCAAACATATCTTAGACTGGCTAGCATTGCCCACATTCCTGCAAAGAATCCCCCTCTTAATCTCGTATTCTTCCGAGAGCTCTCTGGTCAACAAACGTTGCTTAACACCAGGCCACGCAGGATCCTGTTCCTGATGGTGCGCAGTGTCTTCAAACAACAGGGGAATTTCACCTAACACCATACGTTTCAGATTGTCTCCGTCTACCTGCTCGCTTCCCTGACTAGACACGTCTTCGGTAAACATACCACTCCGTCTTCGGTGAACATGAGCCTGAGAACACCCGCCAAGACATCAGAACCTTTAACATGTTTAATTTTGAACTGAAATGTCGAAATACGTACTGCCCACCTGGAAATACGGGCAGTCTTACGCGGCCTCGCCAGCACACAGCTCAAAGATTAATTGTCGGTTTCCAATAAGAAAACTAGATGCTCAAAGTACAACCGATACTTCTGAAATGCAAATAAAACGGCCAAGGTTTCGCACTCATAGATAGAGTACTTAATCTCGGCATCTGTTAACCGCCGAGACGCGTAAGCTAATGGTTGTCTCTGCCCCTCAAATTCTTGGAGGAGAACAGCTGAAATACCCTCATTAGAAGCATCAGTCGGCACGACTAACGTTTAGCTAAAATCGGGTACCCCAAAAACCGGCGGCTTGGCTATCGCTGTCTTAATATGCTGAAAGGGGCCTCCTGGGCGGGTCCCCATTCAAAAAGCACACCCTTACGGCGTAACTGATTTAAGGGTGCCACCAATTGAGCAAAATTGGGCACAAAACGTCTAAAGTAATTTGCCATGCCTATAAATCTAGCGATTCACCGCTTATCAACAGGAGAAGACAATGCCCACAGTGCTTTCGTGCGCTCTTGGTCAATGCGAATACTCTGATCCGAGACTATATGGCCTAAGAAAGATGCCTCCCGACTAGCTAGCGTAATTTTAGTAGGTTTAGCAGTTACACCAGCTCACTGTAACCTCAAAATAACTTGTCGGATACGCTCCAAATGATCCTCAAACGAACGACTATAGATAACCAAGTCGTCTAAATAATTATTGACATAGACTAACTTGAGGTCCCCAAAAATAGCACCGCCGCTCGGCTAGCTAACCCAAATGGGACCCTGTTAAATACGAACAAGTTCCAATCACGACAAAAGGCAGTGACATGTTTACATTCCTCAGCCAACGGAATTTCATAATAGGCCTGATTCAAATCAAGAACAGTAAACCAATTAGCGCCGGCAAACCGAGTAAAAGAACTACGAAAATTCGGCAAAGGTACTGATTCAAATACAGCCTTGGCAATCAAACGCCGGTAGTCAACGACAGGTATAAAAACCCACACCTGATCCTTAGGTGCAAGAAAAATTGGAGAAGCTTAGGCAGAAGTAGAGGGTCTGACGATTCCTGATTCCAGCATCAGAGATAGCCCTGAGTATCTTAACTTTCGGGGATGCGAGGTTGTATGGAGATTGCCTAACGGGGATGTCATCGGGCAAACGGATATGATATTCGAGAACGCTGGTGACACCCAGGTTATCGATAAGCAGTTAAGAAAAACTGTGCAATAAATCACATAGCTGAAACGCCTGATTAGACAAGAGATCGGCCAGATCAAATTCATTAACCCAACCTCTACGCCGAAGGCCATGGCAGTTCGCCATCCACCAGGTTTAGAGCACTCGCAAGTGCCAAACTTCTCACCATGGAGAACTTAGAGAAAAAAAGTGCGTCCGGAATAGTTCAAAATGAGCCCGGTCTTATAAATGAAACCTCATCCCAAAATTAGATTAAAAGGCAGTCTCTTAACCAAAGCTAAAGATACAGGCCAGGAAACATCGGCAACCGGTACACTCCCTCGGACCCAACCCTGCAAAGGCCACGCCTGGCCATTGGCCACCCGATATCTCTGCGCCGTGGACGGGACCGAACGTAGCCAACCAAGATGCCCAAATTCTAAAAACCAGTCAAAACTCATAAATGACAAGCAACTATCGGAGTCCAAGAGAGCGCTAACGATCTCGCCAACTACCCGAGAACAATAATAAGCAAAGGGCATAATGCAGGGGTGACCACGCGAGTACAACAAGGCCTAAAGTTTCAAACGCGGGCTCGCGTGCCATCCCGGCGTCATCTATTAGCTCTATAAGCACGAGGCTGATCACAAGAGCGTACCAAATAAGCTGCTCTACCGCATCTGAAACCACGACTTGGTTCATTCTTGCTAACTTCAACAGATGTGGATAATCCGGAATCAACCCCTATGTCGCGCTTCCTACTTCCTGACGCCCGTGGCTGTCACTGGGTAATGTGCATGCTGCTACAACCACATCACGGAGTTTTCAACAGGTCTCAGGCTGCTTATGGAAAACAAAATGCGATTTACCCGCCACACGCATTCCCTTGAGAATGATAGAAACTAATTCGCGTTCAGGTAACTCAATCAGCAGGGCCAAGGAGGCTGTGTGCACTCTATCGACATACTGATATAACTCCTCATCACCCCACTGCACTTCCAAAATGTGGCGGCACTCCAGTTGTTTCCGAACCCCAGTGGTTAATCTTTGACTAATCACGAGCCCCCTTCATTGTTGTAAGATAAAGTCTTCGGACATGGCTAGTGAGAGGATGTTCTGTAACTAGCCTCTAGCTAGCGGGTATAGCAACGCCAAGATCACGTGGTGCACAACGCGAAAAGCGGCCGTATGCTTTTCGAGACGAACCAACAACCGGAATAGATTTTCTACTTGATCAATTCGCTCTACAATCAATGCGATCAGACCCTGAAAGAAAGAAGCCAGAGAGTTAGGTAACTCACCAAACACGGCATCTAACTCAACAGCCGTTGGAACAATGCCACCCCTGGCCTGGCCCCATGTTTCCCCTGATAGCGCAAGTCCCTATCTTCAAACTTCCTCCCATCCAACTCCAAGCATGTAAGCTTAAACTGCAACGCGCTCACCAGAGTTCCTAACTCAGCCGCCGCTTTTTTTGTGATGCTCTCCCAAAAATAACTTACCAAAATCAGCTACCCGAGTAGTTAAATGAGCCATCTGTGCCCTTACGCAACACAACTAACTGTCACTAGATTGGGCTCCACCTAGAAGACCAATAATATCCTCAAGCCCTTTAAGGCCCCCACCACTTGTCTCACAAAGCACTGCCTAGGTGACATCAAACGGCTGCAACACGGGAGGGCGCAAACGGGCCACCAGTTCTGGAACACTGCCTCCAACAATGGACGCCTTACTGCCAATTCGTAAATGAGACGGTCTCTTCTCAACAGGCCAATCCCCGGACACTGTCCGACTGCAATTACCTTACCACCTGAAACAACCCAAACAATACGATGCCACAATTACAATCGAAACAAGAGCGAAACTGACCACAATTAGGTTTGTAAGCACAAGAAAGACCACGCTCTGCTACCAGTGAAACGCCCGCTAAACCCGCTGGGCAGAACAGATGACTAGGATCGTAGAAAGGGCCAAATAAGGTTGGGGTCAGTTTCACATTAAAACTGTAATTTATTGTAATTTAATAACACATCAAACTCCGAATCTTTCACGGCTGAAGACCTCCAAACAAAAAAACTTGAAAATCAACAAGGTAAATTTCATGTGACTGAAAACACGCAGTTACAAAAACAAATAAAATAATTAATATACTTTAACATTAAGGTTTTAAGTGACTGAAGACCTCCAAATGATTTTCCCAAATACAATTATACAATAAACCTCTAAGGGCAGAAAGCCACAATATTAAAGCTGGGTAAGGGTTCATAGTTTATATTTCAAAATTAAAAAAAACTTTAACTGTAAGTTTTAAGTTTTAGGTGGCTGAAACGCACTAAAAGAAAAGAAAACACAATTACAATAACCTTCCAGCAAATATCCAATTGCTGGGATTAAAACTGACACAGTAAAGGCAAGAATTTTTTTATCATTGGCTATCATAGATCATAAACAGACAGTTAAGCACCAGTGAGGAAGACAGTAAAGACAACAGCACTCAGAAACCTCCAGGGGGTAAGTTTGCCCTCATTCACTTAGGGACAGCTATGGACCGACCGACAAACGACTTGCTTGCCAACAATCGGTAATTGAGAATTCAAACACAAAATGTTAAGGGCTTGATTATCCACAATCAAATATATATGTGTACTAAGCAGTCAATACCACACACCGTGTTGGACAGTGACAGCAGGTGAGGAAAGGACACAGCCTGAAATTACGTTAGTGGCCGAGGCAGGTAACCGGAACATTAAAGACCACAAAGCAGAAAACTCCCCTGGTGCAGCCGGCCGGTGTGGCCGTGCGGTTCTAGACGCTTCAGTTTGGAACCGCGTGACCGCTAAGTCGCAGGTTCGAATCCTGCCTCGGGCATGGAGGTGTGTCATGTCCTTAGGTTAGTTAGGTTTAAGTAGTTCTAAGTTCTAGGGGACTGATGACCACAGATGTTAATTTCCATTGTGCTCAGAGCCATTTGAAACAATTTTTTCCGGGGGTGCACTTGTATTGTAGTCAACCAATATAGTTAACTCCCCCACACGGCGGCGAAATTTCAGCAATTCAAACACTAAATGTTAGTCACGGGAAAAGCTCCCCAACAGCGAACCATCGAAACGAACCACACAACGTGAAAGGACGTGGCTTGGGTACTTGAAAGCACTACTCAACTTTGACGTTCTGGGTCAGTGATCCACAAAGCTAGTAGCGATCAGACAGCTCCACACACGCTCTGACACTGCGCAGGGACCACCAGCGGATCCAGCCGCCTACACCGCGAGGAGATAACTTCCCTGTTCCGCAGCAACCGACCGACTGCCTGCAGACCCTCTAGCCGGAAACCATATGCATAAAACTAAAGATGGTACACGGTGCAAATGTGGATACACATCGCTCTGCCACGCGTTGAAGGAAGAATAACCCCAGCATAACTGCAACAAGGGCAGGAAACCAAACACAGATAGACAGCCAAGTTCACAGAAACGCATAGTTGGGAGTGAGCACAGCTCACTGCCCACGACATGTGGCTTTCACTGATAATTAATACCATTTATTTTAACTTTATATCTTTTTCATCACTTCTGTATTTGCGGTTAGTGATGCAATCTGCTACTACCACTGCTTCCTCGCGACTGTCCTTTTGGAGTCACCTCCAGTTACTCGACCACGCGTATTGAGTGGTGCCTTGCTACTTTGCACCATCTTCCCGACGCACAAGAGCGACTCCACCTTTCTCCGTCAGCCAATAGGGATGCTCCACTCGTCTCCTACGCAAATAGATATCAAAACTTTTAGCCAATGGGCGTTCAGAACGCTCTTCCCAGGCGGATCTGACATCTCATTAGTTGACAGTATGATGTGGATTTGTCTCAGAACACTTTCTCAGATTATAAGATCCTACTGCTGAATAGTTGCATCTTGTCGGTACTAACGTTGCACAGCATTGAATATTGTTATTGTTAATGCTCCTTGCTGGCACATGATTGTCCGATGGACATGTATCCTGCTGCTACTGAGCATTCGTGAGAGTTTAGATCTCGCAAAGTTTCAGAATGATGCGTAATAATTAGCATAAACACATGAAGGGAATGCACGTACGCACTACACGTTCCTCCCCTTCTTATATTTCCCAAATTCAAAATGCTCCAGGACCTCCTTTAATTTGGAAGTATTCTCTGTTGGGTGTTTCTTGTCCTCGATTTACATCTTTAATAATTTGTATTACTTAATCTGGCACACACTCTAGTATCATTCACAGAAGTGTACCCGTGGAGGCCAATTAGCTGCTGATAGTGCCAGCACACGATGTACATGGTACGGAAACAACTGGTTTTCCCGTAGCACTCTCCGTACAGTGACGTGGTCAACGTTATCTTGTACAGCAGCAACGTCTCTGACGCTGACATTAGGGTTATCGTCAACTGCACGAAGAAATGCCTCGTCCATTGCCAGTGTCCTCGTCGTTCTAGGTCTTCCCCGGTCGCGAGTTATAGGCTGGAATGTTCCGTGCTCACTAAGACGCCTATCAATTGCTTCGAACGTCTTCCTGTCGGGACATCTTCGTTCTGGAAATCTGTCTCGACACAAACGTACCGCTCCACGGCTATGGCCCCGTGCTAATCCATACATCAAATGGGCATCTGTCAACTCCGCATCTGTAAACATTGCACTGACTGCAAAACCACGTTCGTGATGAACACTAACCTGTTGATGCTACGTACTGATGTGCTTGATGCTAGTACTGTAGAGTAATGAGTCGCATGTCAACACAAGCACCGAAGTCAACATTACGTTCCTTCAATTGGGCCAACTGGCGGTGAATCGAGGAAGTAAAGTACATACTGAGGAAAATAAAATGGAACTAAGATGGAAATTAAGCGTTTCCGGATACATGTCCACATAACACATAACATCTTTTCTTTATTTGCATGTGAGGAATGATTCCTGTGTGATGTTTCTAGCTCTGACTCTATTCTGAATATACCATGAACACTATATAACATGTAGCTTATGTTATTTAACATTGACTATTTATTCATATGTACTTTTGTCTTATCTGAAATGGAACATATACTCATATACATCGGCTATGTAACTGCCGTCCTTTTAGTGACTGGTTAACTACTCTTTTGTTAGCTAATGCCGTCCTTCTCACTCTTATAACTTTAAAGCATTGGCCATGTTATTGCCGTTCTATTGGTCATAAATCACCTGGAGTTCATTACACTAGACGTATTTTGTGAAACAGACCATTTTGTGTTGTGGTAAGCTGGGAGACAAGAAGAATGTGGTGCTGACGCCCATCTGGGTGTGGCAACAGCTAGCTATGTGGTGTGCAGCCGTTGCTGAGGCAGTGCAGACCGGCGGTTTCGCTTAATTGGGCTGTGCGTCTCTCCAGGCCCCATCCACAGATTACATGTAACAATTCACACATACATTTAGTCAACAGTGAATACTATCTTAACATAGGTTCCAATAACTTTCTATACACTCTTTTTTTCCCTTCATTTTCTAGTTAATACTCTTTAGTCAATTCTGTGCGATCAAGCAATCCTTCATTCCGTGTTTGTCTTAGAATTATCTAAGTGACTTTTACAGTTACGACTTTTTTTTGATCAACTTCTCACTAGAGACTGCTACTTTTTTCCTACATTTTCAGAGAAGATCAGTTTCCTACATCACCTACATGTTTTTGTTTTCTTATTTGGTTTGCGTCAAGATTCTTACAGAGTTTGGATTGCTTTCTTCTACTCTTACAACGGAGACCAGCTTTACATCTTATCATCATATAGTATCCTTCATGAGTGCAGATTCCAGGGCTTTTGCTTGTCATATATAAAACATTAGTTCCTGTGCATGTATAGTTTAGTGAAGCATTGCCTATTTCTGCTCAACTGTTAGTACTTCTCGTCTGTACTATTCCGTAATGTTTAACGACCATACTAATAGTGTAAGTGTGCCTATTATTTCTACTTTACCTCTTCTGCAGCCTCCTAATTCCCTGTAATTTACTTCAATACATCTTATCTGTACTTAAAATATCTCTCGTGTCACCATTATCCTTTATTGGATGTGGGGACCTCTTTGAATGTCCCTTTATACTTCTTAGCTCATAGTGATACCGTTGTCGGTCTCTCATAACTTCTATGGTGAGTGGACCCACTTCCCATGCTTAGATAACTTTAATTCTTCACATTATTCCGCTGCGCTTACCACTCTATACTTTGGTCACGACTTAAACTTGTCAGTTGGCTAAACAGAAGTTTCGCATTTCGTTACCATTTGATCGCGTTGCTGTTCACTTATCTAAGCACAATTGCAGAATAATACACACTTATCTCTATTTTCCATGTTTTAACTCAGATGTTTGATCGCTATGTACACAGAATCTTTATGTTTGAGAATTTGTTAAACATTTTCCTACTGGATAACATCTTTGTCTGTGTATACCTTGTTTACTCTTACAGATAGCTTTTTTCTTGTTGTACTGTCTCTTAGGGTCATTACATGTAATAATCACATAATTTCAGAACTTGCTAAACATTTTACAACAGGATAAAACATTTTTATAGATAACTTACCTTTGTTATTCGCCATTCCCAGGTTCCTATATCTGAAGACGAAGAAGGGACAGATGACAGAGTATAGTTCCGAAAGAAGAAAGACGGAAAGATAATATGAAGTGAAACTGAAGTAATATTGTCAACAACTTGAGTACCTGGTGTTATTTGAACACCTAGCGTTGTACAGAACACAATGCCCTCTGAGGTTTTAAGTTAATCATTTGACCAGTTGTTCTTTTCCTTATTATGTGCATGCTGTATTCTGGTTGTCTCTCTAATAGCTTTGTCGGCGGTTCCTCATCCATCTCCTCACTGTCTTCATAACATGTATAGTTTTGAAATTTGTACATAGTCCTACTTACCTATTCAATGTCACTTACCTGGTTGGTGTGTTCTACCTGCTCTGTAGGTGATCTTTTGTTTTCTTGATCTTTCTCCTCTATCAGACTTATGAAGATGGTCGTTAGGCATTGAACACTGATGTATTGTTTAAGGTCAACAATTTGGTATATGCCTTTGCTTTTGTTTGTTTTGATGGTAGCCACCTCCCTTGCATTTGCATGTGCAATCCTTATTACTTCATATGGCCCTTGATATGTTTCACAAACCTTCTTAATTTTATCGTCTATCTTGGACGATTTCCTTATGGTCCTTATTAGTACCTGGTCGCCTATTTTAAATTTTGGTAGTTTTATGTCACTGTTATTTCTTGCTTTACACTTCTCTGCCTTGTCCTTAATCCTCTGCAATGCTATTATTGGGATTTTGTAGGTGGAAATGCTATAGATTCTGTGATGATATTACTAGCCATTTTGCCTGTCGGTATGTAATATCTCTTTATGTTCGATAAATTGTTCTGATACAATTCTACCCTTGAATGACGTTTACAATAGCTATGCCATGAGAGCATAATTATTCTTTGTAGTACTCTCTCTGGTTGTTGTTAGAAAATAGTTTCCGAGATTATTTTCGTGCCGAATAGCCTGAGCATTGTTTGAAGAATTGTAATCTGAATATTGAGATCTATGACAAAAGATAACGGATACGAAATTGTACGATTAAAAGGGAAATATATATATATATATATATATATATATATATATATATATATATATATATATATATATATATATATATATATATATATTGCTCCTTCATACAAAAGGTGTGTATTTGCAATTGAGAATTAATGATATTCATCGATATATTGCACAGTTGTTAATCAGAAATGAACTTCCGAAAGACTGGATACGAACCTGCATTTAATAATCCAAGATCTCCATTACTTCATCAAAGCCAGATATCCGCTTGATCTGAAGTTTCCCGACTGATTATACAACGCTCCCAAAATATGAGGCGTTTTCTTTGTACAGATTAGCTTACTGCCGCAAAGCACAAGCCTGCAGAGAAGAAGAATAATCGCCTGATTTCATTCTAACAAGTAAAATTTCTGAATCATTTTGAGTGACTTAGCTATGACTGTGTTTCTATTATGAATGATTGATTTCTCGAATTTAGAACTACATAATTACATAGATAGGAGAAAACATTACAGATACTTCTATTGGCGACATTCTGGTAACGGTATGAGGGAGTTCATTCATAATCTCCTCAAACTGTTTGATGTGCTCTGCCCACTTTGAGTGCTTTCTAGAACAATATGTGTGGCACAACCTTCCTAACTCCCACATTATTCTAACTGATGGATTCAAAGAAGGGTGATATTGTGAGATACATATCGGCTTTATTTGCAATTCTTCAAAGGTTTACTTCCAGATTTTCACATGGAATTGTGGCCTATTGTCACTTATTACGTGTCCTGGCTTTCCTACTTTGACTGCATAGTCATTTTTAGTCTGCTTGCCAGTGAATTGGAGAACTTTTCTTTATGGATAAAACCTAACACAATATTAACCTAATTCCAACAATACAAATACGTACACCTATCCACCTGTTGACCTAGGTAGTGGGCCGTAAAAGTCCATTGCCACTTCATCCATGATTGCATTGGATACTCTTGGATATACATTTCCCCTGGGATACTGGTTGGATTCTTTCGTTTTCTGACATACTATTCCTCCCTCAATTAATCGTCTGACTCTTTTTCCATATTATGGAAAGTGCAGGTTTCCTTATATTTCTTGGTGCATTGTCTGACACTGAAATGTTCATAGCTGAGATGAACACGTAGGACTAATTTATCGATCTCATGTTCTGGCCAGCAGACTTTCCACTTTCTGAAATCTGGGTCTGTTCTCCTATATAGAAGACTTTGGTGGACAAGATAATACTTATGTATTTTCGGTTCATTCTTGCCCCCCCCCCCATCTTCTCTAAACCATTCTCAGTGTTTCGTTTTCACTTTGTTCTCTTCGTACGTTTCGACTTACTTTGTTTACATGTTCTTCAAACCTTACTCCCTTCATGTACAGTACACTTATTTCTTGTTGTTGTATATCACCCTGTAGCATTTCATGAAGACCCAAAAGTAATCTTGACAGGGTATCAGCCACGATGTTGTCTGGTCCTGGTACATAGATGATTTCATAGTGATATTCATGCAGTGCTTATACTCATCTTTTGAGCCTCCCATAGGTCAGTTTACAGTCGGACAGAAATTATAGTGCCTTGTGATTTTTGTATACATGTGTTCTTCTTCCTATGAAGTAGTATCTAAATTTCTTTAATGCCCACATTATGGCCAGTGCCTCTTTTTCGGTGACCAATTAGTTTATTTCCCATTTTGTTAGTATTCTGCTGGCAAAACCGATGTATTTTCTTTCCTTATTTGCTGTGTGCAATAAAACCGAACTTAGACCACCGTCAGACACGTCGTCTCTACACAGAAAGGTTGGACTAGATCCGAGTGTGATAGTGTGACATTTCCATTAAGCCGTCTTCTGATGTCACAAATTCCTCCTGACATTTTCTATTTCAAACACACACTGCATTTTTATTCATAAGTTCGAACAAGGCTTTTGCATTTAATGCCTGATTCATGGAAAACCTTATGTAGTGTCCACAAATACCCAAGAATCATTTTAACTGCTTTGTGTTTAATAGTTCTGGAAAGTCCTTAATAGCCTCCAGTTTATCTGGATTGGGTGTTATTCCGGAGGCTGAAATTATGTGACCAAGAAATCGAGTCTCCTTCTTACCAAATTACCATTGATTCTAAATCCTTTTTGTTCGAATGCGGTAAGGATCTCATCCAACAAGGCTTTATGTTTTCTCCATTTATTTGTAGCGATTAGAAGGTCATCTACGTAGACTGCTACCTCTGATAGCACTTGATCTCCTAGCACTGTATCTAACATGCATATAAAAGCTGCTGTCGATATTTTTAAACCAAAGGATAGCACCTTAAATTGATACCTCTCCCTTGGTAGATGAACACAGTGTACTGTCTGCACTCCTCGTCCAATGACGCCTGCCGAAAGCTATCTGTCAAGTCAATATTGCCCACGATTTTGCCATTGTCGAATGTCCAAGGGCACCTGCCGAAAGCTATCTGTCAAGTCAGTAGTGCCCACGATTTTGCCATCTAATAGTTACGGTCCATCTACTTGCGGTAGTATTATTTTATTAACCGTCCTGGCATCTAGTGTAATGCGTACTGAACTACCTTTCTTACAACTCTCACAATTACTAGTGGACTCGCATAAAAACTTGGGCTCTCTCGATCACCCCCCATTCTAACATTCTCTTGATCTCTTTATGAACCGCTTCCCTTTTTGAGACAGTGATTGGATGGGGTTTTATTCTGAAGGTTTCATGTGGTACTGTCTGAAATCGGTATACATATCGCTTCATGAGGCCTGGCCCTGGCATGAATACCTGATAATACCTATGTAAGACACGCTTTAGTTATTTAGCTTCTGTGGTTTGAATGTTTTCTATGCTTTCCACTCTTTGTTCAACCTTTTGATGTATTTGATCTGTCAACACTTTGTTTGCCCGTTCCGCTTCTCTATTATATCCTCCCCACCTCATATGGTTCCATAAGAAAAGATCATTCATAAAATGGACTGTAATTCTCTCACAATTCTCTGCTACTGCTTCACCTCATTTTAACGTCTCTATTACCTCTCTATTTATTTCAATATGCCCTGAAGCGAAGTCTATTCTCACGTGGTTGTTAATCAGCGAGTTCATTCCTAGAATTATTCCCACATTTAAATTTGGAACCACTATTTCAGTGACCAAATATTTCTTCCTCTGTACTTCAAAATCTGATAATGTTTGTTTCTTTATTTATTTACTCTTTGCCCCACATGCCGTAATTATTCTTATTTATTTAAGGGTACTTCAGGGACATTGTTATTTACCTTGATTTCTTCATACAGCTCAAGAGCAATAGCACTCGTCTCCGATTCTCAGTCTATCACTGCTGCTACACTTACCTGGTATAGCTGGATTTCTAACGAAGGTTAGAACACCTCTTCCACTTGTTCCTCACTTTCCTCCATTACAGCCTCTTTAATGCTGTCTCTTTATCATAACCTAGGATGTGCAGTATGGGTCCTACAGTTCGTGATTGGACCTCATCCGAACGTCCTGTGTTTTCCGGTATTGGATCCACATGCCTGCAATTGTTCTGTGCATTACTCTAGTGTTCTCCTGTTTCTTGGTTGTGATGGTTACCTCTTCCTCTATCTCTGTAGTATCCTCCTCTACCTCTTCCAGCCATGTTATTGAAATATTGTTTTTAACACTCTATGTCGTGTCTATCATAGTGTTTTGTCTCCTGATGATTTATTCTATTATCTCTGTGCTGAGGATATCGTATCTGTCTGTCTGTTCTCCTTGTATCCTAATTTCATTAGGTCTGTTATTTCCCCAGGCGTTTCTTCTCCAACCTTCTAGATTCGGACTGTTCCCTGCTAATTAATCCAATTGGTCCAGCGCTTGCACAATTGCGTTGACACTTGACTTGTATATTACAATTAATTTGTCTTGTATCTTCGGAAGTAACTTGATCATAATGATTGATATTAAATCCGTTTCTTTCAAGGGACAATCTAAATGCAAGTTCTTTTCGACATCAGTCTGGAAGAACTCCTTGTAACTTCTGCAACCACAAATACTGAAGTTTCGGCCTTCAAATAGGTCAGTACGAACGCAATTTGGAGCGCTGCTATACCAATACTGGTTCATGAATGTTTGCATAAAACCCTCATACGTTTTGCCTTGTCATCAAGTTTTCATACCGTAGGATAAAGCTTCACATTATAACACAATCTATTTTCATTTTGGCATCCCTATTTTCCGGAAAGTTACCCTCAAATTACCACTTAAAAGCTGCAGGATGGATCTGTCCTTTTGACAAAAAGCTGTGGAATTTGCACACAGATGCTTGTCAGTTGAGGCTATCTCTTGTTTACTTCTATCTTTGGACTTTTCCTGTTCATACCACATCTCCAGTCTCCCTTTTATTTCCTCCTCTACCTGACTAGCATATTCAGATATCATTCTCAAGTCGGTTTCTTGTATCTGCTCTCTTATCTTTCACAACTTTAAATTGCTAAGCGAATTCGTCAATCTTATAGTTATTTGACCTATAGTTATCATCCACTTCCTGATTAAGCTATTGAAACTGTTTATCATTTTAATCTAATCTATGACTAAATTGCTTCACATTATCAACCATGAAGGATAGGAGATCACTAATACTAGGACTTCTCTTACTTATACTGGGTACCTTTACCTCCGTGCTTTCATTCAGTTCCTGTTGGCTACTCACAGGAGCAGTGTCTGCCGACGCTACACTATCGAAAAGCCTTTACTCTACAGTGTGATTTTCATTATCTGTTCCTTGTATTTGCTTATGTGACAAGTGCTCCTCCTCCATTGCATTAGCAGTGTGTTCAGGCTGCAAATGCTGAACCACTTCCTGACTATCATCATCCATTTTTGGCTCATTTGTTTTAATGTCTTTATTCTGATTTTCTAATCCTCTTGATTTGCTTAATTCTCCACATAAGTGTTACTGTTATTAAGTTCACCTCTCTCTGGAGAATAAATCACGCCTCTGTTACGCAAATGAATTATTTTCTCACCTGCGATGTTGTATAAATTTAACTATTAACTCTATTTTATTGCTAGGTTAACATAGGCAACATAATAAATCAGATAATGTTAACTCTGCTGCGTTGGAGCTTCTCTCCCCTAACATTATGCACTCTGCAAGATCGTGCTGAAACGGTGCTCTGTGCTGCTGCTTTCACTGCCTCCCGCCGATGTGTCCGTTGGCTTTGGCGCCGCTTACTGCTGGGCTTAATCTTACACAAAGCACACCTCTTACCTCAAGCTTTGTTGTCGTTGGTCGCGCCATGTGGTCTAGTTCCCGAGGTCGATGTCTTGCCTGCAGCTACAAACTTGCAACGAGCTCCGCACTGCCTCCTCCTTCTTCGCTGTAGGTCGATGTTCCGCATGGGGTGGACGTCAGCTGCTCTCTCTGCCACTGGGGTGGCTGCCTGCGCCAACTGCCTTGACTCACTCCCGAATCCGGTTTCCACCGCTTGCTACTGCATGGCAGCTCTCTTTCTGCTCTCCGTTGTGTTACTAGTCACCACTGCCTGAAATTTCTCCGCGCGCCTATATGATGCTCCGTGCTTGCTACACATAAACGTCTCACACTGATTTTTAATTTCCGCTTTTCCCACGACACTGTTCTCTTATAGCACCAAATACATGTTCACTGTCTAATCACTGTTTAATGCTGCCCAAAGTCAATGTTCTTGTCAGTTCCCTGTTCCTACCTCACAGTTCACCCTATTCACTATCACTTTCATGTTCAAGTTCTTTATTCACCGTTCAACACACAGTTCATTCCCGCATTCTCCAGGTATTTTCCTTGCACACACTGATTTTTAGTGTGCACTTTGTTACAATGACTGCCTTGTGAAGATACTTATGATTGTTAACCCGCTTATCAGGGTACAGTTCAGCTTCATCCCCACAAGGGATGCCATGTACAATGCCCTCCTTCTTATGCGTGGCATTGTAGCGAGAAGAAAGTGACTCTGCCTTCGTTTTCTGGTTTGTTTATTAGTAACATGATGTCTTGCTGCTTCGGTTGTCATTCGTCACAGTAGCAGCACTCAGGCGCCAGGTTCAATGTAGGTTTGTCCTCCTGCTGAAATGCGATGTGTCGGGATACCAGTTGTTAAAGGTTAACAACGTTTTGTAATACAATTGTTTTAATGAAGAAGACTTTGAAACACGCATCACAGACTTTCCAGTATGACAGCTCTAGGATGCGCCCTTACACTCAACACTTTACAACACCATTATCATTTTCAGTACTTGTTATAGATACTGCCCACGACATGTGGCGTTCACTGAAAATTAATACAGTTAACTTTAACTTTATATCTAGCTTATCACTTCTATATTTGTGGTCAGTGGTGTATTCTGCTACTGCCACAGCCTACTTGCGATGGTCACTTTGGAGCAACCTTCAGTTACTCGACCTCGCGTTTTGAGTGGCGTCTTGCTACTAGCTTCGCACCATCTTCCCGACACACATGAGAGACACTCACTTTTTCCCTCAGCCAATAAGGATACTCCATTCGTCTCTTTCGCATATGGATATCAAAACTCTCAGCTAATGGATGTTCAGATCACTGTCGCCAGGCGGATCTGAAGTCTCGTTTGTGGACAGTGTGACGGAAGATTCTAATATCCTACTCTCAAATAGTCAGATTTGGTCCCTACTAAAGTTGCACAACATTGCTTCTTATGATGTTATCGTTAATGCTCCTTGCTGACCCATAACTGTCAGATGGACATGTATCCGGTCTGCTACAGAGCACTCCCGAGCGTTTAGATCTCGCAAATGTTCATAAAAGTGCGTAATAATTGGCATAAACACCCGAAGGGAATCCTTTTATGCATTACATCCTATAGCTTGTTTCACCGCACAAAAAGTGGGATGTAAGAGTTACGTCACCACCCATCCACTGATGACATGACAAAATCTTCCCACTGACGCGATTTCTCCACTTTTGGAATACTAAAGGAAACAATAGGTTCTGTTCCTTTAGCATTGCCGGGGGGAACACCCGCACCATTATAACAGCTCGTAGCGATATTTGGTCAGCTTCCCAAGATGTCATGTACCCATGCGATCCATATACTTACACCCCACTGTTTACTTTTTTCTCATCCTCCTGGAAACGTCTAGCATGTCTGGCAGAAATCATGTGGCTTCGTATTTTTACTGCTGTAGTCATGTCTGACTGTATTATGCCAGCCAGTGCAGTGTCTGGCACCAGCCAAGTCAACTGCACAAAGCTCACACCCCCTATATCATAATCGTGCTACACTGTCGTCCTTCGAAAGACACTGCTACGTCAGTCGCAAAGGAGCACCTGCTGCATCTTAGCTGCCTCACAGTCTTCTACTCCAAACGGCTGGGTGTCCATCTTTTCACGTCACCGCAGTTCCAGTAATTAAACAGCATGTACATATTATTAGTACTGCCTCTGCAATCACTGCTATCCCCTACCATATGATTCTGTGGGTATTTAGTACATCCTGTGTCTTATTAGCATTTTCGTCTTTTTTATTCTTATTCAAGGACAAAATATGCTTCCTTGCAATGACAGTTTTGTAGAGGAGGCTACACACTGAAAAATTGCTAGTGTGGCATTCCAAAAGCCAAAATTTTATCAAGGTTAATACCTCCCCGTCATACCAAGAATTTATACTATCAACTTGGATTGTAATGGATATGAGGTAAAGCATATCTATTTTATTTTTACCAACACGAACAAAAATGTATAAATGACGAAAATTATCATAATTCATCTAACGTATTAATCACAGCCTCTTAACTTCTATCTACACTTAGTACTGTGCCTGTTGCCCAAGGCTACGGTACTTTTCATTCTTTTATAAATATTATAACATAAAACTTTATAGAACATATCCAAGTAAAATTTCACCATTGCCCAGTTAGACAATTTTCACAAGCATAGACGATGAAGAACAGCGCTTCTGCCAAATTTTTAATGTACACACACACACACACACACACACAAACACACACACTGTACAGGGTATCCCGTTTATGGTTCTTGGTTGGTTTGTGGGATTGACGGGGCCAGACTGCTATGGTCATAGGTCCTTTTTTCCAAAAAATTCAAACACCCACATGGAAGAAAAATGAAGACTGGAGACGACAAGAGACGATACACGACGAGAAAAACTCATACAGAGATCAGACAAAAGGGATTAAAATCACACAGAGTGTGACAGTGGTTGCCTAACCATAGAGACAAAGAAGGAAAAGCCAACCACCCAGAAACACACTAAAAAACCCAGTCTACAGTCGTAGGCCAAAGGCCAGACTCAACACTAAGAAAGACAAACACTTAGATTAAGGGATAAAAGCCCCCTGCCCAAATAAAATGCAAACCTAAGCCTGCCAAAGCAGTGTCATCTCTGAAAAGGGCAGGGAGCGTATCAGGCAGCGCAAATGTCTGCTAGAGCACAGTTAAAAGGGGACAGGCCAACAAAATGTGGACCACCGTCAAAGCCGACCCACAACGACATAGAGGTGGGTCCTCATGGCGCAGTAAATGGCTGAGTGTGAAGAAGGTGTGGCCAATGCGGAGCTGAAAAGTGACAACAGAGTCACTGCAAGTGGCTCGCATGGATGACCGCCACACATTCGTCGCCTCCTTGACAGGACGGAGTTTGTTTGGCGTGGTCAGGCTGCACCATTCAATGTCCAAAAGTTCTAAAACTTTGCGGCGTAAGACAGCTCGCAAAGCAATCTCTGGGAAGCCAACGTCCAGAGATGGTTTACTAGTGGCCTGTTTGGCCAGGTGGTCAACATGTTCATCGCCCGGGGTCCCAGCATGGCCTGGGATCCACAGAAAGACCACAGATTGGCCGCAACAGGCAAGAGTATGGACGGACTCCAGGACAGCCACCACCAGATGAGAGCGAGGGAAACACTGCTCCATAGCCCGTAAACAGCTGAGGGAGTCGCTACAAATAACAAAGGACTCATCTGAGCAGGAGCGGATATACTCTAGGGCACGAGACACGTCGCCCAGCTCAGCAGTGAAAACGCCGAAGCCAGCTGGCAATGCGTGTTGTTCGTAATGTCCCCTAGAGTGAGAGCATAACCGACATCGACATCGAACCATTAGTGTAGACAACTCCAGAGCCATGATACGTGGCAAGTATGGAAAAAGCAAGAGGTGAAGGCCTCAGGATGGATCGAGTCCTTTGGGCCCTGTGCCAATTCGAGCCGAAGACATGGGTAGGGCAGACACCATGGGGGTGTATGCAGAGGGACCCAGAAAAGAGGTGGAAGAGGGAAAACCCCAAGCCCGGAAAGAGGCACTCTGAAGCGAACTGCGATCGTACAATCCAACGGGGACTGTATTAACGCCTGGTAGAGCCGTAAGAAGGTAGACCAGTCGGCGCAAGCAACGCAGAGCATTAACATGCCGCCAACACATCTGCTTAAGCTGCTTAATGTGAGGGAGCCAAGTCAACCCGGCATCAAAAACCACACCCAAAAACCGATGAGTCTCCACCACATCAAGAGGTTCGCTGTCAAGACAAAGCCGTGGCTCAGGGTGAACAGTGTGTCACCGGCAGAAATGCATAATGCAGGTCTTGGCAGTCGAAAACTGGAAGCCATGCGCTACAGCCCAAGACTGGGCCTTGCGGATAGCGTCCTGCAGCTGACGTTCAGCAGCTCCAATGCCAATGAAGCTATAGTAGAGGCAGAATTCGTCAGCATACAAGGACGCTGAGACAGACGTTCTCACCGCCACAGCTAGTCCATTAATTGCAATTAAAGCAGGCAGCCGCTTAAGACAGATCCCTGCACTACTCCGTTCTCCAGAACTCGGGAGGAACAGTGGGAGGCCACAACTTGCACTGTGGAAGGTACGACGCGACAGAAAGTTTCGTATGAAAATCAGCAGCGGACCCCGAAGACCCCAACCACAAAGCGTAGAGAGGATGTGATGTAACCATGTCGTGTCGTATGGCTTCCACATGTCAAAAAAGACAGCAACGAGGTGCTGATGGCTGGCAAATGCCATACAGATGGCAAACTCCTAGGTCACCAGATTATTGGAGGCACAGCGACCCTTATGGAACCCACCCTGAGATGGAGCCAGAAGGCCCTGAGATTCGAGCACCCAACTCAGTTGCTGGCTCACCATGCGTTCGAGCAACTTGCAAATAACGTTGGTGAGGCTAATGGGGTGGTAGCTGTCTACCTCGAGTGGTCTCTTGTCAGGTTTTAGAACGGGGAAGACGACGCTTTCCAGCCACTGCGACGGGAACTCACTGTAGACCCAGATATGACTGTAAAGGTCTAGGAGGCGTCGCTGGCAGAAAGCCGAGATGTGTTTGAGCATTTGACAGTGGTTGCGATCTGGCCCGGAAGCTGTATCAGGGCAAGCGGCTAGGGCACTTTGCATTCCCTCTCACTGAACGGAACATTGTAGGATTCAGGGTGGCGCAAGTGAAACGAAAGGCTCCGACGTTCCATTCGCTCTTTCAGGGAGCGGAAGGCCAGTCGGTAATTTGCAGAAGCGGGCCTCAGAGAAAAATGCTATGCCAAGCGGCTTGCAATTATGTCAGATTCAGTACAATCTGCTCCATTCAGTTAGAATGCAGAGACGCTGACACGGGCCCAATAGCCACAGAGGCGCCTAATCGTGGCTCATACCTGCGATGGAGAGGTACGGAGGTGAATGGTGGAGACATACCGTTCCCAGCAGTCCTGCTTATGTCGGCGAATGAGGCTGCAGGCCCGCACACAGAGCCGTTTAAAGGCGATGAGGTGTTCTAATGAGGGATGTCGCTTGTGACGCTGGAACGCTCACCTGTGATCTTTAATCGCCTCAGCGATCTTAAGCGACCACAAAGGCACAGTCCTCCGCCGAGTGGACACAGAATAAAAGGGAATGGCAGATTCTGAGGCAGTAACGATGCTGTTGGTTAGCGAGTGAACCACAGCATCAAGGGTGTCATTGGAAAGAGGCTCAATACTGGGAATGGAGGAAAACAGGTTCCAGTCAGTCTTATTCATAGCCCATCTGCAAGGGCGCCCAGAAGAGTGGCGCAGTGCCAGTGACAGAAAGATCGAAAAGGGGTCACTACCGCATAAGTCGTCATCAACGCGCCATTGGGAACATGGTAAGAGGCTAGGGCTGCAGATCGAAAGGTCGATGGCTTAGTAGGTGCCAAGTGTCACACTGAAATGTGTGAAGGCACCATCAATTAAAGGAAAGATTGAGCTGTGCCGACACACGCTCAACAGTGGCTCCTCAGCCTGTTGACACTGATCCACCCCACTGAGGTTTCTGGGCGTTGAAGTCCCCCAGTAACAGAAAAAGGGAGGCAATTGGGCAATCAGCGCAGCCAGGATATGCTGTGGGACATCACTATCCGGTTGAAAATAAGGACTGCACACCGTCACAGCCTGAGGCATCCACACCCGATCAGTGACAGCCTCTAAAGGCCTTTTTTAGAGGGACAGACTCGCTGTGAAGGGAGTGAAGGATGTAGATGCAGACACCACCAGATACCATTTCATAAGCTGCCCGGTACCAATAAAAACCCCGATAGCCACGGAGGGCAGGGTTTCTCGTTGCTGGAAACCAAGTCTCTTGAAGAGCAATGCAGATGAAAAGGGGAAGGCTGAGAAGTTCTTGGAGCTCAGTAAGATGGTGGAAGAAACCGCTGCAGTTCCACTGGAGGATAACATTGACCATGGCTGAGAAAGGCGTGAAGGGACTGAGGAGGCAGATTACGCCGCTGGGCCACCTGCTGCCACTGATTGAGTACCCACATGAGTGACATCCATTGCCTCCAACAGTCCAGCGCGATCAAGGTCCTCAGCAGACGCCAGAATCTCGACCTCATTCTCAGACGCTGAGCTTGTAGGAAGCGATGGGATGGGTGCCACCGATATGGCGGGTTTCTTGGAAGCCTTTTTCTTTTTCTGCTTTTGGCACTGCGTCTTCGGTGATTCTGGATGGGAGGGCTTCACTGGGTCAGTCTCAGGGATGGATGAGGACTGTGAAGCCCTACGACCAGCGACCTGTGGTTGCTTCAGCCACTGGATGGTGTCTTCCTGGCGAAAGAAGCCCAAGAACGCATATGCATCTCTGGCTGGGAAGTGGGAACTGATGTCCCTGATGGTTGTGGAGTGTTGCTCCTGTTCTAGATTGAGCTGGAGCTACAGAGAGTGAAGTGCCCTACACCATCAAGGGGGCAGGTGGATTCTGACAAATCAGAGAGCTAACTGTATGCGACAAAGCAAGAGACGGTTGAACAATTGTCGTAGCGGCAGTGTAGGTGGATGTCATTGGCACAGGATATAGTCTCTCGTATTTTTGCTTAGTCTCTGTGTAGGTCAGGTGGTCCACGGTCTTATATTCCAAAATCTTCCTTTCTTTCTGGAAAATCCTACAGTCCGGAGAGCAAGGGGAACTCCACAGTTAACAGCGATGCGAGGTTGCGAAGGACATCCACAATCTCAACACCTGACACCGAAGGTACGGCGGGATGACATATGCCTAAACTTCCTGCATTTAAAACACCACATCGGAGGAGGGTTATATGGCTTCACATCACAGTAAACCATCATATTGACCTTTTTCGGTAACGTGTCACCCTTGAAGGCCAAGATGAAGGCACTGGTGTCTACCTGAATATCCATCGGACCCCGATGGACAGGCCAGACGAAGTGAACCCCTCGTCGTTCTAGGTTGGCGCATAGTTCATCATCTGACTGCAGAAGAAGATCCCTATGGAATATAATATCCTGGACCATATTTAAACTCTTATGTGGTGAGATGGTAACTGAAACATCCCCCAACTTGTCACAAGCGAGTAACCTCCGTGACTCGGCAGAGGATGCTGTTTTGATTAGAACTGACCCACAGCACATTTTGGACAAGCCCTCCACCTCTCCAAACGTGTCCTCTAAATGCTTCACAAAAATCTGATGATTCATTGACATAAATGATACACTATCAACTCTCGAACAGATGAGATACTTGGGTGAATAATCTTCACTGTCTTCTTTAGCCATACGTTCCTCCCATGGAGTGGCCATGGGGAGAAATGATCTCGGATCATAGTTCTTGCCATTGACGATAGACCTTGATCGCTTAGAGACTGTTGGTGGAGGCCCACCAGCGAGAGATGATGTACCACGCTTCACTGCGGGTCATCCCCACAGGCACCACCCAGCCAGAGCGAAGACCGCCTGTCAGGATGGCCTTTGCTGGGAGTCTTGATGCCCGAGAGAGATAGGAATCTTCTCCTAGGCATA